>NW_022588524.1:987870-1317160 GCF_009834535.1 Camelus ferus | reverse complement strand
TTTAATATGCACTTTTCCCAGGATTATTTGTTCTGGCAAACTTTTATTTTTAACATACTGTGAACACTATTCAGAAAATGTTTCAATGTACCTTTTCATAAAAATGATTTATGGTTCTGGTTTAAAGCATTGGCAAATGAAATCCCCACCTTGCAAATTTATGATATATTTGATGTGTGTGTGTGTGTGTGTGTGTCTGTGTGTGTATGTTTATTCCATGTTTATTCCATTATCTTTCATTTTAACTCTTCATAAACTTTTGGTATTAGTTTTAGTCAAGATTACGAATCATGTTGACTTTATTTCCAGGGTACGGAACCGTAAGGGCATCATCAATGTAGCACATAAGCCTTCATACCCCCTTGTGCACCCAAGGCAGACATCACAGACTGATCACAGAAAATACCTCTGATTAATCACAAAACTCTTTCCTTTAGAATCAAGATCTGGCTTCAGAATCTTTGACAATATGGTTTTCTAGGCAGCCATTCAAATAGGTCAGAACTGATGCACAAGATAAAAATTGTGCTGTCCCTGCAGTAATGTTTGCCACTGAGATGACATCTTAAATTTTATTTTATGATTCATAAATAACATTGACATTTGGGTTCAATCTTAAGCTAATTATATAATAATTAAATTTAATTTTCACCTCTAGTCCTTTGATATCTTTACTTTTTCCTTCCTGATTGATTACTTTTGATTTATTTTAGTTGGCTGAAACAAACTTTTCTGTTATTGTCTAAAGGTTTATAAAGGCTACATTCTCTTTGGCTATTTGGGTATGCCTTTTTATAGACTTCACAGCTTAATAAAAATTCAGAGGCATGTCACAGTCTTGAGTCATATCTTTGACACTAAAGACTTTGTAGACACTGCTTCTGTCTTTTTTCACATTATACTGTTACAGAAGAAAGCTATAAGATAAACATATTTATTAAACAATCGTGAGTACTCAATCTCTTCATTTTTTTCCTGGATACTTATAAGAATTTTTGTTGTAGTTGGAAAAACACTAAGAGATCCACACCTAGACACATCTTAGTCAAATTTTTTCAAAGACAAAGATGAAGAGAAAATCTTGAAAGCAACATGAGAAAAAGGGTTCGCTATGGGAAAGAGGGAAAAAATACAATTAATGCCGTCTTTTCATCAGAAATAAGGGAGGCCAGAAGGCAACAGAATGACATCCTGAGAATGTTAAAAGAAAAGCTTTCAACTAAGAATTATACATTCAGTAAAACTACCCTTCAAAAATGAAAGAGAAATAAAAATATTCCCAGCTTAAAAAAAAAAAAATCTAAGAAAATGTGTTGACAGCAGATCTGCCTTTCAAGAACTACTACAGCAGTCTTTCCAGCTGAAAGGAGGTAGCGCCAAGGTAACGCAAATCTACGGGATGATATATTGAGCCCTGGAAATAGTAGATATGTGGATAAATACAAAACATCGTGTATTTTTCTCATTACTTTTCTTAACTGCTTTAAAAGACATAAGATAGTGTAAGGCCCTAATTTGTAATGCTGCATTCTTACACTCATAACCTGTGTAGACATGAAAAGAACAGCTCAAAGGCGGGGCGAGGAAAATTGAGATGCATTGGAGCAAAGTTTTTATGTGAAGTAAATTGTGATAAGACGTATATGCTAATCTCCAGTATAACCATGGAGAAAATAAAAATTTTAAATATAGTAAAAATTAAAGAAATTAAAATGATGCCTTAAAAATAGCCATCTAACACAAAAGAAGGCAGTAAAGGAGAAACAGAGGAACAAAAGAAGACATGAGACAAGTAGAAAACAGATTTTAAAAACTGGTGCCCACATATCCATCCACATCAGTAATTACATTAAATGTAAATGAATCAAATATCCCAGTCAAAAGGTACAGACTAACAGACTGGGTGAAAAAGCAGACTCGGCTATGAGCTGTGTACAGAAAGTACCCTTTAGATTCAAAGACACAAATAGGCTGAAATCAAAAGGACGAGAAAAGATTTATAACCATAACCACAAGAAGCATGGAGCAGATATACTAACAGCAGCTAAAATAGACTGTAAGAAAAAAAACACAGTGTTAGAGACAAGGAGAGAGATTCCATAATGATAAAAAGGTTAATACATCAGGAAGATACAATAATTATACACATATACACACTTAGTAACAGAGCCCCAAAATACATGAAGCAAAAATGACAGACTTGAAAGGAGAAATTCATCCATCATAGCTGCAAATGTCAATAAACCCCTTCCAACAATTGCTAAGACAGAAAGTAGCACAGATAGAAGATTTGCACAACACTCTCCACCAACTCTACCTAACAGACATTCATGGGACATTCCACCCATGCGCTAAAAGTACGCATTCTTTTCAAGTACACACGAAATATTCTCCAGGGTAAACCATATCCTGGGCCACAAGACAATCTCAATAAAGTTAAAAGGTTGAAATTACACAAAATGTGTTACCTGAATACAACTGATTTAAGTAAGACATCCACAGTGGAAAGAAATCTAGGAAAAAGCCAAATATTTGGAACTTCAAGAACACACTTCCAAATCACAGGTGGGTTAAAGAAAAAATAATATATATATATATATATGGGAAATTTTTAAATATTCTAAATTGAATGAAAACAGACATCAAAATTTACGGATGCAGTTCAAACAGGGCTTACAGGGCAATTTACATCTTCAGCGTCTTTACGAGAAAAGAAGAATGTCTCAGAGCAGTACCCTCGGCTTCCAGCTTAAGAAACTAGAAAAAAAAAAAAAAGAGCAGTCGCTCACTGTCTAGGAGGGAATACGGGTCAGAGTTCAGGGCATTTCTTCTTCAAGGGGCCTGGGAGTAAATCGCTTAGGTTTTTTGAGCTTTAGCAACTCTGTAGCAACTGCTCAACTCTGCAGTAAAGCCACAGTTTGTAAATCCCTAAAGAGGTGATAGATGTAGTTGAAAGAATGAAAGAAGGAAGGAAAGAAAGGAAAGAAGGAAAGAAAAAGAAAGAAAGAAAGAAAGAAAGAAAGAAAGAAAGAAGAAAAGAAAGAAAGAAGAAAGAAAGAAAGAAAGAAAGAAAGAAGTAAAGATGAAGAAAGAAAGAAAGAAAGAAAGAAAGAAAGGGAAAGAAAGGAAGGAAGGGAAAGAAAGGAAGGAAGGGAAATAGAAGAAGGAAAGAAAGGAAGAGGAAAGAAAAGAAAGAAAAGAAATGAAGGAAGGAAGGAAGAAAAGAAAAAAAAGAAAAGAAAAAGAGAGAAAGAAAAAAGAAAACAAGAGAGAAAGAAAGAAAAAGGAAAGAAAGACTGTAAGCACTGAGCCCCACGGAGGAGGGGATTACATCTTCCCAGTTCTGAGTCCCCATCCGTGCAGACGTGAGCCCGCAGAGCCCAGGGGAACCTGCAGACAGTCTGGGATGAAAACAGGAGAGCCACCTGCATGATCAGTAGTGCCAGTTTCTAGAAAAGAGATTATTTACATGTGTTAGATTCTGCAGGGAAAGAACTAAAGATGCGATCTGAGCTAGGATGTGCCTCATTCCATCCCACAGGCACGGAAGCTGAGGTCCAGAGAAGTTGAGTTACCCGCCCAAGATTCCATAATTACAAAGAGGCCAAAACAGGGATGGAAGAGGTTCGTTGTTCCAAAGCTCAACTTTTTTTTTTTTTTTTTTTTTTTGATGGAAACAGCCTTCCTTGCCTCCAGGCCACGAGCTCAGACTCCGCCGTTCCCACCCCTGCCGCTGCTGGAACTTCTCCTTCACTGATACACAGAGAGATCGCCACCGCGTCTCAGAGAACCAGGAGCCTGGGTTCTAGCAACAGCCCTGGCTCACTTCCTGTAGGTCCTCTGAGCTGTCACGCCCGAGGCTCAGAGTTTCCCGGCGGCGTGCTGGCCACAACACGCCAGCCCATCTCAGGGAGATCAGGGAGGCGGCGTAAGCAAAGATGCTCTGAAAAGCGCAGAGCAGCGTGTGAATAGATGGTGCAACTTTGCATCATTTTTAATTGGCGTTGGCCATTATGATTATGTTTTTGTTTTATTCCAGGAGCAGGCTCAGCTTTGTGAATCAGCCATGGTGCTTTGCAAGGGCGTGCAAGCTCTTCCCATGTGGGATGCGTGCCTGGACCAGGCGCTCATCTCTGCGGAGGCCTCCGTGGGGGGGAGACCTGTTATCTGTGGGCGCTCGCGGATCTGTTCTGCTGATAAGTCAATCTTTTACGGATTGGATTTGAACTCTCCCCCCGCCCCCGTAGCTTCCTCTGATCAATATTTTCTCCTGGGAAACTGTGTATAAAAAGTCACTCCCCCTCCTCCTGAATCATAGCACCACAGGTTAAAAGCTCCATGAAAAGGATGTAATCGTGACTCCCTCTGGCTTGGAACCCAAGGGACCTCAGAATGCTTCGACTTTTAGTTTAGATAAGCATCTCGAGGTTGAACACTTATCTGGAAGCTTTGAACTTTCAATGCCTATTTGGGGAGAAATAGCGTGAGAGTAACTTTTTGTTGCCTCATTTCCAGAACCTCCTGGTTTTGAAGGGGCCAGAAATTCTTTGAAAAAAGGAAAGAGACAAGCCAGCGGTATCTTCTGGCGGGGAGGGACCCAGAGGGAAGTGCTCAGGGACCATCCTAACAAAGCTCCCTCCTAGCCTGGCCGGATTCTGAGCAAGAGGAGTGGGGTGACCTGGTTTTCTGGTTTTTATTGACCCTTGGTGGTTGGATCTTGCTGCGCAGAGAGGGTCGTGCAGGCGGGCAGCCCAGACCTCCCAGTCTTCGAGTCTCAAATGCATCCTCTGAAATGTAAGAACAGAGAAGATGTAATGATGGGGGTTATTAACAAAACCAGCACACAGTTCCTGGCACTGAAAATTCCCATCCTTTTCCCCTTTTCTACCACTGTCTCATGGGGGCACTTGTCCTGATGAGACAGCTGCCCCCAAATCAGGTTGGTTATGGAACCTGCCATGTGCACTGGTGGCCCCTGAACACCACGGGGTCCTGCTGGGAGCCTGCATCCCAGAATGGGGTGGGGGTTCGGGGCTGGATGTGCCGGAGAAGGGAGGGTACATCACACCTCGTCTCCCTGGAAATTTCCGAGATCTCTAGAGCCTCCTTGACCAACCTTGCTTTCCAGTCAAGTCATCCAACTTTTCCATCTGGATATTCCAGAATAGCTCTGGTTCTCCCCGCCTGCCGTGCAGTGATCCCAAAGCAGGGTCGGAGGAAGGGAGAAGAGGTTCCTTCCATGTTTCCTAGATGAGGTGAGGAGCCCAGGGGTCTCCTGTAATTGCTGCAGATCTGCCCAAAGTTAGACAAACAGGAAGTGACCCCGGGGCCAACTCAGATTGCTGCAGGAGAGGGCAGCCTGCTCTCAGCACAGACGGTGTATGTGAAACTGCAAAAAAAATCATGTAATTGCCAATTCAGAATATTTCAGAAAAAACACACCTGATTTTTTTTTCTTCAAACTGAAAAATTCAGTAGGCAACACCCTCTTTTTTTTTTTTTTTTTTTTTGGCAACACCTTCTTACCCCATCATTACACACCATCACCTTCACCCTCCTCGTGTCTCCTTGTTCTAAATGCCCATGAAATTAGAACTGATCTCCAGTTGGGGCAATTTCTCCCTTACAATCCGTGTGTAAGACATAACCCAGGGGTATTTTGGTCACCACGGCATCGTTAGTGTGGCACTATCGCAGCACCTGGGAGCCACAGAATAACTGCACAGTCCTGTTCCTACTGCGGATTGAAGCCCCGTGGATGTACGTGCCCCGAGAATAAATCACTCTCTCTCTGCTCATGCATCCAGCTCTGCGCATGGGGCTTAGCGTCCCGCCTTCCACATAGCAGGTGCTCAGGAAACAGTGAATGAGAGAAAGAACTCACAGAGACATTAAACCCTTACTGAGTACCTTCCGGAGAGGAGATAAATTTAAGACAGTTTCCCTGCCCTCCCTGCGGATACAATTTAGTCGAGAAGGGCTGATACAGGTACAGAGAGCTAGGTAATGGTCTCAGGCAAGTTACGACCCCATGTGAAGTGTGCTGATGGCACACACGGGAGAAAACCCACCGAAGCGTTGAGGCAGAGGGTGCGGGGTGTCTGGGCAGGGCTGTAGAAAATGCAGGACGTGGGGCGAGAACCAGCCTGTTGCCATGTTCCAGATGCCTGTTTTCTTATTTCACCTCGTTCGATAACTTGCTATTTATTGCAAAGAAAAAAAAATGAGGCAAGTAAGTAGTGAAGGCAGGATTTTAGTCCAAATCTGTCTGATGTCCCAAAGAATATGCCTTGCTCCCTGTGGGAATGCCTCCCTCTGGCAGAGAGGAAGAAGGAAGGGATATTTGTATCAAAAGCGAAGTTCTTATTAAACATCCCTGATGAAAAATTTGCCAAAAGGCAGTGACTCCAAGTGGCTGCTTCTTTCAAGAAACCTTGGCGGTGGGGGGGGGAGACCATATCACAAATCATCCCGCCAATTCGGAGGCTTTGTGGGGTCTTGGAGGGGCAGAGAAGGGGGCCCAGGAGTGTCCATTTGTGCACTTCTGGCTTCAGATTGGGATAAAGTTTGGATAACCTTGACGAAGCCACTTCTGGTCGCCCAGGCAAATGCTGCTTCCGAAGATGTGAGCCACACTCAGCTGCCCCGGGGGAAGAGGCACGTGCTGTTACCAGCTCTGCCTCGGGTGTGGGATTGGGGTGGGCGGACGGCACCCCCTTCCTTGGCTGCCGGCGCCTCCCTCTCCGGCAGACCCCTCCATCGCCTCTTACAACACCCGCCACGATCTGCACGTTGTGGACTTCGTGTCCTCTGCTCCTCCTGCAAGGCGCGAAGTTGCCCTCACCCCAAGAGCCCAGTCTTTGCGCAGGGAAGGCCATCAGGGTGGTCCTCCTGGACAAACGTGTAGGTCAGCCTGTCCTCTGCATGTCCCCAGCATGTCACTTCGGGCAGGTGCTTCTGGGTGGACGGACTGCACTTTTTATCTCGCCATCAGGAGTGTGTGCTCTGAGCCTGTGCTGCGGACCCAGAGCTGGAGAGGCCTCCCCTGCACCTGTCTGCCTCCTCCCTGCGGGGGCTTCGCGGGGGTGCCCCTCCCCAGACACTTCCAGCCATGCGCTTCCCTCTCCACGGCCGCCGCGTGTCCTGTCTAAATGCGTAATGAAAAAGAAAAAAAAAAAAAAAAAAAAACAACTCAGAAGCGGGCCATCACGAGCCTCCCCTGTATAAATACGCAACTTGTTCCTATTAACAGCAACCTGAAGCACGCCAGAGCCTTGACACGTACACTTCAGGATAGATTAGGGATCGCTGGCTGCATTTACATAACATTAAAATCCGCCGTCTCCACGCGCAAACTGAAACGCATCTCTCCGCGGTCCTCCCGCGGGGGCCTGCCTGAGACAGGCCTCTGCCTCGCCTTCACTTCGAGGGTCTGTTGATTTATTGAACCTGTCCACTGTCTGCTTTCCTGCTGAGGGATGGGAGCGGGGAGGGGTGGGCGCGGGGACCAGGCCCGCCTGTGCCAAGCCGCCCCAGGCGCAGGGGATGAGGTGGGGCCCGGACCTGGCGCATCTCCTGCCCGGCATGCCTTGCAGCTGCCGGAAGCCACCCACCCTATTTCAGAAACCACAGGCCCCTGCGGGTTCTGAGATCCCCCGTTTCATGTGCTCTTTGAAACCCTGCGCCACATGTGGTGCCTTGTGTGTGTCCTGTTTTCAGCTTTCTGAGCTGGGACTGGGAGACGGCACCCACCGCGCGCTCCGAGCCCGCGTGCTTGGGCCTCCAGCATCCCCTGTTCGCAAACGCGGGCCCCCGGGCTCGGGTACCAGCAGGCTGTCCCCCCTCCCTCCCTCCCTCTCTCCCCCGGCGGCGCCAGCACCCCGTCCCCTTCTCTCTGCAGAAAGGAGGGACCTGCTTCCTGTTGTGGAATCGCACCCTAACCACACAGGCAGGGCCGCTGCGCAAACGGGGATGTGTTTTTAGCTGCCACTTGTCGCTCTGGAAACAGGGATGTCTCTCTGGGGAACGTGGAGGGAGGGGGGTGTTCCGGGTCCGCGCCCCCGGCTGGGCGCTGCCTCTCGCCACCCCTGCGCCTTTGCCCAGGGCGCCCCTCTCCCCGCTTTCTCCTGCCCAGGGTTTCACCCAGGGGTGCACGGCCCTCCTCCCCCCATCCCCGGATCCGATGGGCCTCCCCTGCTCTGAAGACCCCACAGTTCAGGCCCCACGCCTGGGGTCTCGATTGTTAATCATTTTGCCTTGACTTTGGGTTTTGCATGTGAATCCACGGAGCAGCGGAGCGAGCCCAGGCTCACCGCAGGCCGCCCTCCCAGCTGCCTCCTACGCCCGCCGCCCGGGGCCCTCTGCCACCTGCCCCGCCGCCCCACCCAGCCGCCGCCGCTGCCGCCCTCCGCCCTGCGCGGGGACCTGAGCCTGGGCATGGGGGCCTGGGGACGTGGGGACCCAGGAAAGGTCAGGCACACAGTTGTGGGCGGGGCCCTGGGTGCTGCGAGGTCTGCAGATGCCCATGGGCATCCTTGAGCCCAGGCGAGGCGGCATTAAATAGCAAGTTTAAAAACATCCTGACCAGTTAGGAGAGAGACCATGAAAGAAGGGGGAAAAAATGTCTTTCCTCTTTCTTGGGCAAGGGCCCCTGTTTGCAGTTTCCTCTGGGCCGGCACAGCGCGCAGCCTGCCCTGCGGGACAGACGTGGGCCAGGGAGCCCGGTGACCCAGGGCCCGAGGCTGTGGATGGAGCCCTGACTCTGAGGGCTGCCCATGCGGGCTGGCATTCTGGGCGATGGCTCTCCTTCAGGAGGAGGGTGGGTTCGGAGCAGACAGTACCCCCCTGCCTCCTCCCTCTCTTGCAGCCTCTGATGTGCACAAGCCAAGGGCCTCGGTGGCTGGCAAGCTGGGGCCAGGCCACCTCCTACTCAAAGATGGAAAGGTGCTGCTGAGAATTTAAGAGCTGCGTTCTCAACTCATGTGGCTAAAATAAGGCTGCAGTTTTGCATCTGCAAGTATTTATGCCTGGAAATAAGGAAGTGAAATTCTCACCTACTGGAAAGACTGTTACGAGGGCCGCTCCATGAGGCCAGTGTGGCTTTGGGCTGTGCGAGCAGTGTGTCACACGTGCAGAGGCGGGGATTCAGGAGCCGCGACAGGCAGCTGCCAGAAGTGGTCCTATTCAGGGAGATAGGGCTGGAACTCCGTGTCTTCATCTGAGACACAGAGAGGGCTTCACAGGGGAGGAGACAAGGGATGGACTGTCAGCAGTGGCCCGTGCCCCCCAGCAGTCCTCACCACCTCTCACTTGCAACCCTCCCCATTCAGGACCTTCTCAAGCTGTCCTGGAGCTCCGATGGGGTCTAAGTCACGTTGGGTAACGCCTTCCTGTCCCACCGGCACGTGCTGCTTTCCTGCACTGGGCATGCCCCATGGACTGCTTCACTTTCCTGCAGCAGGCCACGTCCTCCAAGCTGGCGTGGGAGTGGCACCGATTCCACGGTCAGCTGGAGGGATGGGCCCTAGATGACTGACCTCAATGGCTCATCAGACGCCAGGGATGTTTCCTGGGGCCCTTGGAAAGAAGAACTCTGCCCTAGGCAAGAGCTTCAAGGGCAAACATTCTCCCTCCCTCTGCTTGGTGACACAGAGAACCCAAGGTCTGGATGTGAGGGTGGAGATTATCTGAGCAAAAGCCCCCTTGTGGAGTCCAAGGACATGGCCGACACTGTCAAAGACAGATCACGGAAAGGGAGAATCATTGATTTCCTTGCTCAGTGTATACATTTCCTATATTGTTTAGATAAGATACAGGGCTTTTTTTTTTTTTTAACTATTATTGACTTAATAGCTCTTAAACTGCATCTCAGTGTTGTTCAACTTACATTTTGGTTCAGTCATGAGGTTAACTATTAGCTTTATCTCTTCTTGACCCCGTGATGAAGGAGAGCACCTGGAAATCCTTACCTGGATAAGTCTGTGGACCACTGGATGGACCCACCCCCTCTGGGAAGAGAAGACCCTCTTGTGAGTGTGGGCGTTCACCTTGGGAAGTGTGAGCCTGGCACTTGCTTTGCATTTGTTTCCTGGAAAGACCATTAATCTAGACAGGGAGGCAGAGTGGGAGGCGGACAAGGTAGTAGGTAGAATTCTGAGATGACTTCCAAAGACCCGTTCCCTTGTATGTTTTCCTTCCCTTGTATGTGAGTGGAATCTGTGAGTTTAATGAGGCATCCACTCTCATAACTATATTATGTTATATGGAAAATGGGATTTTGCGGATGGCACGAAGATTAACTAATCAGTTGGCTTTGAGTTAATCGAGAGAAATCGTTTGGTGGGACGTGACGGCTTTCAGTCTGGCTTTAGAGGAAAGAGACAGGAAGTGAGAGACTCAAAGCATGAGGGAGCTTCTCCAAACAGCCTTGAAACTGGGGAGGACCAGGTGGCAAGGACCGTGGGCAGCTGATGGATATCCGATCACGGTCTCCCGCTGACAGACAGGGAGGAAACGGGGACCTCAGTCTTCCAAATGCAAACAGCGAAGCTGTCAATAACTTGAGTGAGCTGGGAAGCAAAGCCTTTCCGAGACAGAGCCCCAGCCGGGAGCTCAGTTCCTGGAACACCTCGATCTCAGCCTCAGTCTTGCAGGGACCAGGCTTCTGACCCAAAAAACTGTGTGCTAAAAAAAAAAAAAAAAAAAAAAAAAGGAATAGTTTTAAGATTCAGATTGTATGGCAATATGTTATAGAGCAATAGAAAATTAATGCTCATAGCCAGACCCAAAGACCCTCTTTCAAAGCTTCCACTGAGACAGCTACAAAAACTGTCGTACCCAGGACCTTACCTGGGAATATCCAGTCCTTTGCTTACTGAAGCTGGATTTTCATTACTGGTGACCAAAATCTCCTCTACAGCCCTTAAATTCTTTCATTTCTTATCTTATACCCTTCAAGGAACAGGACTCTCTGCCCAAGGCATCCTAACACCCTTAGGAAGCCTGGTGAGAATTTTTAATCGTTTTCTAGAAGAGCGTGTGAATCTATTCCATTGTCAAAAAGCCATAAATATGCCAACACCAGCATAATTTGTGTCATTATTGGTCCTTTGATTATATGATGCTCTACGGTGACAGCACGGTTTTCGTTTGTATCTCTGGGTTTTTTTTTTTTTTTTTCTCCCCAGCTTCCAGATTTTGGATCCATATAATCAACTTGTACGAATTGCCTGTTCATGAAGTTCACCCAACTTTCTATTGGAATCTTAATTTTCTCCACCAGTTTCTGTGAGAATCCATATTAAATCTCTGTCACATGTATTGAAAATGCTTTCCAGTCTGTTTTCCTTTTTAATTTTATTTTGATTGTGCAGTCGCTTGATGGAAATTTCCTATTTTTATGTTATATATCTGTTATTTGCTTTCTTCCATTGGCTCTCAAAATGTAGGAATGAAGAAAACTTTTTTATACATACGTTTACCTCTTTATTCCTTTCTGGGATTTTTTTTTTCTCCAGATCGTCTGTTTTTCGATTTATTTCTCCATTTGGCTTTTGTGTGTGTGTGTGTGTGTGTTTTATGGTATTTCTTTTTCCTTTTAGCATATTTCTGAGGAGCCTCCAGTCGCCAGTTACAGGAACCCAATTTGAATTGAACATGAATGAGCTGTCTTATGTAAAAGGTGCTTGATAACTAAACAAATAGATGCTAGAGTTGCCTGGAGGCGTGAAGGACAAACTGGACCACGGAGCCAGACGGATGATGGTGTGGACAAGGCTTGGCCAGGGGATGCTCTCTGCCACCCTCCCTCTCTCTTCTTCTCTGAGCTCCTAGGTCTTCTTCTTGGTGCATGGTTTGTCTGGTTGTCCCCCCAGCGGGGGACATTCCTCTGTGCTGACGACAGCACAGCTGGTCTGGCCAGACACCTGACAGCTCCCTCACCCCGGGTGCGTGAGGTCTCTGTGCTCCGGCAGCAGCCAGGAACGTCCAGGGACGGCCCAGCTGGCCCAGCGTGGGTCTCCTGCGGGCCCAACACACAGAATCAAATTACAGTTGGTGAGCATTCCCTCCGGAAGAAAAGTCTTGACTTTCAATACTGAGAAGAACTTTAAATTCACCGTTTTAAATCTGGGCCCTTTATGGGGGAGGTTCCATGGTAGAGCGCGTGCTTAGCATGCACAAGGTCCTGGGTTCAATCCCCAGTCCCTCCACTAAAATAAATAAACAAACAAATAAACCTAGTTACCGCTCCCCCCCAAAAAATAAATGAAAAATACAATAGTTGGATAAATCTGAGCCCTTCATGAATCAAAGCATTGTGGACATTTGAGCCCCAGGCTGACCTCAGAGCTGAAGACGGAGCTCTCATCTCTGAGCAGCGCTGGTGGGGGCAGGGCTTCATGACAACCCCTGCGCACATCCCATCTTCTCCCCGAAATGACCGTGGTCGCCTGCTGCAGGCGGAGAGCGGGGATTCCCTCGGGGAGGGCCTCCGGCTTCCTAACCAGCTTCCCCACCAGCCGGAAAGAGATCTGAGTCCTTAAATCTGGACTTCTTGGCCAATGGGCCAAGGTTCAGGCTTCATTTGGCCAAATCCAAAAATTCCGAGATCAAGCTTTTCTCTGTTCTCATTATTAGCAAAAGGAGGGAGACAGACCACGAAAACAGCCTTCCTTGTAGAACTTCGCCTGAATGTCACGTCTGCCTGTCCTGTTCACCACCCTAGTTCCCCAGGCTCCACCCTTCTCCAGCAGTTCGTCCCCGGCATCATGGGGTGCCACCCGGGAACACTTACGGGTGACCTTTAAGCCACATGTTTTTGGAGGAGCAACCCTTTCTCCACTTCGTGAATAATTCTGTCTTTCCAGCGCCTGTTGGTCAACTTTACCTGCATCGTCTGGGGCGTTGATCTCAGTCAGCACCATGAATAATTTACTCTTTGGCTTAATGGGGCTGCCGAGGGAATGAGGGAGATCTGGTTCAAATGGCGCGAGCGCCCTGGTATGGACAGCTCCGGGCACCTCGTGTGGGCTGCCAAGTGCGTTACGGGGTAATAAATGAGTAACGAGCCGGGAGGCCTGTGCGTGCACTGAAAACGAACTCTGAGTTAAGTCAGGGAGGCGCTTCCCTGGTGCTTCCTCTGCTCTCTGTGGTCCTTCACTCCGCTTCTCAGACGGAGCGTGGTGGGCACCTCCACCACCAGCCTGGGCGCCTGGAAACGCTGTTTCTGCATCCGTTATCCCCATCAGCAGAGGGCCTGAGCTGTGCAGGTGTAGCTGGGGGGGTGTGAGATGGTTAAATGGTGAAACCTCACAGGTTTAAATGCAGGAGCAGTGACCGTGCGTAAAACGGGAGTGTCAGTCACCTGCAGACGCACGGACGGAGAATCCTTTTCAGTTGGGGTAAAACACACTACGCCAGAAAGATCCCCTCAGGGGGAACAGGAGAGGGGCCGGAGCCGGGGCGCTCCAAGGGGCACCTGCAAATGATGGGGACCTGAGAATTCACAACACTGGCGAAAACCGGGACCCAAACTTCCCTTCCAGGGCTTCTCCAGCAGAGTGGGAGTGGAGGGAGACACTTTGCAACTTCCATAGTCTTTGATATAATTTTATCTATTTATTTAACTTTATTTATTTATAATTTTATATATTTTTATATAATCCGAAGAGCCTCCATTGTAATAACCTATAATATGGAGAAGAATCTGAAAAAGAACACAGATGTGTGGGTGCAACCTGCTGTACGCCTGAAACTAACACAAAGTTGGAAATTAACTGTATCTCAATTTTTAAAAAAAGTTAAAAACAAACAAAAAAAAACCCTTTTCAGGAGTTGTCATCTATAGCTTTCCAAATTGGGCAGGCCACACCTAGAATGCACTCCGCCTGGAAGGCCACGTTGCCATGTTTAGTGATAACTTTGCAGGCACAGAATAATAGCAAAAACTGTCATTGTACCAAACGTAGAGAAGGGGGACCAGGAACACGGCGTTCTCTGCAGAACTTTGCCTGAATGTCACTCTCTCTTTGTGCTGCTTCGTATATAGACATAGTCCAAGATTTCCAAATTGTTTAAAAAAAAAATAAGGTGAAGTATAGGAATGCAGGTTTTCTGCTATTTCGATAGACTTAACGCGTTTCGTTGTATTCGACGCAGCCCCTCTCCCTGAGGGAGGCACCAAAGGGGCCTGAGACCAGCTGTCTCCCTCCCAAGTGGCAAATCCCGTCCTTACAGCTGGGATGGGTCATTCTGCCCAGCTGGTGCCATGTGCTCAGTGGGAAGTGGGAGGGCAAGTTAACCCATCACTCTCTGGTCGTTGTCTCTGAAGCAAAGCACCAGATCTCCTGCAGCCACAAAGCCCGCTGGGCACTGAGGAAGAGCAGTCCTCGGGGGGCTGGACCCTCCTGCCCACACACCCACCACGGGGTCCTAGTGGCGGCCGCTCCAGCTTCCAGATGTGGAATTAGCTCCCATTGTGGAATAAGGACTCAACCTTTATGTATTTATCCAATAAACCTTCACTGAGCACCTGCATATCTGAGAAAGGGAAAATCTTCAGGACCCTGTCCTTGAAAACTCATAACATAGCATCAATCAAAACGGACTTGATTAAACCAAGGTGGGGGGGGCAGAGGGGTGCAGATCCAGGTCGCCCCGTCCTGGAAGGACCCGTGGGGTCACAAAGTGGGCTTTCTGAGACTTCCTCTTGCCGTCATGCAAAGTTTAAAGACTTGCCTCTGAAGACGGGGAAAACACAGGAACAGCTGTGCAGAGACGGGCACATTACGTTCTTACAGAATGACGTGTTTGGTTAAGTGCCCGCCATGTGCCAGGTTCCCTTCGAATCCCTTTTGTGCCTGTTTCAGCCTCACAGCCACTCTGACTTAGGCCAGAGTGTGTGCCAGGCGTGTTCTGAAGCGCTTCACAAACACAAATCCATTTAATCATCGAGGATGGAGAGGTGCCAGGATCATCCCCATCTCACAGATGAGGGAACTGAAACAGAGAGGCTAAGTCATTTGCCCAGGGACACACAGCAAGTAAGAGGAAGGGCCGGCATGGGAATTCAGGCGGCCTCACCGTGGACTCCACACTCATATCCACGGTGCCTTATCCCGGGTGGGGAGGCAGCAAGTGTCAGGCACCCGCAGGGGGAAGCAGAAGTGGGGGGACAGCCTGTCCCCGTTGCCAGATGTACAAACGAGGAGACAGCAGCAGCCGCTTCAGCTGGGCTGCGGGGATGAGGGGGAGCAACGGTGCAAAAAGGGAAGAATCAGCTCGTCCAAGATACGTGTGAGTTCAAGTCCTACCTTCACCCTGGCCGGCTGCTCTGAGCCTCAGTGTTACCCGCCTGCCTGCTAGAGGTTTTATGGGAATTCAGTGATGATAAAAGCTGTTCGCACGGTAGCCGATGAGCAGAAAATGCCAATTACTTCTAACCGGGGTCTCTCCTTCACGAATAAAGATTGACCGCAGGGCAGGACCAGGCAGTGCGCCCCCCACAGCGCTCCCAGGGTGCCTGCCGTTCCAGCCTGGTGCTGATCACGGCTTTTACTGAAGACACAAGCCTGCAGGCCACTTGGACCACCGTGATGTAGCTGGACCCCCGAGGTCCCTTTTGACTCCGTCCATGTTTCCAGAGTCGAGATTACCATAATCACAGTCACTGCCAACAAACTGATCGATGCCCGTGGAACGAAAACACATCGGCGTTGGGAAATTAAACAGAGTCCATCCTCGGGCAAACTTTCCTTGCCTGACATACAGGAAGCAACCATACTGCATGCAATAGATACATATTTAAATGCACGTACGAATTAATTATTCCTTAATTCGAATAGCTTCAGACATAGCACTTTTGGGGAAAAAAAAAGTTATTGTATGACCTTGGAAGGGAGGGCGAATCCTCTTTGGGGAACTGAAATTTCCACAAGAGATAAGCAGAAGGTTTGACACATTTTCAGACTGTCCAAATGGGATGTTTTTTCCTTTATCTTTCGTTCTTCTTTTTTTTTTTTTTTTAACTGAAGTTTAGTTGATTTACAATGTTAGTTTCTGGTGTACAGCATAGTGATTCAGTTTATATAGATATACATACATATATATATATATATATATATAGGGGTTTTTTAAAATTTATTTTTCTTTTTTAAACAGAAAATTAAAAAACAGCTACCCACACATTTCCAGTGCCCGGACAGTGACAAACAGCATCTCATGGTAGTACTGAACCTTAGCATTTAAAGAAACTGCTTTAGCAGCCAGTATAGGGGATTACGTACGTGGGATGTTTGGGAGACGGGAAAAATGAAAAAGAAGGGAAAGGTGAGGCAAAGGAGATACATTTTTCTAATCTGACCGTACGGTGGCTCAATTGCTCTCTTTTACACTTCATTTACTCTTTGCCTCTAAGTGTACACAGCTCACAAACCTGGCCCGGCATCCCCTGGAATATCGCCCATCAGGCTCCGAACCTCAAAACTAACACCCTAACCCTCTCTAAAGGCTGGGCTGATCAATCTCATTAATTGGCCAAAGTAATTTATTTCTCCTCTAATAAACGCTTCTTAATGCAATTAATCTCCTTCCCAGAGCATATGCTGAATTCGGAGATCGTGCTTTTAACTGCAGAGGCACCCATGACGCGGGAACGTGGCTATAAAGCAAATTCATTCTTTCCAGAACATTAGCCCGGAATTCTTAATCACCTCGCAGGAGCAATCCGGTTTGCACGGGAGGACAATGGCCAAGTCTCCGGCCCAATTTATTCTCTTACTCAGATACCCGCTGTAATTCGCAAGCTTGAAAGGTATCCGTTTTAAATTGGGAATTTAGAGGTCTTCTTGATGGAAAGCGGGGGACGTGGCAACGCTCTGATTCCAGGCATGTCTAATGGAAATCTTATTCCTCACGGTTATTTAATTGCTTGGATATTGTGTTCTTGGTTTCTGTAACCCATTAGCTACTGTAACATCTTTATTTAAATGGCATCTCAGACCATCTTTTCAACAACCTATTAAAAAATAACTGAGTTGTCTATAATAAAGGAACTCATTTATTAACAGTTCTAAATTGAATAAATTCCTCTTTCTCTTTTAGGTGGTCAACAAATTAAATAATCAACCAAGGTTCAGAAAGCATCGTAGAGGTGGCGGTGGGGTGGGGAGGGGATTGTACGCCTAGAATTGACCGGTCCTGGGCGTCCTTACAAAGATTGATGCAGAAGAACGTAGATCTCTTACGCCTTCTCCTGTTCATTTCTTTATAAATCCAATCCCCAGTTCCTGCAGTCATCCCCAATACTCGATTTAAAAATCTGACTCGTAGGCGTTATTAATACATTCTGAAAATGAGTCGTGTGTGATCTTTATGTATTCGGGAAACGACTGCGTGTATTTTTATGTATTTGTGAGAGAATTTGAAAATGCAACTCTAGCGGAGTTTCCAGGGGGTAAAGAAGGCATTCTAAATTTACAGAGAAGAGAACGTGGCGTCAGAGACACTTGCACGGGGGCAGCCGATGCCTTGAAGAACATTCAGCAAAACGAAGGGTCCAGCTCACCACTACGGAATAAAAGGCGGGCAGAACTTCTTTGGTGTCTTGATAATGGACCAGGATTGCAGATCCTCACGGTGAGGGTCACCGCCTTCCCCACCGCCCCTCTGCACTCTCTTCCTTCTTCTCCAATGCCCAAGGGTCAGATCTTCCCTGTGGAGGAGTTAGCCGGCATAGGTGTGTTTGTTTGGTTAAAAAAAAGACACTTCCTTTTCTGAAAAAAAAAATTTTAAATCCATTTTCAGATTTTGTTACATGAGAAGAGTCAAAACTTGGGAAACACAATCCTTAAAGTTACATCAGTTGGGAAATGAGTAAGTCAAAAATGATGTAATAATACTATAAACAGTTACATATTTTTTTTTTTTTACCAGAGTGAAGCAGAACTGAATGCTTGAAGCTGGAGAATTGTTCACGACATCCTCAATTGTTCTTTCTTTTTTTAAAATTTACTTTTTTTTTTTTAAATGGAGGTGCTGGGGATGGAACCCAGGACCTCATGCATGCTAAGCACGTGCTCCACCCCTGAGCTGCACCCTCTCCCTTCAATTTTTCTTAACTGTTGAGTAGATACAATGTTATAAATATACACAAAGAATAAGGAATACCCAACCAACAGCCATGAACTCACGTGGCACTTCAGGAAGAACAACTATCATCATGACTTTGAGGTCATCTTCTAATTTCATCTCCTTCTGTCCCTGCTCAGCGCAAATCGCAGTCTTGAAATCTGAGTTTATTTCCCTATGTTCCTTAGGAAATGACTCTCATTTCTCAACATCTATTAATAGTATATCTGCTTTTGGACTTCACAGGAATAAAAGTACCCCTGTGACAGTCTTTGTGACTTACTTTTTCCTCCCAAGAATCAGTTCATGACATTCATCCATTTCTTTTTTTATTATTATCAAAGTTCAGTCAGTTACAACGTGTCAATTCCATCCACACTGACCTGTAACGTATAGTTAGTTCATTTTCGCGCAGCGAAGTATCCCGTTGTAAGCATATGCCACAGTTTTTTAAAAAAATATTCACTTGCCAGTGGACCTTCTGGTTTCTTACAGCTTTGTTTTTTGTTTTTTGTTTTTTTTTCACAGAGAATTGTACTAGTCTCTATGCTCTGAATATTCTGCTTTTTCCAGTCTGGTGATATGACAGCATGGCTTTGATTTGCGGTGACCTAATTACTGGGGAGGCTGAGCACCTTTCCATGGGTTCATAGCCATTTACGTTCCCTTTGGCAGGTGCCTATTCAAGCCTTTTGTCATTTTTCTGTTGCTTCATGATCAACTTTGAAAACCTGATTTGTAGGAGTTACTAACACGTTCTGAAAATGAGTCGTGTGTGTTCTTTATGTATTCGGGAAATGACTATATGTATTTTTATGTATTTGTGAGAGAATTTGAATCTTGCCTTTTCACTCTCTTTATAGAAGCTTTTAAAAAAAATTTTTTTTTCCTTCTTAAAATGTGTCACAAAAATGTGCTGTTCATGTCAAAACTGTCCTTACCTTAAGATCAAGAAGAGAGTTTTCTGTATTTTCTTCTGAAACAAAAGTGTGATACTTCACAATCTGGTCTTTGCTGGTTTGATTTTATAGGAATGGATTGAGGAAAAGGTTAAATTTCATTTCTTTTCCTTATGTAGGTAACAGGTTATTCCCTCATTATGACTTCTTGAAAAATCTTCCCTTCTCTATTATTTGCAATTTTAGCTCCATTATAAATTTTTCCACTTATGCATAATTCTGTTTCTAGGTTCTATATTCTTTTCCATTGATCAATTCGACTATTTCTGTACTAGTAACAGACCATCTTAATCTCTACATTATTCATAATAATTCTTGTTATCTGACAACAAATATGGTCCCCTATTTTGTATTATTGTCTTGGCTACACTAAACTTTTGGATCCTTTCCACATAAACACTAGAAACATCCTTTCAAATTCTTTAAAAAGGCAGAGCTTTGATTGAATTCCTCAGTCAATCTGGAAAACTGACGTCTTTAAAATACTGAGTTATTCAGTCCATGGACATGGTACATCTCTCTGCTTAAATCTATGATGATAAGTTTATCTATTTTTCCTTCCAGGCCTGTGTGTGCATTTATGTTTCTATCTTATGAGGCTGTTTCTTACTTTACAAGTTTAGAATTGTTATATTTTCCTGACGATGATGCAGTAATTTTCTTTTTTTGTCCTAATTCCCTTTACCTTAGAGTCTCTTTTGTTTGATAGGAATATAGCTGCACTTTGTTTTGGTCTCTTTTTGGCTACTGTTATCTTTTCCCACGGTTTCCTTTTCAGTCCTTTGGAAATCTTCTGTCCTGTGTCCACTATAAAAAGCATACACCTTGGTTTATTTTTGAAGGCCACCCTCAAAACCTAGTTTAATCTCAATTAGAGAAGTTAGTCTATTGAAATTTATTTAAAGAAGCGTCATATTCTGATTTCATTCTATCATTTTGCATTTTCTGTGTTCTGCTTTTTTAAAAGTATTTTCTTGTTTCCTTTTAAATTCAGTGTTTTTTTTTTTTCTTTACTAATAGTTAGAAAGTTACATACCTTATTCCTATTTCTTTCATGGTCACCATAGAAGTTAAAATATGCACACTTAACACACGAAGTTAATAAATATTTTTACCTCGATTCAGAAACTGTTAGGACCTGAGAACACATCAGCTCCACCCTCTTCCTTCTGGTTTACATGCAGCTGAAGCCCCACAAAACCTGGGGCCAACACTCAGAACTCATCTGGGTGATACTTCTCCTGAAGCTGAAGTTCACTTCCAGTTTTTTCCCCAGTCCCACCACTGTTCTCCCGGGCTCTTCCATCACCAGCTTTGGATGGAGTCGGATTGCTCATCCACAGGCTTTTGTGAAACCAGAGAAAGTGGCAGGAGGAAGCCACTTCACTTGGATGAAAATGACCAAGGAATATTCTCCCTGAATCTCCCCTGCCCCTGGCTAAATCCAGTCCACCTGGGCTCGGCATGCAGCGATCAAGACCTGGGTCTACCAGCTTCTTCTCAGCTTGGGGGCTCCAACTAGCTGTAAGAATATTCTGAAGTCCTTTTCAGAGAGGGGAACTCTGAGGCTCTGAGAGGAAGTGACTGAGGTCACCCGGGAGTCAGTTGGCAGAACCAGAAATAGACATCAGGTCTCACTCAGTTCAGACAAGGCAGCATGCACTGCTTTGATGCTGTCGGAGACAGACGGAGAGAGACGTTCAGCAGGCACCATATTTGTGATACAGATGCAACACAACGATGTCCCTAAGAACGCGTCTCTTTCCTCCCGTCCCCTCAAGCCCATCTGAAAACCCTCTGCTAACTGGGTTTAGCATGAGGACCTTTCCATCTAGAAGGATCCCCGAGGGTGAGATGCACAGCTGCCCTTCCCACAGCGGCTACCCACAGCTTGTGATTTCCGCTGCGCTCGGGCTGCGCCCCTGGGCCGCTCCTTGCCCTGGGTGCTGAGTGTGGGAAAATTCTGCGTGGGAGACTTCTTTCTTGAGCGCTTGGGGACTGTGCCACCGCGGGCCGCTTCCTCCTGAGGATACCAGCCTGCATCTGCCTCTGTGTGAAGGACAGCCCTGATATGAGGTCAAGACGACTTTTGGACACCAGGAGGAGAAGGCACGCTTTTGACCTGCCTCTCCCCCAGCTCTGAAAGCCCTCAGTCAGGGCCTCAGAGATGACAGCAACTGTGGAACATTCGAGAAGAGGTTAGATCGAGAACCTCTGGAGGAGAGGCTGGGCTCTCCTTGGCTCTTTCCCCAGTGGAGCAGCCAGAGACCCTCCACGCTGTCCTCCTGAAGGGGACCAAAGCCCACGCAATGAGGTACAGTTTCGCCTTCAGATTGTCTCTCTTTCCCAGAAATAAGAGGTTACAGAGAAAACACGAATGGAATCTAAATCTGGTAAGATTTGCAGAACCTCAAGGTTTCGCTGGGTCAGGAACAGAGTAAAAATAGTCTCTCAGGATGAATCCCGGCCAGGGAAGGAGACCAGTGAAGGGCCAGAAAATGCACAGTAAAATTTCACTTTTTCCAACTTCCTACTTGGTTTCATGGTTTTTCTCTGACTCATTTGTTTCTCCCACCATCTTCATGGCATGACCGAGGAGCCAACTAGGACACCAGAATCCAAGGGACTGCAGAGCAGGGAGTTTTCAAAGATCTGCTCATCAAATCTGTGGTGAAGATGGATTCCGAAAGACGACCTTTCACCCACAGAGCCGGCCAGACCAATTCCTATAACGCGGGACCTCACCCCTCGACACCAAATACGGCCACGAAGCAAGCCCAGAGGGCAGACGCAAGAAACCAAGGGGAGGAATGACCCAGGGTCACTTAATTCCCCTGGACTCTTCCAAGTGTCCCAGACAGGCAAGTGGCTTTCTTATTTCTGGAAATCTCCAGGATGGAGACATCCCTTCTTCCCCGGACAGCCACTTCCTCTGTGTGTGGACACTTCTGTTCGTTTCCCTTGGGGTGATCCAGCCTGTTTTCACCCAGTTCCTCATTCTCTCCAGAAGCTTCTACTATATTCTGGGTCATAGACTCAAGCAGAGGGACTTGAAGATTCCATTTATCTGTCTTGATGGCCATAGTCATCTCTTTTGAAAGCACTGTCTGAAGGAAGCCAACTGCTTGAGGTCAGAAACAGGGACAGTAACTCACGCTCGGGAGAGATTCTCTCTTAGGACCGTAAGTCAAGTTCTCCAGGTTGCCAGGAACAGAGGCCCACTCGAGCTGCCTTACGTAAAACTTTTGCTTCCATTTTCTTTGCTTTCTTTGTTTCTTTCCTACGAAGGCAAGAAGGATGTCTTGCAGTTCCCCAAAGCAGAGAGGCACCCCACATTGAGCCCAGCCGGGAACCTTGGTTTCACCCTCATCCACTCATTATAGAATCATGCAGAGTGGTTTCCCGGCCCTAAAATCCTGTGTGTTTTACCTATTTATCTTTCTCTGCCCCCTCTAAACTTTGATAACTCCAAGGATTTTTTTTAATTTTCTCCATATTTTTGCCTTTTCCAGGATGTCATGTAGTTGGAAATATACAATATGCAGCCTCATCAGATCGGCTTCTTTCGCTTAATAATATACATTTAAGATTCCTCCAAGTCTTTCTGTGGCTCGATGGCTCATCTCTTTTTAGTGCTGAGTAACACCCATGGTCTGGATGGACCACAGTTCACGGGAACACTCGCCTCCTGGAGGGCATCTTGGTTCTTCCAAGTTTTGCCGAATCTGTATAAAGCTGCTGTACCTAAACACGTGCAGGTTGGTGTGGAGTGACGTTCTCAGCTCATTTGGGTGAACACCAAAGGGCACAATTGCTGGGTTACATGATGAGAGTGTGTTTCGTTTTGTAAGAAACTGTCGAGCCGGCTTCCAACGTGGCTGTACCGTTTTGCGATCCCGCCCGCCACGAAGGACATTCCTGTGGCTCCACCTCTTCACCAGCGCTTGGTGTTGTCAGTGCTCCAGATTTCGATCATTTAAATATGTATGTTGTTGTCTTGATTTGCAATTCCCTACCGACACATGACGTCGAATGTTTTTTCATATGTTTGTTTGCCATCTGTAGCCCTTCTTCGGTGACACGTCTGTACATCCATGCCTTTGGTTCGAATGAGGTTTCTGACAGCAGACTCGGTAAGGGTGTTCCTGCATGGAATTATTGCAGGCCTTCCTTGTTAGTTCATTTTTATTTTGGATCCGTTTTCTCCAAAACTAAAATTACGTCCCCATTTTACAAAACTAAAACCAAACTGAGCTCAAGGATTGGATTTGTCACTAGTCACAGAGCTTCTGAATTGACATTGTTTAAACTCATTATTATTTTTAGAGGCATTCTGAATCTCTTTTTAAATTTGGAGGCTATGTTTATATTTTTTTCCTCAAAGAATAAGTCACAGATCAATACGTGATGACTTCTAATTTCTTCAGTATTAGAGGATACAAGCCATTGGATCCAGTTGCACTGAATAAAATCATCTTTTACTTTCAAAAGTACTTTTTTAGAAGCTTCCTTTCCAGTTATAGCCTACATTTCATCTTTCTAACATAGAAAGTTTTAGCTTTCAGGTGACAGTTTTTTGTTTTTTTTTTAGGAAGCAAATAAGACCCATGAAAATTTCCCAACTTCTTAATTTTACACTAAAGTTTTATTTTTATCAACTGGATGAAAAGTTTGCTCTTTTCAAACACAATAACAAAAAATGGTAACAGACATTTTAATATAAAATTGTTTCAGGGAAAGAAAATACATTTAAGTAAATAATCATGGATTATAAAACACACCAGGGTTCCTCTTATGGATAAGTCTGAATATCTCGAAATGCAATGACAATGGCATTAAGATATGACACCAAAAGCGCAACCAATGAAAGAAAAAAACAGATAAGTTGAATTTAGTCAAAATTTTAAAATTTTGTGCATCAAGAAATCAAGATCACTATCCAGAGAGTGAAAAATGGGCCAAAATATTTGCAGATTGTGTATCGGATATGATTCTGGATACTAAAATATATAAAGTCTAGGACATGTGCAGAGTATCTAAAGTATTCAGAATTTATTTATAAAAAAAACACTTTTAACTCCACAACAAAAATACACACAACCCAATTTGAAAATGAATAAAGGACTTGAATAGACCTTTCTCCAAAGAAGATACACAGATGGCCACCAAACATATGAAAAGACGCTCCATGCCATTAGTCATCAGGGAAATGCAAACAAAAACCACAAGGAGGTATCACCTCACAACCACTAGGGTAGATACAATTCAAAAAATGGAAATGAGTGAGGGTCAGGGAGGGCGTGGAGAAATTGGAACATTTATACAAGACTGGTAGGAATTCAAAATGGTGTGGCTGCTATGGAAAAGGGTTTACCAGTTCCTCAGTTAGTTCCGCATTGATTTGCCATATAAGCCAGCCGTTCTGATGTGGGAGGGGTGGGGACAGAGCTCAACCACTGAAGGAAGGACACAGCCATTGGGGACAAGCTGGTTACAACCAAGATGGCGGGAGACTTGACTTCCAGTTGACCATGAGCCCCGTGGCGCAGCCACAGGCACCATGACAGTTTGTAGGCAGGCTGACCTTAAAAGGTCCAAGAGTGAGTGGGGGCCCGAGTCCTAGAATTCCCTGCCCCTTTCCCCAACATAGTTGGAATAACCTTCCTGCTCATTAGCAAATGAGATTAACACCAAATGGTCCATCACACACACAACAGATGAATAAACAAAATAGCCGTAGGCTGGGATGCTGTTCAGCTATAAAAAAAAGGAACGAACTGGGGGACACGCTACAACCCGGATGAACGTCATTCTCAACACCATGGCGCTAAGGGAAGGTAACCAGACACAAGAGGTTCACACACTGTATGGTTCCGTCCGTAGGAATTATCTGTAATAGACAAATCAGTGCAGAGAGAACGGAGATTCCCAGTTGCCAGGGGTTGGGGGAAGCAGCGAATAGAGCGACAGCTCAATGGATATGGGGCTTCCTTGGGTGATGAAAAGGTTCCAGAAATGTCTTATGGTGAAAAAGAATATGAAAACGAATATATGTGTGTCCATGTATGTCTGAAGCATCGTGCTGTGTGCCAGACATTGACACCACGTTGGAAACTGACTATACTCCAATAAAAATATATATTTTTTAAAAGTTCTAGAAATAGTGTGATGTTTGCACAACATGGTGAACGTACTTAATGCTCCTGGATTGCACACTTTAAATTGGTTACAATGTAAATTTTACGTTACTTGTATTTGACCACACACACGTGCACACACAAAAAGCCAAATGCTTCGAAAAGCATTATTTAAATGTTTCCTTAGTCAATTTTATTTCAGAAACTAGTAAAAATAGGGCTTTTCTGTGTCTTAAGCTTCTTGTCTACGGAAGTATGGAGTTGGAATGTTTCTGACCTTCATCTCATGTTCTAAAACAGTATTTTATTTATTATAGTGGTTTGAAAAGTATGTCTTTTTTTTTTTTTTAGTTAATTTGGCTTCCATAAGCATGTGTTAAGTCTCGGGGTGCAAAACGTGTCTTAGATTCATCATAAATTCTGTCGGAGATGTATTTATGAGTTCTTCTAAATTTTGCAGGTCAAGGCTTTATTCACCAGCGTGCAAGAAACTGTCTTTCAGTTTTCTGATACAGTTGCTAGTCATGCTATCAAAATGTGTGCCCCTAACTCTCTCGGACTCATGTATGTCTTAGACTCAAATTAATTTTCAAAGCAGCCTTTGCTTCCTATATATTTTTATTTTTCCTTAAGAATGAATCAATTATTATGACCGTTTCCCACATAACTTTGACTCAACCTACGTTCTTCTTGACGCTTTTTTTAATTCTAAGAAGCAAATCAAACGAGCTATCTCAGCTACAAGTTTTAAATGTACAGAGCTTTGTTGATAACATTAAGCATTACTAATGAGGAATAATGCAATGCAGTGGAAGAATACAGAAAATTATCAGGAAGAAACTATAAATTACTCGAGAACCTCCCACCCACAGGTGAGAGCCTTGTGGACGCACGTGTGGAATATCTGTGAACTGCTTACAACTGTGGCAATCTGAGCTTTCGCTCACCTGTGCATTGTGGATGGCTTTGCACCTCAGAAAAGCATTTACACCTACTTTTACGGCTCCAAAGTACTCATGTATGGGAACGTATCAAATTTAATCCCCTCTTGCAATGAGCATTGAGTTTGTTTTCAATTTCTGTTTCTAAAAAACCTCATTTTCCAAGGAACAGCATTACACACACACACACACATACACATTTCTTGAGCATGTGTTCCCTGAAGTTACAAAGTAAACGTACATATTTTACATCTGGATTCACATCATTTGAATGCCACCAAGGAGCCCCAGTTTCTCACCCCCTTAGCAACAGTCTTTGAGATGCGAGCAACAAAGAGCTGGATCCCACAATTTATTTTAATTTTCAGTTTTTAACCTCTGCTAAAGCTGAATCTTTTCCCTGCATTCAGTGGCCTTTTGAATTTCCTTGGTAAGTTGTATAATTAAGTTCCCTGCCCTTTGTTTACTGAGTTATTTCTTCTTCTTTTCTTATTAATTTGCAAGAGCTCTTTGTATATGAGCAGACGTAACCCTTCGTTCATTATTCATGGCAAATACTATCTCAAAATATCGCTTGTACTTAAATGGTGGTCCCCTTGGCTTCTTTTTCTTTCTTTCTTATGAAACAGTATCACAGAAATTTTCAAATAGATACAAAAATATAATGAACCCCCATAGAGCCATCACCCCTCCATTAACAATGATCAAAGATATTACCAACCTGGCTTCATCTCTCAACTGCTTTTTTTTTTTTTAATTTATGATTATTGTTGGTGTTGTTCTGCTGGAGTATTTGAAAGCACAGCTCATTTCATCCAACCACACATCAGTACACATCTCGAATTTACAAGAACATTTTGCCACGTAGCCACGTGCCGTTCGCCCTGCCTAACCGCCTTTCATTCTAAGAAAATTTCACTTACTACGTGAAACCCTCTTGAATGACACAGACCCATGTCAAAACACCATCCCCGGGTCAGTTCCCTGAGGCCATGCCTAATTTTTTTTCCTATCTAAGCAGAGACAATTTCCTCCATGCACTTTGCATCGCTTCTCACACACATTTCTAGCATCCTTATCAGATTCTCCTCTCCTACAAAGGATTCTTGCTTCACTCGGATGGTCCCTACACAGTCATCCCACTCTCTCTTCTGAGCATCAGAGGGCTGTAGACCTTTGAACCTAAAGGCAGGTGCAAGTCGCCTTTTTACTGCCCCCCTTCAGTTTCCGCTCAGCTTTGCCAATTCAAGCGATGGTGTGTGCTGAATTCTCAAGGTCTCCCTGCTACATTTTCCATGTTGTAGGCATTTGCAAAGGCATCTGGGGAAGTCATGGGTTTTCCCCAAAGCATTTGCTAGTCACCAGCTGCCTGTTCAGAATTTCCCCCAGATCGGTATCCTTACTAACTCATCTTCCTTAATTCTTCCTTTGCTTATGCAACAAGCAGCCTTTCCTAAGCCGGCTGGTCGTCCATTTCTGCCTTCTCTTACTAAGAAGGACTTTCCCAGGAAAATCCTGCTGCAGGCGAGAAACATAAAACTTCTCCGTGAGGGCACGGCCTGGACCAAAGGCAGGTGGCTCCTTAACTCCAGGGCACACCTGTTTTATGTCTGCTTCAGGTTAGAGCCCTTCACTTCCTCACTCCCACTCACGCTGTCCTGAAGTCAGACCATCCAGGGTCATTAACATGTTGGTAGGAGATGGAGGTCGTGGTCGTGTTTGCACCTGTTTAAGGGGTGTCCTGGGTTCTGAGTGCTTTTTGCAGAGTTAGCGCTCAATGCCTGGGGTCTTCTGGGATGGCCGGGCCCTGAAAGACACAGTAGGGTAGACCTAGAGATAACGGGCCAACAGCAAGGCTGTTCTCAGTTGCACGCAAGTCCGTGGAGACACACTGCCAAAGCCAAAGTCAGGCCATGGAGTGTCAGTTCGGCAAGATCACAGTGAGCCTCTCGCCAGCCACCCCAGTCTTAACGACGGAAGAAGACGAAGCTTCAGAAGGTCAACTGAATGACCGCCCAAGGTTGGAGAGGGAAGCGTGACCCAAACCAGGTCTCCTGGCTCTTCTGAGTGACGCTCTCCGTCCTCCAAACCCAACCTGATTTGAAGGTCCCTGGCTCATCACCTTCACCCTCCACCCGACCTCCACCGATGCTCGGAAGGCCGGCGATGCCCCTCTAAGGCACCTCATCCTGGGACAGAGCCTAACGTCACCTCGGGGGGCGGGGGGTTGACCGCCATTGTCAAACTGATTCCAAGGAGTTGCTCAGCCCTTACAATTCTGCAACCCCTCGTCTCGGCCATCAGGAAGATGGGATTAGGTACGGGCCTACGGGGTGAGCCGAAGTCTACGAACACAGAAGACGATGGCGTGCCTCTGCGAAAAGACACAAAGCGGACGTCACAGGAGACGAGGTTACCGTCCCCGGTGTCCTCAGGCGGGTCCAACCCAAAGCTCCGATTCCACCCTCCCCTCGACCTGCCTGAAGCTCTTTAAGCACTTGGTCCTTTGTCTGTGAAGAGACAACAGGGCTGGGTCTTTAAGAGCAGAAATAAACAGCAAGTGGGTTCCCCGGGTTTTCTGCAGCGGTGTCTCGCCTTTGACGGCCGCACACTCCGCGGCTTGACAGCCTGCTTCCCCTAATCCATATGCATATACGGCGTGCATTACCGCCGCGTCTACGAGACTCACTTAGCCCACGACATCTGTCTGTGAACTGTCACGAAACGCTGGAACGAGTCTTTCTTTTTCGGGGCGTCAATTCCTCCTTCTGTCATCGTTAACCTTGCTAAATGCCCTCTCCCCTCCCCTCGTGAAAGGCATGAACTGAGTGCTCAGTTTCAAACCTACCCCCTTAGCGCAGCCCGATGGGAGCGCTATCTGCTTCATCAAACATCTACTTTTGCTCCATCAGCGGGGAGGGGGCCCCTTTGTACGGTTAACAAATGCAAGCAATTTAGCAACTGGGTTAAAATCTTTGTGAAGTACTGCAACAGCATGGGACCTGAAGACACTGGTCCTCTGTCTCAGAACTGGTTAATGGAAGACGTGAAGTCTCAGAACGCGCACAACAGTGGCTTCTTACAGAGCCTCCTAATGCACTGCTGGGAAAACCTTGAGAAGTTTTCCATCACGGCAGGGAGGGGGGGCTGACAGTTTCCACCTTGCCTGTCAATTGCACTGTGGGAGGCTCCTAAATTTATTATATGCAGGAAATCATCCGACTGCAAACCTATCCTGGAGGAAGCAAAGAAGTCAGGCGTGCAGGCTTCTCTTCCAAACGCACCACCCATCGTCCCCGCAAGGCTATGGCGCCCGAGTCTTGGCGGCTCGGTGGGCAGTGGCCATGGGCACGTCTCCATCTAACTCCACCAAGGAGAGGCAGGGCGAGGATTAGGTCCCATTGGCTCTTCTGCCTCAATCAATTAAACATAAAAGACTCAGAGCACAAACTAGAACCATCACAAGGGCAGGAGTGGGTTCCACTCGGTGTGAGTGTCTCCGGAAAGCCCCACTTCTTCCAAGTGCTCAAAACGCTGCTCACCTCCCCTTGGAAGGTCAGGTGTCAAATGGTACTTGGGGACCATCCAGAAGGAGCCTTTTTGATTTTTTTTGGTTGTTGTTCTCCCCCCTCCTCCCCAGTCTCCTCACTTTGGGAGGCTCCTTCACTGCACTGTCCTCTTCCACAAAGTGAGAGTGGTGCTGTGGTCCAACTTCCCGGGGAGGAGACAGGTGAGAGCTTTTTGCTGGCGAGCCCAGAAGTCACGCAAATATAAATCACCGAGTCTTGCCCACGCGGCTGGGCTGGCATCCTCACCGAAGCCGACGGGAGGTCCGGGAACCGACGAGAAATCTGTGCTGGGAGAGACGGGTCCAGCGTGCCTTGGTGGTGAGCCCCGAAGCGCTGTTGCCGTGGAGAGGCGATTGCTAAGTGTATGACTATCGACCGCTGAACTTGGACTTGCTCTGGGAACTCTGCTCCGTCAGGCAGTCCGGGTCCAGGCATCAATCACTGGGGGGCAGCGTCCGTGTCTCGCAGGCTTAATGGCGTTGGAATCCACAGCGCCAAAAGCTGCCCTTGGACGCGAACACAGGGCCGCTCACAGGCTGCGGGAGCACGAGTGAGACGGCCCTGACTTTTGCATCACCAAGAATCTCATAACAAAGTAATTAAACCAACATGCAGTGTCTGTGGGTCTAGTGTTGATGGGACGATCCATAAATGTGCATCCACACTCTGCAGCTTTGCCAACAGAGCCAGACCCCTTGGATTTACACACAGGTCACTCAGTTGAGTTGTCCTCTTCCGATGTGTCCCCAGTGGTCATCAACTGTCCTACAAACATGCAAATCCTTCATCTCAACTGGTACCAAGGGATGGGCTCTCGAGTCTGCATATTCTTTCCAACAGGAGCCCCTTGCTGACAGCAAATCCACACCACATTATTCCGTCTCCCCAAATTCAGGCTCATCTGCTGCAACCAACTGCAAACACACTGCCTGGCGGAGAATGTTCATGAGGTCTAATCGGAGAAAATAAAGGGATATTATGAGAAGTCAACCCTCCAGCTTAATTGCAAGAGGCTGTTTAAGCTGAAGGAAATTGTGTATTTGAGCTCTGAAGTGGAAATAAAGTTGCCAGGGTCTGAGATGCATATCACAGAAAATGAGTTTCTTTTCTTCATTAGAGAAACATGGGCAAGTAACCAGAATATTATGAGGAAATCCCAAAAGGATGCACAGGCGTTGGACGGCGAGGAGCCACCAAAGACACTGTATCTTTAAGTAATTTCTAAATCGCCAACTTTGTAAATTAGTATCTGTGTTCTTATCCCGCAGGAGTTAAAAGGATTACAGTCCCGGACACCCAGGACAGGCTTAGAACCAGTTCATTATAAACCTCAAGGGTCGTGTTTTCAAATTATCCTGTGCCTCTCTTTTGGAAAACAGCTTGAAAATGAACAGAATGATGTGTGCTTAGGACGACGGCATGAACCAAATTGTCAGATTCTCTGTAGACCCAAGAAGTAAAGGAACGTGGAGCTCTCGGGGCTGAACTGGGAACTGGGGACGGTGACACCCCGCCATGTGTGTGCGTTTGGCGCTCCGGGCGGACGGAGGGGCAAAGAGAAACCGGCTCTTGCTGCGCTCGGGCCAGGAAAAAGCAGTCCCTAAAGACAAAACCGGTTTTCGTGAGTTGGAAAAGTCAAACCCTTCGAAAGCAGTTACCGAGAAATGGGAATTCACGTTCGGTGTTCTGGCCGCTGTTCCAGGCGCTGAGAAACAAAACTAGGGAATGCACCTCCGTCTTCCTAGAGGGGAGACAAAATAAATATTAATGGGGCAGCACATTGATGATAAACGGGGCTATGGGGAAAAAAAACATAAAGAAAGGAGCATAGGAGACGCTTGGATGGGACTCAGGGAGGGCCGTTGTACCTTACAGAGGGTGGTCGTGACAGTGTCTGAGCCAAGGTGACATCTGAGCAAAGATGTGAAGCCAGCAGGGGGCAGGTGGACAGGTGGACAGGTACCCAGGGAGCAGTAAACGTGCTGAGCCGGTCCTGACGCTCACGGAAGAGAAAAGCAGACAACAGGTGATGGTAGTTGGGACCAGTGTGGTTGCCATGGAGATGAGAGGACGTGGATTCTGGACACCTGTCGGAGGCAGAGCCAGAGGGAGGTCCTGGTGGATCGAACAGTCGGGCAAGGAGGCATAGACGGTGCCTTCCAGCTTTTTTGACCTCGGCGACTTCCAGCTGCTGTTGGATGAGGCAAAGAAGGCTGCAGTGGAGCAGGCTGGAGGGGAGAGATCAGGAATTCAGCTGGGGACACGGTAAACACGAGATGCTCATTGAACCTCCGGGTGAGATACGTGAATCGTGACTTCAGAGGGAGGTCTGAACTGCACAGGGCAGGAGAGACGTAACATTGAAACCTCCGTCCAGCATCTCAGGAACTGAGCAGGAGCAGGGAAGGCCCCGGCAAAGGGGGCCCCCTGAACACGGTGCTGCCACCGGTACCAACAGGTCCAAAGGAAACGTTTATGGACGTTTTTTGATAAACTTTACAGCCCTGGATAACTGCTGACTGGCTGGTCCTGGAACCAGCCAAGCTCTGTACTAACTGCTTTGAATGAATTCTTCCCAGCTCTGCTCAGATACAGAGACAATCTATTTGTAACTCGGTGAAGTTGCAACTTAGTTCCAAAGACCTTTCCGGCAGCCCGCTGACTTCCTCAGCTGCTTTCTGATGGATGTCACCTTCCAAGGATCTTCAAGGACCCCTCCAGTCAGGGGGAAGGAAGGAGAGGGAACGAACGCGGATAACCAGGCACCAGGACGGACGGTTTATACCCACCCTGTCACTCAAGCTTTAAGCCAACTCCACGAAGCAGGACTGAATTTCTCCGCTGCAGACGCAGATGGGACCGTGACGCTCAGAGAGGAGCAGTGACTTAACTGAGTTCCTACAGTGGCCCCATACGGGGCTGGGAGACACAGCAAGGCCTTCAGGTTTCCAACCCCCACTTCCTCTAAAGCCTGGATAGAAAAGATTCACGATCTATCCACACTGAAAAGAGGAAAGTTGCTCTCACAATGCACAGATAATCAGACTCAATTTCTCCGTGCTTTGCAGACTGCAAAGCCCACTGTCAAACCTCATCCTTCCTCGACACATTGATCTGATCCCTTGGCCAAGACTGGTGCTGCCAAGGCGGGCGATTTGGCCTTTAGGGGAGATTTTAAAAATTGAAAGGGAACTGGAGAGAAACGGTTTCCACCAAGGGGGGAAGGACGTCTCGAAGGTCATTAATGAGTCCTTGCGGGGAGCTCAGTCCTCTGCTGGGAAAATAGGGCGTGGGGCAGCGGGCTTGGCTGAACGGAGGGATCCAAGGTTTGCAGCCCAGACCAACCACTTAGAAACTGGATACTTCAAAAGAGTGAGCATCCATCCAAGGGCGCCTACCATGCCCCAACTCATTCAGACGGGGAACATTCCTGAGGGAAGCCTTAATAGCCCCATTCTACAGGTGAGGCAGTGGAGGCACGGAGATCTCAAACACAAACAGCCTGGCTCCAGTACCTGTCCCTTCGCCTCCAGCCCCAGGCAAGCCGCCGTCTCTGAACTTAGTGCCCTTGGAGGCACCGTGAGACGGGGATTGATGTCTGGAGATGTCCTCCACAGAGCTGGGCTCAACAGGGATGTGATTCGAATACGACCCTTCGTCTTTGGCCAATTCTGTCTTTGGCGAAAGCTCTTTTAAAGCTCCCGCAGGTAGAGAAGACAGTTTCCTTATGGCCTCTGCCTCCCTCCGCGTGTGCAGAAGGCTTTGTCCACTGAGTGGCGTCACCCTCTGTGCCTGAATTTACCACGTTTCTCATCACAGTGCATTTGTGGCCATGTCACTGGATTGAGAACGGGAGACCCTTAAGGGCTAAGGTCACATCTTATGCTTTCTGGGGACCGCCTGTCACTCAAATGCCACCTGCAGGGGCAGGCGCTCTGTCAACACCTGGTCACTGAATAATGAGAAAATGCACGCCACCAGGAGGTGTGACACCTCCAGAAATAGCGTTCCAGCCCCGTTCCTAAACCACGGTGCCAACTGGGGCATGACGCCCACCTCTCTGTTTTTCTCGATGTTTGCCTGTTCAGGTCAGACCAGCGTCTACTTTTCTTTCACTCACACAGAACATTTTCCAAACCGTTTCACCCAAAAGCTTTTCGGGTACCTCGATCTTCTTCAGATCACGCTATCTGATTCGGTTTTTCAATTTCTTCTAACCAAACGATACTGATTTAAAAAAAAAAAAAGGCCACTATTTTTGAGAATCTATGTGTATTCTTCTCACAAACACCGAAGGGAAGACAGTGAAAGTGTTACGATGAAGCGGGAGTGATTTGGTTGTCAACTGCATCACAAAACCTAGCACCAGAGCTGTGAGTGACCAGTGGCCCTGCTGGGTTTCTCCGGAACCTCCAGAGAGGACATGGCGCACCCTGAGGGGTCTCCTTCTGGGACCCCAGGCGTTTCCCGCCCAGGCACCACCAGCTGGACCCGCCCCCGTGTCCTGTCCCTTCTGTGCCCAGGAGCAGGTGGGAGCCAGTGGTTTGAGCCGAGCCCAAGGGGGGGAACTCCGAGAAAGAAGGTCGAGGCCCTCGCCCCAGGCTGGAAACCTGTGGGCTTGCAAAAGCAGAAGCAGCAGAAGCTGGAGATCGTGAAAACCAGGAAAAAGAAACTCAAGTGCCAGAGTCCTTCTCGTGGAAGTTGCATCCAGGCCCTCGGTCTTTCTTCTCAAGTCGACGGTCCTTTTCAGGCGAAACCACAAGCATTGCGTATCAAGTTCACACAGCAGGAAGGTGAATAGAATTTTGTTTATTACCCACAAAAACCCCCCACTTTTCCTGTTATTTAAATACACTTGCTCTTTCCCAATTGCTGGGGAAAAAAAAAAAAAGAGATGCTCATTGCTTTGCTGTTTAACATTTTATTAATTGAAGGAAAAATGTCATCGTGATAATAGCTTCCTGTGTACATTATCTCATTTAACTCCAGTGAATTCCAGCGACACCACTGGAAAATAGGTATGTTCTTTGTCGGTATACACATGACAAACTCAGAGAGGTCAAGTAAGCTGCCAAGACTCACACAGCTAGGAAGAAACAAAACTATTCACTGTATCTTTTCACCTCACTCGCCCTTTAACCCCATAAAACCCACACTCCTTTAAAACCCTTTGCCGAGGGGACGGTATAGCTCAGTGGTAGAGCGCGTGCTTAGCATGCACGACATCCTGGGTCCGATCCCTGGTACCTCCACATACAAAAAAAAAAAAAAAAAAGATTTTAAAATCCCCTGTCATCTCTGCCAGAACAGAAGTGCCAGGAGCTGCCTCCCTGATTATAACAGTAAGCTCTGAATAAATAGCCTTTGATTAATTTTATAGGCATTCTTTATTCTTCTGAAAAGATTACCTAGAAAAGAAAAAAAAAGTGGTAATGTAGCAGTCATTGGCTGAATAAACCAAGCTGTTATTAAACATTCTAACCTTCTGAAAACAGCTAGATACGTATATTGCCGAAGAAAGAAAACAACTTTAGAATTATAATTTTTAAAAGGAGCACCCGGTTTCAATTTCCACTGATACGTTTTCTCCTCCAGTGGGTTTTTATTGCTGTCTCGTTCCTTCTGTTCCACCTGTCTGGAAACTGATTTTTCTCTGTTTGCTCCCTGTCTTGATAAGACCCCCCGGTTAATAATTATATTTATAGACGGGGAGACAGAGGCTCAGAGAGGTTAAGGTCGTCGGTCAAGATCACACAGCCCAAACCATCTGGGCTCCTAGCCCCCTGCTCTTCTGTCTTAGGTAGATCTGCCTTGGCCAGAAGTCCACGTCTGAGTCCTTGACCCCCACTGCTGGGGACCACGGCACCTGTTTAGAGAGAAGCCTGGGGCGGGATGGGGGGGGTGGCTAAGGGAACTGCCCTCATCCAAGAACTGGAGGCGTGTGTCACAACCCCTCCACTGCACCATCAGCGTCCCTTCGGGCCTTGCACCTCATGTTTCTTGCCTAATTTAATCTTGGCAAGGACCCTTAAAGATGGAGTAGCATTGAATTCTTTTGCAGATAAAGAAGACGAGGGTCGGGGAGGTTCAGGAACTTGCCCAAGGCCACAGAGGTAAGGGAAGGTCTAGGAATTAAGTCAGAGAACCTTTTACTAGTCCCGCCTCCTCTGGCCGTAAGCAGGGAGTTAGCTGGCTGGGGCGCAACACAGCGGAATTTCAGGGACCAACTGAGGAATCCTATTGCTTAAGTGGTCCAGGGAGAATGTGACGCTGTTTGAAGCTCATGGAGGGGAGAAGAGCCTTCTCCTGGGGCCGGGACGGCAGGGGCTTGGAGGTCACCAGGGTGCCCGGCCCTGCCACCTGCAGCCTCTTCACACAGGCCACCGCCTTTGGCGGCGACACTCAGCTGCCGGGCCCTTGGCTAGTAGGCAGACCAGGGCACTTGGAAGTCCCGCACGCACTCCCCTTCAAGGCCCACGGCGCCCTGTGTCCCTCTTCCCGGGAACGACCCTGGGTGCAGGTGTGCTGCCCACAGCGATGCTCCGGGCACTTGTCTGTCCCTGCCAGATGCGCCCTGCAAGTCTTGCAGGGCAGGGGCCTCGACTCCCGCAGCCCAGTCCCTCCCCCAGAGCTCGCGAGGGCGCGGGGTGCATTTGCAGAATTCGTGGCTCTCCCCTCTTCTGCTCAGATTGAACACCCTTGCCTGACTCCTGCTCGGGTGGGGCCCGCCTAGTCAGAATGCTGGATTCCTCGCGGAGGGCGAAGAGGTGCGCCGTCAGAGCCGGCATTCCTGTTTGAACCGACACACGGCGCCGCTTCCACGCGGCTCCGGGGAGTGGGGAGGGGGAGGCCCGAGGTGCACCGAGCCCGCCGGGGACCGGGCTGCAGGTCTGCCCGCCGCACCAGCTGCCCCGCTGCCGCCCTTTCGCACTCGCGTGTGCACACAGGCCAAGATGGAAGGCGCGATCCTAACTTCTGCCTCGAGCAGGTGGGAGGGAAGACGCGAGAGGTATTCCATTGGTTGTCTGGGAAAATGAACTGCACCTTCCCCTGACTTGCCGAGGATCAACTTTGCCCACCCCCCTCGGGTGGGCACTCAGCGCCTGGGGTCGCAGCCGGAGCCTGGAAGCCAAGTGGCCCCGTGGCGAGGGAAGGGGGCCGGGTGGGCAGCGGGCGTCCCCAGACGTTGGGGAAAGTGCTGTTCGGGGTCCCGAGTCCCCCCCACCCGCCGGGGCGAGCAGGCGGGTGCCCAGAGGGATGGCCCGGGACGCGGGGCGGCGGGACCCCGGGAGCACGCCCGCCCCGCGCGCGTGGTCCGAGGGTTAAGCGCGGTTCCCGTGGCGCGGCGGCCGGCGTCGCCGCCGGGGGCCCCAGCCCGGGAGCGCCGGCCACCGCCGGCCACCGCGACGCGGCGCTGGCATGGGGAAGCGCGGTGGCGCGGGGCGGGGTGGGGGGAGCCGGGCGCGGGCGAGCGGGCGGCAGCGGGCGGAGGGCCAGCAGGTACGGCCCGCGCGCCCCGCCGCCCCGGGGGCCCCGCCGGGGCGGGGGTGCGTGCGACCCGGCCACGCGGTAAAGTTTGTGCGCGCGGCCCCGGAGTTGCGGGCGGGCCGGCGGCGCGCCCCGCTCCGTGCCCGGCTCCATGTGTCGCTCGGTGCCCCGCGCCCCCTCCGAGTCCCTCTCCGATCCACGCGCCCCGCGCCCCGCTCCGGGGGAGTCTCCCATCCCCGCGCCCCGCGCCCCGCGCCGAGGGCTCTCCCATCCCCGCTCCGGTGCAGCCCGGCCGGCGCGGCGGACGCACCCCGCAGGTGGGGAGCGCGGGCCGGCGGGGGCGCGGCGCGCAGGGGGCCCCGGAGCGCGGCCCGTGGGCGGCGCTGTGCGCGCGGGACGGGCGGCCGGCCGGGAGCGCGGGCGCCGGGTCGGAGCCGGCGGCGGGGAGGGGGGTGGGGTGGGAAGCGCGGCGGAGAAATGGGGAACCGTGCGAGTGAGCAACTTCAGGAAGTCATTGTGAAAGAAAGCCGGGAAGAGCTCGGCGGCCCGGCGAGCCGGGCGCCCTGACAAGTGCCCGCGCGGCCCGCGCCCGGGGCGGCGACTGCGGTGACGGTCCCTGGGGCCCCGCGGGGCGCAGCCGAGACCCGCGCGGGACCCTTGGCCGCGGCGGGGCAGCCGATCGGGCGCGCCCGCGGGGCGGAGGAGCCCGGCTCTGAGGACCCGCTGCGGACCCCCCCGAAGTGCGACGCCCGAGTCCACGTGAGTGCTTTGCGATGGAATTTCAGTAGGAAAACTTGGGGCAGCTGATGGACGGAGAAGGAGAGACAGAGGGAAAGAAAGGAGGCGCAGGTGGGTGCCGCCTGGGTTCGCCCTGGTCAGCTTCTCCTTTCCGGGGACGGGGAGAGCGGCGACCTTCGCCAAAACCTCGGCCACTTCGAGCTGCGTGAAGGTCCAGGCCGGCAGGGGGACACTTCTGAGCCGCCCCGCTGCCACCATGAGGAGGACCTTCTGGCTCCCAGCCGTATTTAAATTGATGCAGGCTTATGCAGTGAGATCGCGGAAGTCAGCCTTTACATAAAGTCATTCCGCTGGAGCTTTCTTGTCTTATTTTTGAGGCGAGGCATTTTTGCTCCGGCTGTAAAATAACTTGATCGAGTCTGAGCTCGCTTTTTGCAAAATAGGAATGATCCCGGTGTGGAAAAGTTGGTGGTACTTTTGCTGAGGGCCATGTCTGGCCCTCGCGGTTAGGAAACCCCTCGGTGAAAAGGCACCGGGTTCCTTGCGACTCTGAAATGTGTTTCTACAAATTTGTCAGGGATCCTGGCTGATTCCTAAGGAAGCTTCCTGAAGCTGTGATTGTATTTTTCCTTCTAACTTGGAGGCACCGAGTGTGGCACAGATGAGACGCAATGAGGGCGAAAGAGAAGGGTCACCATTCCCAGGGTCTGAGCAGACACCGCTTGCAAATGCAGTTTCCATTCTGTCTGGGCAGCAGCGGCCGTCGGAGTGCGTTTCCAGGCCGTGTGTGTGTGTGTGTGTGTGTGTGTGTGTGTGTGTGTGTGTGTGTGTGTGTCTCCCTCTCTCACACACTCACAGGCTCCCACCCTGCTCCCCGAGGAGCTTTGAGATGCCTCGGTTTAAACTTGGAGACACAAACCAGTATTGAAGGCATATCTCCTTACCAGTCAGATCAACTTCTGTTAAAAGTAAAAAAAAAAAAAAAAAATAGAAAATTATGGAAGTTGAAAATATTTATCACGCATAATATTTCAAGTTTGGTGGAAATTTAAAGGCTATTAAGGATTGGTTCACTTTGGTTATGGGTTGATCGGAATCCACAACCTGCAGGAAACACTCTGAGGCCCTTGAATATATTTCTTTGTTTGAAAATGTTTATTTGATCAGGTTGTTTGGATGGATTCACCTTTGATACGGGATTTTTAAAGTAACAGTTCTGGTGTTACTTACAGTGAATGTGCCAGAATCGTTTCAGGGACAAATCAGATTATTTGCTACGTGGCTAAAATTTAAACAGTCACAAATATCTGTGGCCAGGAGGAATATACTTGCCTGTACCTTAGGACATACAGAGAGAGTTATAAAATAATTTGTCCCCGTGGATATAAACGGTGGTGTCACATTTTAAAATCCTATGCAATTTGGGTTTGATATAATGTATCTGCTATCAGAACTTCCCATGGACATACACATTTATTCCTTTTTTAACGTGGGGGAAAAAAAGTGCTTCTCGGTCTCAAAGTCCACCAGAGCTGAAGACACAAACATATTACAGAGCTGAATGGTCAGGTTTTCTGCCCCTTCTGTTTCGTGGTGATAGTTGAAGGGAGGAGTTTGAGACGCCCCACCCGGCTTATGTCTTCACTTCATCCTTCTTTTAATTAAAGGGCTGCTTCTTGGAAAACTCTGCATCCTCTGGAATTCAGAAGCACTGTAGTAATAACAGCCCTTCATCAGGGTCTCGGGGGATGAGCCCTCAGGTCCGTAAATGAAAGTGTGTGTGTGTGTGTGTTACGTCTTTTGAGAAGTTTGCCCCGAGGAGAGAGTCTTGTAGCCATTTCTCTTGTAAAAAAAAATTAAGATCACAGCCAACTTCCTGGCCAGGAGGCCTGCCGCCTGCCGAGCTGGGGAGCTCTGTGTCTTCCTCACTCGCCTGGGGACTCAGAGTTTGCCGAGAGGTGCCCTTTGCTTTGGGGACCTCCCCCCTCCACCCCCCACCCCCCCACCGCGCCCTGGGACTTGGATGTGTGTGTCCCCGTTTGGTTGGCCTGATAGCGTATGGTCAGTGTGAGCGTCAAGCTCTTGAGGTCGGAGAGGACGCGAGGTTTATATACATTGTCTACTACGAGCCACGCTGCGAAAGCCACACCCCACACACACGCCGCTTATGTGCAGCCTGGTGCGTATTAATAGACACAGGAAATAAAGACATTATGCGAGCGTGTGCACAGCCGGCGTGGGAAGAGATGCGTGGGGGGGCCGGGTGCCACGGGCCTTCAGCATCAGACGCACCTGGCCTGAGTCATAAACCCCCCCCTTTTGGAATTTCTTTCTTTTCACCGTTTGCTAAGACAAGGCGGGTTTTCCGACTTGTGCAACGGTGAGCGTTGGTCCAAGGATGTTAGTCCTTTGAGGGGTGTCTGCCTCAGACGCTGGCAGTTAACCCCGAATGCGTCAAGTGTGGCCGCGCCGAGGGGCATTTTTGTTTTCTTTCCTCTCCCCTAATCTTTGTAATTATGAAGTCGTCTCGCTGTGAAATAAGTAATGGTTTCCTGGCCTTGCTGGAATGGGGAGTCAGGTGCTCCAGGCCCCAGGGAGCGAGAGAGCGAAGACCCTTTTGGGTGATTTCCTTGCTCTTTCTATACGAATTTTTGGGCGCTGTGACTCCTGCTTCTGGCCACGAGACGGTTAACGTCAGTCCCGGTCCCCGGTGGGGCCACTGGTGTGTGCAGGGCCCTCAGACGTGTGGACTGTCCTTCCATTACCGGGGAGCAATCAGCGATGCATCCTTTGAGGCTTACGAGGGGGGACCATTCCGTTTTCGCTCAAAACAGGCACCCGTCCAAGTGGGATCTGGACAAACACATTTCAAGTCCAGCCGAGGAGGGAGCGGGGAGTGGGGCCCCCCAGGGGCCGGATCCCAGGCCAGGGCAGCAGCTCGGACCGTGGTGTGGCCCAGACGCTGACGCTGGCTCCTTCGCGTAGACCTGGGTGACTGGCGTTCCTGGCCGTTGAATAAATGAGTCCCCTCCCCTGCCCCCGTTATCTTTCTGCCTCTCCGGCAATGTCTGTTCACGCCCTTCCACATTCAGGGTGTTTGTTTTACTAGCCTGTGTTTGCCAGGGTTTTGAAATGCTGGGTGCTGTTCTAAAGAACATGTTTGAGAGGCTCTGAGACGTTAAGAGGGGAAGGCTGCGGTCAGGGTCACAAGCAAAACAGCAAACCAAAGAGGCTTTGCAGAAGGATCCCAAGTGGAGACGTGGGCAGGGCCGGCCCTGCGCGGTGTGTGTCACTGCGGGTCTCTGCCGAGAAGGGTCTGGTGGGGGGGCCTGTTCAGTTGGGTTTTTTTTTTTTTCCTTCTCCAATGTTACTGCAGGGAACAGGTACACATCCTGTGTGCTTCCCATGGCCAAGCTAAACTTGGTGAGGACTCCAAGTCCCGGGCCTGGGGGCCACTGGTCATCCCTGCCCCAGGCCTGGTCCTGTTTCCCTCCTCCCGCTGGCCTGCGGGGGAGCTCACGCTGCCTGTTGAGTGAAAGCTCCCTCTCCCGCCCCCCGCGAGCCCATCGGAGCCGCCGACGTCCGCATCATCTCTGAACCCGATTTGGTCAGGACAGGAAACTCAAGCTCCCTTCCTGCCCATGTTTTCCTGAGAGAAAAACACTCTTCCCTCCTTTTTTGCATATTTGGCAAGTCGGTCCACCTTCCTCTCCGCCCCAGTGGAGTGCAGGCCAGGCGCTGGTGACGGAGGGTCCCTTCCAGGTGGCGGAGTCGAGGGGACTCTGGGCAGCCCGGGGTCCTCAGACCCCAGCCCTCAAAGGTAGGATTGGGTGGGAGAGGCAGCCCCCCCACCCTGGGGTCCCTGGGAGGCACAGGCTCCTCGGTGAGTGTCGCTGGTTTCTTTGCTGCCTCAGCCTGGACGGGCCACCTGCCGTCTTCCCGGCGGGTGGCGGCCTGGGTCCCAGCACCTGCCGGGCACCCCCACCCCGCGGGGCTGTCTGAGGGTGATGGAGAGCCCATCACGCGCCAGTTGCGCTCTCTCGGCTTTCGGGTGGTCCCACGCGCCACCTCCTGATGGCTGGTGGCCCAGGGCCACCGCGTAACGGATGGCTTCAAGCAGGCCCTCATTAGTGGTGAAGGGCCCGCTTCGTTTTCTCCCATTCAAGTGTGCAATGATTTATGTCTCTTCAGCAGCCGGCTCACTGCTGGAGGAAATCTGACTCCCCTTCCTGCCGGTGTTCGCGCCAAAAGCTGGCTGCCATGGATGGGCAGCCGGGAGCGAGCCTCCAGCGTGTGCTGCGTGGGGGACCCGAGGCTGTTCCTTTGGGGCCCCCCAGCCCTTCCGTCCTCTCTGCCCCTCCGCCTCTGACTCTCCTCCGCCTTCTTCCAAGTGTGGGGTTTGGGCTGAAACCACTAAGAACAGCTTACAGAATTTTTGAGGGACCCCATCCACGCTGACACGGACGTCTGTGTCCCCGTTTGGGAGGTCACAGACACTCCCAGGCGCTTTTCTGGCAGTCTGAAGCTGTCTGAAATCGAACAGCGTGGTTCGGATCCGAGTCCTTTCCTAAAGCCATGTGTTCCAGTACTGAATTTGGATTCCTGAGTTTCGGGCCCATTTTTGGGGTTACATCAGGTTTTCTGGGTGAACTTGGAGCAAATGGAACAGGCCATGAGATCCTTCCCCTCGACCTGATGGGGGAAAAAAAATGTTTCTCTTAGAATCTTGAGGAGGAATGAAAATGAGGGATTCATCTTTCATAAGCTGCCTTCTGAGGCATTCTGAAGTGTCCCCTGGGCTCTTAATGGAAATTGCAAAGTGCCAGTGACCGCCCCCCTCCGGCACGAGCCCACTTTTAGCCTGAAAAAGTGACCTTTTTCCCTCCTCCTTTTGTACTGAGTTTTGTGCAGGGCAGAAAATTAAAGTGTTGTTCGAACAGGTTCACGGTGACAGCGGATTGAGAAATTGTGTACCCTGCTTCGTTAAATTAAAATCCGACTGCTAATGACCTCAGCTTGTTAGAGATAAGGCCAGTAATTACCATTTAAAAATCATGTGATCCCACTGGCACCACCGAAGAAAAAAAAAGAAAAAAGAAAAAAACCATAAAAATAAAATTTAGAAAAATGGTTTGGAAATTCCTAGTGCATTTCTGTGTTTCCTCGCTTCTGCCTAGACTGATAGGTGTTAAACCTGCATTAAAAGACTTTTTTTCAGTTTAATTTGGTGCAGACAGGCTTTTGTAAAAGAAATCCAGTTTGCTGCAAAAAAAAAAATAAATTAATAAAATCACTGTAAGTCAAATATTGAAAAGAAAGAATTTAAACTTAAGGGCCGCAGAAGAATTCTGACTGCACTGTTTCAGATGTTTTCCCTGCATGTTGCTCCCGTGAATATTTCTGCCCGATTATAGAGACAGGCTGATTTTTGTAGCCCTGCGAATGAGGAAGTTGTAAGTTTCTGTGAGGTTCCACTGATGACACCCCCCCTCCCCCTGGGTTTGCATGAAGACGATGCAGACGAAAGGTTGTGGGTTACAGCCTAGGCCCCGAGCAGTCCTGGTTGGGCCTGCCACCCTCTGGGACATCATTTTCCTCATGGACCCTGTCACGTGTTCTGTGGTGCTGGGTTTGTCCTCAGGGCCGTGCGGGCTTTGGTGCTGAGCTCTGTCCATCACAGACAGAAATGGAAGTCTAGAGCGTGCTTTGCTGGGTTGCTGCACCAGAGAGCCAGCTCAGAATAGCAAATATTCCTGTGTGCATCGCCCGTCGCAATCACTGTGGCCAGATCGTGGGTGCCCTGAGCCTCCCCCGACACAAGTTTAACCTGACTTCAGCTGAAGCATGTGAAGCCGGGGTGAGCGAAGGAAATCCCCCACGTACTGAAGCTTCTGAGACACTGAGTGATGGTTAAGGAAACCTGCATTTTGAATTTACGTTCTGTAGGCAGTGAAGATCGTTTGGAAAAGCAAACACAGATGGGTTTTTTTTTTTCCTAAGCATTTTGAGAAAAAGTTACTTTATTTCAATTTGTTCTAGCCGATAGTATTGTGTGGGTGTTGTAAACAGAACTGAGGTCAGAATGCAAGTCCTTCCGGGAGAATTACCCATGGGCCCGAAAACCATGTGGCCTTAACCTGGGGAGGGTTACGGAGCCGTTCAGGTGTTGGTCCCCACCCCTCTCCGGAGCGCAGACAAAATCCCCCATATTACAGACTGGGCTGGAGCAGCTTTTATGTTTTGTTGAATAGGAGGTAGATGGAGATTTAAGCTTCAGTGAATCAGATGCTAGTCTAGAATACATTCTCTCTCTCTGTTTGCATCTAGGTTTGCAACTAAGTCACTCAAACAAACAAACAAACAAAAAACAAACGTGACAGCACCTAAGATGATGTCCTCAGTGGGAAAGTCAGCGACAGCTTTTCAATTACTGTTCATAAATAGATACGTATACATTGTAAGCAACCAGATTACCCTGGGAGGGTTAGCATAATTTTACTTCCTTGGGTCTAAAGAACATGTAGCTTTAAAAAGAAGTCTCGTGGCTTAGTGGAAACTTCGTCCTGCAAGTACGTTTTTCGCTTTGGAATGTCACGGATGTGCAACTGGGTTTTGCTGCCTTTAATGTAGAGTTTTTAACGCATCCAGAGAAAATGATACTGGTATGTTAGGACAACGTCCCTGCTGAGAAGTCGAGATGAGAACACTGTGTTCTTTACGACAGCGTCTTTGCCCTGCGAAGGGCAGAACCAAGTCAACGTTGCATTTATTTTTTTTTCAATGAAAAAAAATATCTTTGAACCTGATAGAAACACAAGTAATTCCAGGCTCCTGTGTCCCTTCTTGATAATGACGGGAGGTCAGCACTTTGGGGAGATGTTTGTGTAAATCTGTGTATTGGGGGCAGTTTCTGCATTTTTTTTCTTTTTTTAGGATGTAGGTCTCACTTTTGTTTTCCAGTTGCTGGCCATGCATAAAGTCTTCTAAAATCGGGAAGAGGCCGGAAAAAAATGATTCTAAACTTAGATGTTATTTTTTTTAATTTTTTTTTTTTTTTTTTACTGGAGTGATGAAGGGCCAAAGGCATTTCTATTTGAGGAAGCTACATAGGAAGTGGCCTGTGATGACAGCCATGATCAGGAAAAGTCCTACAAAAGTGTATGTAAATTGGGGGCACGTCTGCCTCCCTCAGGATTGCTGAAGACGCAGTGGTGGCTGTTAGCGGTTGGAGAGCCCGTGGTTCAGGGACGTGGAGCTCTCTGCAAGGTGCACGCACGAGGCGGGGGAAGGACACACAGCAGGGATGCTGCACCCGGGCCCCTCCTGGACCAACCTGACATCCACCCGTCCTGAGAGCGACCTGTAAACCCAGGAGACTGTCTCCAGCCCCCTTTTCAAATTTCTAATATCTCACATCTTTTTTTTTTTCTTCTTCTTTCTTTCTTTTTCCTACCTCACTTTGAGACAGGTGGCCCCATGATGGCTTTGAAAAACACTCTTGTGGTTCATTTTCCTCCTGTATTAAGCACCTTTTCATGCAGGATGTCTTCAGATGGCAGAGTTCTTAGCTCTGTTTTGGAAGGGCCTCCTCAGCTCCCCCCTGCCCCGTCCTCTTTTGCATATCAGTGCCTGCCCCTCGGTGGGGGGAAAAATGTGAGGACAGAATTGCACATCTGAGCTAATTTGCCCTCAGAGAGCTGGTTCACAGCAGAATCAACCGCCAGAGGAGGCGTTTTTTTTCTGCGGCTCAGTTAAATATGGGGGAGGGGGTGGGGGGAGGGTGAAATTCAAACTGAATTCCCCGCCATCCTGTTTAGATCTTGTTTGCATTGTTCTTGGGGCCAGCCAGCATGTCTGCGGCGGCGTAAAGGTGACAACTGTGTGGACTGGCAGCTCATTTGGGGAACCTGAAAAGAATCAGCGATGAAATAAGAGTGTTCAGAAGTTGTGAGGGTCTCCTGACCTGTTTTGTTCAGTTGTTAAGGAAAACCCATCCGGTCCCCGCCGCCCGAACCGGACACAAAGACCCCACACGTGCACCTGCTTTCTCCTGGAACGTTCTCTTTCTTAAGATACAGGGTGGTTCACGGTGATGCGATAGGTTTGCAAAAGAGAAAATCCACCGGTCTGAACATGAGAGGACACAGGCGTAGTGGGTTTTATTAAAGAGATCTGTGATGCAAGGCATGTTAAATAGATTATGGTCTTGGTCCCTGTTCCCCCTTCAAAATAAGCATCATCGGGTGAATGCGGAAATGACCCTGAACGTAACTCTGGGGCAACCTCACTCATCAGGGAGGGGACATAATTAATTAGTAGCCTACCTTTGACCGAATGGCCAGAATGTGACTGCATCGTGGAAGTTTTGTGATGGAGTCTGCCTGAACTGCAGTGTGTTGCAAAGCACATGCCTATTTTTCTATGAAGATGCAGGTAACGCATCCTTGTCCCTTTATTTGAGATTTGGGACCCGTTTCCTGGGGCTGTGAGGTTCCGGCGGGCAGGAATGGTACCGTCCAGTGGTCATGGGTTCAGATCTCAGCTCTGCTGTCTGTGTAGACGTGTGGCCTAGAGCAGGCTACTTCTTTCCTAACCTCAGTTTTCTCATCTGTAAAATGGAGATAAGAATAGAGATCATTGCATGAGAACAGTCCTGATGCAGTCTATTTGCATGGATTAAGGATGCACGCTTAGGAAAACAGGAGTTGAGTGTGAGATCTAATGTGGACACTGCCAGGCGCTGAGATAAAACAGCGGACAAGGTGGGTGATGGTCATGGTCTTGGAATCAGCAGGTAAATGCCAGGTGCACAGTAGTTGCTTCAGGAAAACTATTTAATACCACATCCTTCTGTTTACTGTGATTTTCTGGCATATATTAGGTGCTCAAGAGGTGTTCTGAAATATTACTGGACAGAAAATTGCCTACATGGTATCAGGGGAGGGGAAAGACGTTTGTTTAAAAAAAATGTAGTTCGTGCTGTTTACATCTCAGAGAAGGAACTTTTGAAAAGCCCATGGAAGGACTCTGTGCCCCCTGTGGCTCACGACAGCACGTCTGGCCTCCTAGCCACTTCATCCTCTCCTCGCCGTGAATTCGTGAATTGGAAAATCATCAGGTTGAGGTTCTCCACAAGCTTTCTGGCTTCATGGATCCAGGCTCAGGTCTGGGGGTAGGGAAAGGCCGCGGCGCTTCAGAGCATGTGCTTGGGGTGGGGAGAGGAGGCGTTCGTGGGAAAGAAACGAGGGGCGCGGCGGGAGGAGGCAGAGGAGGGTCTGAGCACCGCCCCCCGGTCTGTCCCGAGCTCTTCCTGGAGCTCCTGCTCACGGGCGGGGTGAAAAGGAGGACGGTCCTGGACACGTGCCCGGACTCCTCGCTCGGAAGCCTGCACTGCCCAGGGCTGTTGGATGCTTCTGGCCTGCAGATGGCCAGGTTCCAGGCCCCGTGGGGCGGGGGGAGGAGAGGCAGGCGAGGTCAGAGAGGGGGGCCTCTGAATGGTCTCGCTGTCCCCAGGGAAGCGCCAGGTCTCCTGGAGGACACCGGGGTCCTGCAGCTCTGCTCCATCTTGTCCTCGATCCTTACATCCCCTACTGTCCAAACTCAGCCAGGTGCCCGCTCCAGAGAGAGAGGCGGGGGGAGAGGGGGGGAGAGGGGCCGGACCTCAGCTCAGCGGCCCGTCCTCAGTGGGGGCCCAGGGACGCCAGGCTGCGCCCTCCTGGAGGGCCGGCCGTCCACCGCCTCCATCACGTGGCGCGCCCTTATCTCTCCATCCAGTTCCCCTTGCGCGAGGCTCAGAACGGCCCGCTCCGAGGAGACAATAAACGCATTCATGTCTGTAAGAAGTGCGCGGTGACAGTGAGGGACGGACTGGGCTGGGCTCCCTGCGCTCTGGATGCGGCGCTCTGGCCTCCGGCCGTCTGGGCCTCGCAGGTGGAGCAGAAAGTTGCAGTGAGCTTGTGAAGTGACCCGCCTCCCTTCCCAGGCCTCCTGGTCTGGGTTTGGGTGCCGGGGAAGGTTCCCAGAAACAAGTTATTAAGTGGCTTTGGGGATGAACCCCTCTTAACTGACTGCAAACTCTTTTACACTGAGATCCGATCAAGCCTGAATTCCGTTTTCCACTTGGCTCTGGGCCTTGCTTCCTTGTGGGGAAGAGAAATGCAGAGCTCGGGCTGGGGGAGCGGGGAGGGGAGTGGGTGTAGCTCAGGGGTAGAGCACATGCTTAGCATGCATGAGGTCCTGGGTCGATCCCCGGTCCCTCCATTAAAACAATAATAATAAACAAATCGAATTACCTCTCCCTGCAGGGGCAAAAAGAGAATTTGGCTTTAGGGGAGGGTGTGGCTCAGGGCTAGAGCACGTGCTTGGCACACAGGAAGTCCTGGGTCCCATCCCCAGCCCCTCCATCGGAAAGAAATGCAGACCTTGGCTTGCAAACGCATTAATGTTATGTCACGTCCCTCTTGAGAGCCTTCAGGGCTGCCCCTGGTCACTCGGTCTTGGAGGAAAAGGAATTTCCTTTCCCTCGGACAGGTTTCCACTGGTGCATTATTCCTCTGGTCTTTGTGCCAAAGCAGAGTCGCTTTGAGAAAAGAAAAAGTCAGTACCCTTTGGTCCCAAGAGATACAAAAATGTAGAGTTTGGGGAAGTTTGTGGGAGTTTGTCAGGCCACCCCTCCACCCCACAGTGTGATGTCAGAACAGACGGGCCAGGTGAGGGCAGGCCCGGGGGTGGGGGGGCTGGGAGAATGCAGAACGGGGGGACCCCGTAATAGGGTGCAGTGGCCCCGCTGTCAGATAGGGTGGGTAGAGGGTGTGCATGAAAATCGAAGCGAGGCTGATTACCCAACATAGCTGCGTGTGATGGGGGTGGGGGTGGGATGGGGGTGGGGCGGGGTTACGGACATTCAGTGGAAATGGACACAGGCCTGGGGCTCAGATCCAGCGTCCTCTGCTCGCCGTGGTCCGCCTCTCACACCCCCACTGTCCGGAGCACAGAGGGATGCGGGTTCCAGGAAGGCACCCTCGCCCCTGCTCCCTGGGGATGCGTGTGTGCGCACGCTCCCTGCACCCCGCCCCACGGTGCCTGGTCTGCACCCCGTCCACGGGCTCAGAGCATCAGTTTGCTGCTTTGGGATGTGTTCTCACGTCTCCCCGCGTGAACGGAAGGATGCATGGAGCAGGGCTCGGCGAGGGTGGATGGAGTCTGTCCTGCCAGCAAACCCAGAGGGTCCGTGACAAAGGTCTCTGGAAGGAGGGACACCTTCTCCCGCGGGGCTGAGATGGGGCGCCTTCAGCTCGTCTATAGAACACTTTTTTTTTTCCCTTTTCACTGGAAATTACTTGAATTACAAGAGGATACTGGTGAAGTCAGTCTCTGCCACAGAAAACTTGGATGTTAATGCATATTTGCAAAATAAAAAGATGCGTGTAACATGAAATGAAAAAATATCTTACACCAGTTTATTTGGAAAATGTCCAGTGCCCTGCTGTTCCTAAAAAAAAAAAAGTCTTGTGTGTTTATAAATAAATACACACAGAAAAAAAAATGTAGTTCTCTAAGTGGTGGAAATTTGGGGCATTTATTTGCCTTTATTAAAAAATAGAGTCGTGAAAAAATTCTATCACTTCCACAGCCAAAAAGCTCAAAGTCAACATAATAAAAAAGGCGGGTTAACGTAACAGTGGTTGCCGAAAGATCTGAGTTCTGCTCGAAGGCTCTCCAGTCATCATGAGGCTGTTTTAGAGCTGGTTTGTGATATTTGACCATAAAATATTGCATTTGTCTTCAGAAAACCGAATCTCATACTGCATGGCACGGGGAATACAATTTTCCTCATCTGAGTCTGTCTTATTTCTTTATAATCGTTCTGAGGGTTTCAGAAGAGTCACAGGTTTTTGCCTTTCTTGGTGTCCAAGGAGGTGGGACTTGGGCACACGGGGTTTTGGGGACACTGGTGTTGGTTTCATGTTTGCCTGGCTTTGGCTTGGGTGTGGACCCTCAGTCTTGGGGCTGAAACCCAGGCAGGCCCTGGAACCCTCTTCCCTTGTGGGGTCACGGCTGCCCCCCCGAGGCACACACTTGCCTTGGAAATTGGTGTCATGACTCAGGCTGGTGCAGGGACTTTCAGAAACACAGGGAAACCTTCTGCATCCGGGAATGCACACCTTCTTCATGACAAGGGCTGGTGTTGGTGAAACTGAGGTTGTGTGCCCATGTGCCCCGTGACAGCGGTCACACACACACACACACATGCACACACACACGTGGCCTCTGTCTGCTCAGAGCTTTCAACCAGGCTGGAGACGGGAGGGCCCCTGACCCCTCCATCGGTGTCCGGGCTGGAAAGCTCAGATCCACACGTCCGAGCCACCGAGACACACAGGTGGTCCCCCAGGAAAAAGTGACCCGATTCAGACCCAACAGACAGACTCGGTTTTGCTGGTTAGGGAAGGACCTCTCCCGAAGGCTGCCCAGCGGAGGAGAAGTGAGCAGGCTTTGCTCAGGTCACCTTCTGCTGGGCCACACATTTCTTATCCACGGAGCCACCAGCTGCCATGCATCGCGGGCACCTGCGTCCTGGGAGGCGCATGCGGCCACTGCTCCCTGGTGTTCGTGGGGGCTGGACCACAGCCTTGGGGACAGACCAGGGCATCCCCACCCAGGGCAGCTCCTCCGGGCTGGCTGTGTCCTTTTGCAGCCATCTGCCAGCAAAATAAACGGGACGGTCTGGGCGCCCTCCCGGCCGGGTCTGGCCACCGTCCCCCCGGCGTCCATCTGGGAGCTGGCGGAGTCGGAGGCGAGGGCCCTGAAAAAGGGGGACAAAGAGGGAAGCTGGCGCCTGGCCCATCTGCCAGGCCGGAGGTGTATGCATTATTGATGGAAGGAGCGCGGGAGCTGCTCAGATATGCAGCCCTGCCTGGGTAAATGAGACATTCTTCAACAAATTGCTTCGTTTTTTGATTGCTGATTGTACGCGTGTCACCAAGCTGACTCAAGGTTCATCGATGCATGCTCAGTAAATTAGAAAGAACATAACTGTGGATCAGCCAAGAGAATGAATTCTGTGCCTACAATGACCCAGGGCCATTTAATTTTCTGCTTAATTTTGTTGCAGTCAGTTTGCATTTTGGGTTATTATGCAGTTGGAAATTAACAATAAATAACAAATTTGGTCCTCCTGGGCCGGTAATGATATTTTTATAAATCTTTGTAATGCTGTTTTTAAAAGGATCAGGGTCTGCGCCCGTCTGATACTCCAGCGAGGGCTGGAGGAAGAAAGCTCATCATTGTCATGAAGTGGTCCAGGCTTCCTTGTCTCCCATCTTACGCATCGTTTGTTCTCCGCTAAAACCCTTCTTTTCTCTCTCTCTTCAGATAACCTGAGGACGATGGACGCGGATGAGGGTCAAGACATGTCCCAAGTTTCAGGTGAGACCTTGAGGGACCCCTCGCTCCACGGGGTCTCTGGACCTCAGGTGCTCGCTGCGTTCCGGGGCAGGAAGAGGGCTGATTGTGCAGAACGGAAGACCGAGATGGGATTGGGGTCAACGTTCAACGTCAGCTCTTAGACAGGATCCCAGTGTGGGAACCTGGGTGATGACATGAGGACTCCCGTTCAGTCTGAGCGCCACTGGGCAAGGTTCCAGTGAGGCTGGGTCCTCCTGGGGAGGGAAGATGACTCAGTGGTCGGCCCTAGACCCCCAAACACACGCCAGTGGAGGTGTCCGAAAAAGAGTGAGCGGTGGGAGGGAGGAGAAGGCAGCCTGAGACACGCATCTCTGTATGTTTACTTCGGGCCATGTTGGATGTAGCTCTTCCCATCATGGGAGACCCAGGACCGGGGGCGGCGGTCGTGGGGTGAGCCCCAGGCTGGCCCACAGACGGTCACATTCGGCGACGCCGAGGAGGATGGGCCACCAGCCAGTCCAGCCGGGCCTGCCCGGCCCCTGGATTCTCAAGTGTAGGGACCCCAGGGCTGTCAGCAGCCTCGGGGTTTCCAGCATCTCATATGTTAGGGCCTCGGGCTCATGGTCAGTCCCAGGTGGGCCTCTGGGCAAGAATGACCTGTGTTGTCCTCCGGGCGGGGCCAGCCCGTGCCCACGGGTCCCCAGGTTGCTCCTGAGGTCTGCCTCGCGGGCTGAGTCAGTCCTCACGATGGAGACCAGGGCCGCACGTGTGGCGGCTGCCCTGCCTGCCGGCTGCTGATGGGAGGTGTGCAGGAGAGCAGAGGCCAGTCCCCCCAACCTGGAGACCACAGCCGTCCTCCTCCTCCTCTGCCTCCTGGCCACCCACTCCCATCATTCCGGGCTTTGAAAAGACCAAGCAGAAGCCTGGCTGTTCACGGTGGCATCGAGGCGCTTGGTGGACAGTTGGCAACAGTGAAGACTGGTCCTCAGGTTTCGCATTATCTGTATCATCTCAAGTCGTGTTGGAGGAACTTGCTCGAGACACACCCTCCCCTCCCACCTGCCCAGGAGTGTTTCAACAGACGTTCCCGGCAGCGTTGGGACCGACACTGGAAAATGTCGGTACCTCCACGCCCTTGTCCATACATCTCTTAACAGGGAGGGCGGCGTGAATGTAGTTGTGTGGAAAGACACCCAAAATGTACGTGAGAGTGAAAAAAAAAACCAGGGTGTTTCAGGATGATGTGCAAAGTATGATCTCATTCTATCTTTTTTTCTTTTTTTAAGGACTAATTTTGATTTTTCGAGGGGGAGGTTTATTTATATATACATTTTTAAGTTTATTTTTTCAGTGGAGGTGCTGGGGATGGAACCCAGGACCTCGTGCATGCTAAGCACGTGCTGTACCGCTGAGCTCCACCCTCCCCCTCGTGTGATCCTATTTAAAATGGAAACGAATCGTGCACACACACAGAGCCGCTTTGCACACGCCTGCACATACATGTCAGAAACACGGGCTGCTAACAGTTGCTTAGGAAAATTCTGGGGTGCTATTTATTTAATCTGGACCTCCTCTCGGAAGACGGGATGGAAGGAAAGCATGGTTTACGGCAGGAGGGAGGGACACTGGCTTTTTGTCTTCTGCTTTTCAGCATGATTTGAATTTATTTCCCTTAAGCGCATCCTTTTTAGAAGTACAAGAACTTCAAACTGTCGAACACGAAAACAAAAACAAAAGATCTTTGGCTCTTTGAAGCCCCTCCTTTGGCTTGGCCGGGACCTTGTAGCCACTGGCAGGTGAAGTCTACACTGGGGGGAGACCTGGTCCTGCCCCGGGGAAGTGGGTTCCAACCCCCAGGATTGCAGACTACGGCGCACGGTGATTGGAGTGTCAGAAACACGGGGTGTGAACCATTGCAAAGGTGAAGAGAGACCCCATCATGGTTTCTGTTCTCCTGCGTGCACTTTGCTTCCTCCTGGGCAGCTTCTAAGCTGGCATCTTGCACGTTGCCCGTAAGAGGAGACCCTTAATCGGTTTGCGAAAAAAAAATAGATTTTTCTAGGTGGGACCCTATAAATTTTGCAGCCACCGCAGCTGAAGGATTTTTCCAGCGTCAGCAGTGTCGTGGCGGTCCACCTGCTCCATGTGAAATAGTCACTCGAGAAACAGAGAAATACTTTGTATCTGACTTTTTTATTCAATCTACCGGGTTCTGTCTTCCCTGGGGTTTGCCCTGCGTGTGGACTGAGCCCTCATCTTGCAGATAATAGACACTCGATAAACATTTACCGCTCTGTCCCCTCCAGTGTTGGGACAATGCTATGAAATAGGCTCGGAGGGGAGACGAGACACGCTTTCCTTTAGGGCACATCTTGTTCTTTCTTTTGGTAAGTTTTTCTTTCTTTCTCAGAACTTTATCCAAATAATTTATTCCACGAGTGCGTGATATTTTTGGCGGGGTTTCTCAGGGAAGAGCCGACCTGTGGGAAAATGGGATCTGAGATGTGAGTCAGTGCCCCATGCCTGCCTCTGCCTTGGACCCGAGAGCGTTTGCCTGGCCTCCTGGACCACGGTGGTGGCACCTGGAAAAGGAGGGGCTGGAGCCAGTTCATCTTAGAGGGTCCTCGGGCCCCCGTGGCCCTAAAGCTGGGACGTTTTCTGAATGGCAGTTTGCTGTGTTTGTTGGAAGCAGGAGACAAGAGATGCTGTGTGTAGCCCTGTGCCATCCAACAAGGGACGTGGTGGAGTGAGTCACGTTGACTGCAAGCGTCCTGTTGACCAAACGCTGCCCTCGGCATTTGACTCCTTCCGGCTTTTCAAGACCCCAGTGAAGGAGATGCTGGTCCCAGCTTCAGTTCGCAGGGCGCTGGGCCTCGGAGAGTTTCAGTAACTGAGCAGAAGCCCCCGGGGGCGGGGGCAGACAGGGTGCTCTGGGCAGGCTCCCCGCCTCTTCTCTGGAGCTGAGAGTCTATTTTCCAAACATTTTTATCCACCCCCCCAGGAATTGCGTTAACCTGGGTGATTGTAGACTAAAACCTCACACGCTAGGGACACAGGAGCGACAGGTGCGTTATAGTCTCCGTGAGAAATTAGCTGTTGGCTGTTGATGAGATAACTAGACAACTTTCTCCTCTGATTTCTCCAAAACACGTCTCATCGGTAAGGCTGTCTGTGACACGTGGGCAGCAGGGGAAGTAAATATAAACCGGCAAGAAGTTCCTTTCATTTTTCTAAGAAGTCAAAAGATACCGTGCTTCGTAAGTGAGTGGCTCTACCTGCTCGGCGCCTTGCCGTCTGCAGTTCTGTGCGTCTCGCGGCGGTGCACGTGTCCCTGAGGAAAATGTGTCTGATTTTGCAGGACGTTACAGTTTACAGAATCATCCCATGAGCTGCCTGGGTATATCAGCATTCACACATCATGGTTTTTTATTCACACAACCGCCCTGTGAGCGAGGAGCCAAAATCACGTTCTTCAGCCTTATTTTATTCTTGAGGACAGAGTCTTAAAGAGGCAAGTGATTCCATGTTCCCACCAGAGCCAGCTTGGAGCTATACCCCAGGTCAGCTAATTTCTAGTCACAGTGTTTATTTGTTTTTGTTTTTGTTTTAATAGACTTTTTTTTTTTTGCTGTTGGCTTCTTTTTTTTTTAATTTTTAAAATTTTTTTTTCTAGTCACACTGTTGGGTTTTTTAAATAGATTTTTTTTTTTTTTGCCACTTGGTTCTTTTTTAAACATTTTTTTCTAGTCACAGTGTTTTTTTTTTTTAATAGACTTTTTTCTTTTTTTTCTGCCATTGGCTTTTTTTTTTTTTTTTTTTTTGAGGAGGGGAGGTGATTAAGTTTTTTTAATTTATTTTTATTTTAATGGAGGGACTGGGGATTGAACCCAGGCCCTCGCGCATGCCAAGCCCACGCCCTGCCCCTGAGCTACGCCCTCCGCTCTAGTCACACTGTTTCACTATCTGGAATGGGTCAACTTGATTTAATAACTTGACTTTTTTTATCTTTTCTCATCTCCCTGTGGTTTTGCATTGTAAGCATTGCAAATTTGTTTAAAAGCAAGAAATACATCTGCTTCTCGTGAAGGTTTTGACTAAGTGGCCGACATTCACCGTGGAAATCTCTAGCCATTAAAGGGTCCCAGGGTCACTGGGTACAAAAGCCATTCGTGTCTCAGCAAACGATGCTCAGACTCTGGGGCTTTTAGGCAAATCAGAGGACCTGCTAGAAAGCATCACGGAGTGGCGGCGAGGTGGGTGCCAGCGGGGCACGTGGTGGGCACCTGGCTTTTTGTGACACGTGAGAAGCAGGAGAGGTAAATATAAACTGGGAAGAAGTTTCCTTCATTTTCCTAAGAGGTAAAAAGATACCGCACTTCCTAAATTAGTGGCTTTAACTGCCTTCTCCAGTTCTGACTTTCTGCTGGGTGCGCGGCACACCTGTGCCAAGACAGACAGTCCTGTTCCTCCTCGTCCCCGGGCGCTGCTCCCGCACAGGGAGCCCCGATCGATGAGCCCGACCTGGGGCCTCTTAGAATCATTGTCCCTTCTCCTACCCCATGGGCAGGAGAGCCCTGAGGTCCCACAGGAGCGGCTGGGCTGAGCTGGCACCTCGTTCCGCGCGGGAGCCCCTCCAGGCTGAAAAGCACGTCCAGCACCCTCGACACGCTGTCGCTGGTCTTGTTCGTAAACAGCGGGTCAGCTCAATTTGCAGGAAGGTTCTTGGGCTGGATTTGCACACGCACGGAGCCGAGAGACGGCACTCCCTGCCTGGATGAGTGCCGGTTCTCTCTGCTCAACCCTTGGCTCCTGCAGGCTTTCGTATCCGAGCTGACCCCAGAGTTCTCCAGAGTCATCACCCATCGAAAGACTGCGATAAAGAAACACAGTCACGCCACTGAGTGCCTGCACCTGTGGCTCCCACCCACCTGTAATAATGACACTGGTTCTTCGTAAAGGCACATGTGCACACCCCACACTCTGCACATTGAGTCGTCGGATCCGTTTGTTAGGCTGGCGTGGGTCTCCAAGGCCAGTGTTGGGGAGGGGTCTTCATGGAAGTGAGTGGCCTGGGTCTTGGCTGTTCCAGCCTCTCCAGCTTGAGATGCCCCCACCGTGCACAGAAAACTAGTTTCATATACTGAACTTTAGTGTGAGATTATTCCTATCCCGAAAAGAAAGAAGGAAAGAAGGAAGAAAAAGAAAGAAGGAAGGAAGGAAAAGAAGGAAGGAAGGAAGGAAAAGAAAGAAGGAAGGAAGGAAGGAAGAAAGAATGAAAAAAAAAGAAGGAAGGAAGGGAAGGAAGAGAGAAAGAAAAAAAAGTTTCATATATTGAACTTCTGTGTAAGATTATTCTTACCCAAGAAAAGCAAAAAGAAATCTTCAAAGTAGGAAAACCCTTCCTCTAGGAAATTATTGGAAAAAAAGAGTTGGCAGGTGGCTCACGTGCGTCCCTCATTCTCGTATTCAGAGCTCTCTCTTCCCCATTTTTGAAATGGGTGAAAAGTAAGGACAAGACTTCAGCCATTGCTACGTAAGAAAAAAAATTTCTTTTTATTGAGGTGTAGTTGATTTACAATGTTACGTTCAGGCGTCCAGCAAAGTGATCCCGTTAGACGCAGACACAAATGTGTATTTTCTTTCCAGAAAATTAGCTATTTCTGCTTTTAAAGTCGTCTGTTCAGGGCAATGATGGTATTATCATGCAGCGCGCATTTACGGGGCGTGAGCGTAACACGGGAACTTTCGATCAATTCCTCTCTGGCCTCTGGTTTTCCCTCGGAAGGAGCTCAGAGCCCGGCCCCGTCTTTAACAATTCATCTTGCATCGGCCATCCAAATGCGCCCAATGATGCTGTCCCTGAAAAGATGCCAGTTGAGGTAACGACCGTGGAGCTGGAATGTGCAAGTGTGACGTGCATTTGCTAGGCAACGCGATGCCATCCCGCAAAGCATCGCCTTGGTGCCTGGCGGGTCCTGTTTTAAATGATTCCCGGCAGGGGCGTCTCCTGGGCTGGGGACCCTCGCCTGGGTCCCGCCTGTCCTCTGATGGGCTGATCCTGGTCTCGCAGGCGGCTTAGTCAAACACACGGGAACGGCTCCCTCTGCCTCGCCGTGTCTGCTGGGCATCATTTGTGTGCCGTCCTGCAGGAACGGGTGTCCATGTGGAAAGCGCCTTTTGTGCGTGAAGCCACGTGGCCAGCCCAGCCATCAGACACGTGGTCCCCGCCTGTCACTTCGTACGGACCTTCCTCTGGAAACGTCATGTCAACCCGCCTTCCCCAGCGGCCCCAATGGGCTGTTTCGTACCCACCTGGGCTCCACTCCAGCTCCTCCCTTGCCCGTGGTTTATGTCTCCCAACTCGATTTTAGGTTCCATCTAGGTTAGAAGATGCCGGAGGCTCAGTTTCGAAGGAAGCAGGTTATTTTGTACCAAGTCTCCAGTTCCCGGGAGTGGGAGTGAGGTTCCCATTTGGGGAGCTTCTGCAGACACGTTTTCTAATTCAGGCATTTTGCATTTGGCAAAATCCTGCCGGCGAAGGATAAGCCACTTCCCTGTGGGTTCTGTTTTGTTTTCGTGTTTCGTGGACTTTCTGTGCAGGTGGAGGGGAGATCGTGTTCTGGGAGGCGTGGGGTTCCCTGGACTTGATCCTGTCCCCCCAAGTTCATGGAATTAGGCAGCTGGCAAAATGCTCCCCAGCTCTTGGGGGAAAAAAAGGGGTGTGGACCCAGAACGTGGAGCCCTGAGCAGGACGCCTGGAAAGCAAGCTAATGTGAGGATGTAGGGGCAGGTCTGCAGGAGGGGGAAAGTCGGCCAAACTTCCAAAGATGCTTTGCACCCAGGCGTAAACCTTCCAGGATTCACACGACGGTGATTACTCAGCCAGCAAAGGCCGGCTGAGGGGATGTCCACTGCAGTGCTATCTCCCCCCCCCCAAAAAAAGATGTAAAAACAATCGAAGGTCAAAAGCAGAGAAAAGATTTATATAAAGGATTCCACCGACATGGGCAATACAGTTGTGGTCACGGGCACAGGAGGGTGTTGATGAGAATGTCTGAAAAACAACATTCATTGTACGAATTCAATACATCCCTGAGCATCTTCGTTGATGTGGAATTACACGTGTGTGTGTGCACACGTACACACGCACCAGAATTGCAAGCGTGGTCATTGTGCCGGGGTCACAGCGGATTTAGCCGGTTTTCGCGTCTGTGTTCTCTTGTCTGGGGGCTCGGCAATGATACTGTTTTATGAAAAGGAGAATGGATGCTGATCCCCAGGGGGAGGCATTCACTCCATCCAGCAGTTCATGCCGTCCCCTCGAACCCGGGGTCTCCCTGCCGGTCCGTGCACAGTGACCACCACCCTCCGGGGTGACCGCTTCCCCCAGAACTCAAGCTCTTCCTTGTGTCCACAGGGAAGGAGAGCCCTGCTGTCAGTGACACTGCAGACGACGGTGAGGAACCCATGCCGGTCCCCGAGGACCTGTCCACCACGTCCGGAGGGCAGCATAACTCCAAGAGTGAGAGAGGCATGGGTAAGTGGCCCGTCCGCGTCCCCTGAGCTGCGGACCCTTTACATCCTCCCAGAGAGAGTGGTCAGGTGGCATGAGCCACCTGACCTGGCGCTTCCCCTCAAACCCCGAAATACAGATCAGCAGGACGGGAGACACGGCTCAGTGTGTCCCCGAGCAAAGAGACCGAGTCGGAGAGCCCCACCCCCCTCGCTGGGGTCGTCTGTCCCCTGTTCTCTGCAGGAAGACATGGGCGGTAGACTGTGGAAAGTGCACATTGCAAGTGTCCTGGCAAGAGAGCTTTCATTTTGGGAGCTTTGGTTTTAGAAGCAGCCAGATCTGGCCACCTGATGTTAACCTCTCTCAGCCTTGTTTCTTCAATGTCCAGTTGAACCAAAACCAGAAAATCTGATAAGCAGACATTTCTTAATGTGAAAAACAGGCCCAGATAATCTCGGCGAGCAGACACTTATGTCTCTTTTCTGTATTTGCCATCTCGCCCACTGCTCCCCGCCGTTAACTCACCTGTGCTCCGTGTTTAGAAATCTTAGAAGAAAACAGAGGCCCAGAGAGGTTGAGCGAATTCACCAAGGTCAAACAGCAGAGCCAGAATGAGACTCAGCTTCTGACTCAAAGACCAGTTTTCACTCCATTATACCGCATTCTCCTCAGCTCATGAGTCAACAGTTCCTTGAAATATCTGTTGTTGTTTTTTTTTTTTAAGAGAGAAAAAAAAAAACTGTCGGGGAGGGCGTAGCTCAGCGGTAGAGCGCGTGCTTAGCATGCACGAGGTCCTGGGTTCCATCCCCCGGCACTGCCTCCAAAAATAAATAAATAAACCTAATTCCTTCCCTCCAAAAAAATAAATAAATAAAATAGAGCAGGGGTCAGCAAGTGGTTAAAAAAAAAAAAAAAAGATTGAAAAAACTGCGATATTGGGAGCCATTTATTTGCAGAAAAGAGTGTCCTGAAGGGTTCACAGGTGGAACCGAGGCAGAACAGACCATGTGTGGATCGGCCGCGTGAGACCCACAGCCAAGCGGGGTGGCACATGGGACGTCCTCAGGGTTATGATCACCACCAGAGTGCTTTTCCGATGCGACAGGCTGATGCAATAACCAAGAAACAGATTTTGTAGGTTTTCATGTGTCTTAGAAACCACGTAGGTTTTATGCACAACGGTTCTTTTTTTTTTTTTTTTTTTTTTTTTGAAGTTAGCTCTACAATTAACTGTACAAACGGGCGAGGCTGATGGCTAAAGCCACTGGGTGTAGCTGAATTAAGTAAATAGGTGCCTTTGCAAATCGATTTTCCCTGTTCCAAGTGGCTGCTGCAGGTGGGAGGGTCGGTGGGAGAAAGAATTGGGAGGAGGGCGTGGCCTTCTGCTCTGTTCCGCGCACATCATTTCAGGGACACGGAAGGCCAAGTTTTGTTGTAACTGATGCACTTACTTCTAAGACTGTCTTCTGTCAATTCCGAGAGAGGCTGGTTTTTATGACGGCTGCAAAGTTTCCCGTCAAAACCCATTTACATAAACTCAAAAGTCAAATGTAAAGAGAGGGATGGTGGTGCGTGTTCGTGAAACATTTGCAAAGGCGGCCGGTGTTCAGTGCCTGAGACGACTGGTGAGGTGGGTCCCTCCCTGTGTCCCTGCACATCGGGCAGCAGACACGCACCCCTAACCCCGGACAGACAGAGGGGCCGGGGGACCAGAAGCCGGGAGAGATCGTGTGCACACGTAGCCACGAACCCTTTAAAGGAACCAAAGCCGAGGCGTCGGAGGCAGGGCTCCAGGGGTCATTAGGGAGAAACTGGGGTGCCCCACCCCAAAATCCCCGCAGGGCTTGGGCATCCTTTAGAGAACTGAAAGTCGGGCCGATTCCTGGAGAGTGAGCGGCGCGCGCTCGCTCACCATCCTTGCGATCACCCGCGGTGCATCGCCCCGTGCGGACTTCAGCTTGTGGGCGCTTTGCCCGGTAAGAGGCCGTCAGGCCCCTGGTGGGCGCTTCTGCGGGTCCCCAGGCCGCGCTCTCACGGTGACACTCCGGCCAGGTCCTTCCTAACGCGCACCCAGCGCCCGTGTGGCCGTGGGGCTGGGGCTGGCCTGTGATGGCCTGCGGTCCCTTTCCCAGTGCCCCCCACCCCGGCCCCGCGTGACCTGTCCCCACGCACGTCTCCGGTCAGCTCCAAGTTCATGCAGAAGGAACTTCAGGGTGGCAAAGCTCCAAACACTCGAGAAATCTCTTTTCTTGGCTTGTAAGGAGCGGTTGCCAGAGCCACGTGGACGGGCAGGGAAAGCCCTTTGACAGATTCAGGGTGGGGGGGGGCAGGTGCCAAAGGAGAGATGGACCACTGCCTGGAGACAGAAAGCACAGAAGCCCAGAGGACGCCCCGCAGCAGAGAGCGGAGGTGTTTGCGGGGACAAGCCAGTGAGGGAGGGCATTGCAGAGAACTGGCGTGTGAGAAACCATCCTTTGCAGGAAGTCAGCTAACTCCTGCACGTGGTGATGGGTTGGTTGTTAAGGTGATGCGTGAGCCGGAGCGCTGAACAAACTGATGCATGAGGCTCCAGGACGCAGTTTTTAGAGCTCGAGGGGTTAGTAGATTGAAGGAAAAGGAAGTGTGCTTGCAGCTGGGTTTCGTCAGCTCCACGGGGAGCAGGCAGAAGGCGAGAGGGGTGTCAGAGGACAGAGCACAGGAAGCAGAAACTCCTCCCTGCGGAGGAGCAAAGAGGAAGGACTGGGAAGGAGGCAGGGTGTGTGCAGGGGCGGGGAGGGCGGAGGGAAGATGGAGCTGACAGTCCCCTCCCACTGAGCCTCCCCCCGCCCTCATTTTAAACCAGCAGCGGGATCCAAACACATCTCACAGAGTGGCTTAAATGGAAAAAAAAATGCAAACCTGCTTTGCTGGAGATGGAATACCAGACAGCCAGGAAAAAGGACAACAAAGGGCAGAAAAAGATCTTTCAAAGATTTGTGAGCATCGTAGCCTCACAGGAGAGACGGGAAAGAGGGTGGGTGACCAGCAGCCCTAAGGAGAGGAATTCAGCTGCTAAGAAAATCTGAGCCACAGAAGAAGCAAACCGAAAACAGAGACAGGGAGCTAGACTAGGGTAAGACCAGGAGAGAGATGACGGGGCCGGCCGGCCCCAGACCCAGGTTCAGGTCACGGATGCCCACTATTCCAGGAGAAATTTCCACCGGAATGTCCCCGGAACGGCGAGAGGCCAAACGCTGGTAAAAGGTGGGGAAGCATTTGGTGACGGTAGAACGAGCAAAGAGATGTTTTTGAAAGGCGAGGAGCCCTCGTTATCCATTTTACACCAATCTAATCTTAACCAGGAGAACAGACCAGAGAGTCAGGAGCAAGATGTCAGGAAAACAGTGGGAATCAGCCCTTTAAGATTGTGGGGCGGGGGTGGGCGCGTCTTAGGGAGGGTGGGCCATTCCTAGAATGAGGAAGGTGATGGTTTTGCACCTCAAGGCTTCCCCCAGTGTTGAAGCAATTAAAGAAAAGATATGGGAGAAAAGAGGTGAGAGAAATAAGGCCAGGCCAAGGCCAAGGCTGCACCCTCGCAGGGCTCCAGTTTCTTCCAGTAAGAGAAGCAAGGATCTGAACTGCAGCATGAATACTTTGAGTTAGACACGGGGGAGAACTTCCCGGCAGGGAGGGCGTTAGTCATCGGGGCAGTCTGCTTCGTGAGACGATGGCTTGTTCCTCTGAAGTGGTCTCTTTAGGAATGAGAGAAATCTCACCTCTCTGAAGTGGTCGTGCGTGACTCTGGTGGCAGCTGGGGATGTCCGTGGTGGCCTCTCAAGGCAACCCCAGCTTTGCTCAGGCAGGCGTGCTCGAGGAGGGGAAAATGGGTTCAGATTTCTTCTGCCAGGCAGTGACCAGGGGCTCTTCAAATCATCTCGAGCACGAATCATGTCCGGGCTGGCGTCCGGTAGAGCAGATAAACGTTTTGAGCAAACAGTAAACCCTTAGTGATTTTCTTCCTCAGCCAATAGCCCTTATATTTCTTTCTTCTGCATTGCATACGTTTTTGCCCGTTACTGCCTTCATCTCCCTTTTTCTTGTTTTTACCTTTTTTTTATTTTAATTTTTTTAATGGAGGGACTGGGGATGGAACCCAGGACCTCGTGCATGCCAAGCACGCGCTCCACCCCTGAGCTGCACCCTCCCCTCTCCCTTTGCTTGTATGGGTTTCCGGGTCTTAAAATTGAGCAAGGCCCCCCACACCCCGGCTCCCCGGTGTCATCGGGGAGCACACAGACCTGCAGAGGAGGCTGTGGGCTGGCTGGTTCCAAACCCAAGTCAGGACGTGGATAATGTGGCAGCTCCCCCCTCCCCTAGGACTGTAGACAGCAGGCCGGGCTGGGGGGCTGGGTGGGCAGCAGCAGAGGAGCCAGGGAGAGGCCAGACGTGGAGAAGGGAGATGAGAGGCCAGAAAGCCGGATGGCCACCCTGAGAGAGAAGACGGGCAAGGTGCGGACTAGGGGTGGATTTAAAGGGAGGACCCGGGGGCGGAGGCTGTTTAGTGCCGTGGGTCTGAGTGGGAAAGATGGTTCACACCGGCACCGAGGGGGCAGCTGATTAGCAGGAGGCCAAAGACTGAGGCTGATCTGGGGTCGAACGAGGCTCCCCACGTGGCTTGGCTACACAGATGGATACTTGAGATGAGCTGGTGCAGAGGGACGCGTGAGGGTCGGCTTGAGTTTGAATGCAGGGGGTATATCGTCCATTTGTCCATGCCTGTCACCTTCTGGAGCGTCCTTGTGCCTCTGCTCACGGACGTGCCCTGTCCCAGAGTGGGGAGGGGACCCCCGTCGTTTCTCCGGGCTTTGCTGTGGGACCTGATTCTGCAGGTCGCATCCCCCAGCGTGGTGTCCAGGGCCCGGCTCCGCACTCCTGAGCATTCTTGAAGCTGAATTAGCACATCTCAGCTCCTTCCCTTCGAAGGGTGCCGTTCACCCTGGCAGACATGCTAAGAAAAAAAAAAAAAAGAAAGGAAAAAAATCTGGATTTTTCTAACTTCCCCCCACCGACCCCTAGAATTCAGGAAAATGATTAAATGTGTAAAAAAAAAAAATACATTTTCTCTTTTGGTCCATTCACTTGAAGTAAAAAAAAACCCTTCATTCGGTCATGACTTTGAGGACTGAAGTGTGGATTTTGCATTCTTATTGATTTACTTTTAACATTATTTTATTGAGTCATAGTCAGTTGGCAATGCTGTGCCAATTGCCAGCGCATTTTCAATCGGTGATTCTGGTGCCAGATTTCACTTGCCTCTTAAAGCTCCAGGCCGGATACGGAGACAGTTCCGAGGGCCGTAAGGCTCCTCCGCGGCCCGGGGAGCGGGGGACGCTGGAGAGGTTTTCACGATGGAAAACAGCGGGCTTTGGTCTCACGGGAGACGGGGCGGCTGGCTTTTGAGCACGGATGCTGGGCTGGCTTATCTCATCAGCAGTTAGAGGAAGCTGTCCTTATCTGTGCGGCGCATCTCCTCTGAACCGACAAACCCCGTGTGAGCTCGGGAGGAGCATTATCTTGCAACATCTGAGCGCTGGCTGCAGCTGAGTTAGACACGGGGGAGAGGGCGTCTCCCGGACCTTCATCCAGCGCTTGGGCATCCTGGCGCCCAGCGTTCCATTTCCCTTTGAGGGATCCCTGCAAGAGTGTCGCTTAGACACCGGTGCGCCTCCCTGTGTCAGTCCCTGGGTCCTCCTAGTTGAAGACTCCTGCGGTGGATTTGATGAGTAGGTCTGAAAACCTGCGTGCTGTTCATCCTGCGCTGCCCTCATCCCGGGACGTCACCACGGCAGGGCCAAACCAACACGATCCCCGTTGCAAACATCTGCCGTTGCTTAAAAAAAAAAAAAGAGATACAGAGTAGCTTTCTTGTTTCCCATTCGAAAGTAAATGTTACAGGTTTTTGCGACCCCTGTTTTGTAGGTTAGTGCAGAACGTTTGGAAAGCATCGTCTTTGCAGAACATGGTGACTTGTGGGTACACTCAAAATAAGTGACTGTGGGCTGGGTCAGGTGCCGTCCTGTCCTAGGATTCGGTGTAGACAGGTAGCACCGGGCAGCCAAGGCTTAGAAACATTCCTTGCAGAAAAATGAAACTGACGTGTGCGTGTGTGTGTGTGCGTGTGTGTGTAGTAGTTGACAAGGGATGGCAGTTGGTCCCTTACAGGGGTACCTCTGTGCCTGGGACCCAGCGGTGGGGACGGTCAGTCCCTGGTTCTGCTGTCCCCCGCCTCGCCGGCCCCGCCGGGCTCCTTCCCTGCTCGGTGACGGAGGCACCTTGTCCGTCACCTTGAAATAGGAAAAGCGCCAAGCGGGCGGGTCACGAGGTAGACGGTCGTTCACGGAGGCCTCCACGGAGGTGAGCGTCACCTCCAGCCGGCGACTGGCTCCCAGAGAGGCTGCAGCATTTGGAGAGATGGATGCCTGCCCGTAACACCTCCTGGCGGGTGACTTGTGGTGACCCCACAAAACGCCTACATTTCCTAAGAAAGCAAACACGGGCAGCAGCCACGGGCAGTGTGGCAAGGCCCCTGCAGGGTCTCAGCCGACATCAGGTGCTTCCCAGCGGCTGGAGGGACTGGGACACAGGGCAGGACCTGGCTGGAGGACCAGGAGGGGTGCGCAGGGCCGGGGGACCTACGCCCGGCTCTGTTCTGTCGTCCCAGGGCCAGCATGTCCCAGCCTGCCTGTACCTGGAGGGCAGGGACCACCCTGATGAAGGCCAGGCTGCTCTGAGCCCCGCTCCCCTCTCTCCCCGAGCTGAGTTCACTGTGCAGATACAGTTTGTGTCGGCTTAGCGTTTGGTCCACACTGTGGCTTCTCCGGCCCTTAAGAAACGAGGACATCCTACTGATTGGGCCCTTTGCTGTGCCTTGCGGCCCCGGGCAGGTGAAGCCTGGGGACAGATGTCCAGGCCGCTGTCCTGCACAGCAGGGCGGGAACGCACCTCCTTGCTCTCGGGGACTCAGAGGTTCCTCTGAAGCATGTGGACAGGAAAGGCTCAGACCTCGCTGGGCTGGGGAGTCGGGGGAGGATGGGGGAGGGTCGGGGGCCGGGGGACTTAGGGGGCTGAAGTTTGAGCCAGGGCGGAGGAGGTGAGTCACATTCTGACCTCAGGAAGCCAGAGGTGGGTGGGCGGAAGGGCAGGGGGGTGGGTGGAGGCTGCAGCCGGCCCTGGCGGGGCCCATAGGGGACCCCTCAAAATGTTTCCTCTGGGGAACAACCCTTCACACTTGCCGGCTGGAAAGATCGCGCTGGTGACCGCTGGCCAGGAGGCCGCGGCACAGAGGGCTCTCCCAGCAGTGGCCGTGGCGCGTGTCCACGCTGTCAGTGTGGGCGCGGGAGGGACACGGCTGAAACTACCCCGGTGGTGGCGGGGGCGGCCGCGATCGGCTTGAGCAGAACCAGAAATGTACAGGGGCTTGGGGTGACCTGGAAGTCGGGGGACGGTTTATAGCCAAGGAGCTGTCTGGAAGGCAGGATGTGCGTGCTGGGGGTGGGGAGCCCCTTCTATCTGTGCCAGGAGGTCAGCGGGAGGGACGGGCGCACCAGGGCCTTGGGGACGGTTGCATGTGATTGTCTGGAAGAAAAAGCAAGGAAGGAGGCAGAGGGGGAGTGGATTCCGGTGCAGTTTCTGGACAGAAATGCTGCGTGGAAGTCACGGGGACAGAGAGTTCAGGGAAGGCGAGAAGACAGGGTGGGTGGAGGGTGCTGGAAAAAGGTGCTGGCAGGAGATGGGTGGTGATGGATGTCCCAGATGCAGCCAGGTCTAAACGTAGGGGAGCCTAGCCTGGGGGGGGGGTGGAGCACAGATAGGCAGAAGGTGACCTTAGGGACGAGGACATGAAGGGACGAGAGGTGGGAGCAGGCTGAGGGGCGTGGCTGGGGCAGGGGGATGTTTTCGGGATGACCTGTGTGAGAGGGCACCATTGAAAGATGCTGGAGGTTCCAACAGGAGCAGGGGCTGGGGACCTCACCTTGTCCCAGCCTGGCCTGTGTCCCCAGCTGTCCCCCTGAGCCTCTCCCTCCTGCCTTCAGTCTCATTCCGGAGTCGCAGGGAGCAGGGGCCCCCCGACCCAAACTGGTGGGGCCCCCGTGTCCCTCCTGCCCAGCTGCGTGTCTGCCCAGGGTGGCCCTCGCAGAGACAGCGCCCCTCCGGGGTTTGCTCAGAGCGTCCCGGCCACCTGGGCAGCCCAGTGTCCGGAACTTAAACTGCATTTAAGGTCCCTCCAGGGGACGATTCCAGGCCCCTGTTTCTCAACGGGCCCAGTTGGTATCTGGGCAGAGGGACCTTCATTGGTTGAGACTGTCCCTCCCACTGGGGGGGGGGGGCTGTCACCACCCATGTCACCCCCCCACCCAGGTCATCCTGACGCCCTGAGGCCCCCACACACTTCCCAGCAGAGAACCCAAATTACAGCCCTCCCCTCCCCCCACCGAACCCAAACACCCCATCGTCACGTGGTTCCGCGTGTCCCCCGCACGGGAGCGTCACACTCTGTGGCTCACGGTCGAAGATTTTTTAATACAGTCAGTTGTATCCCAGAATCTGAAGAATGGATTTTTTTTTTTTTTTAAAGGGAATCACCTTTAAAAAAAAATGGGCCCAGGAAAAAAAATCAAAACACTTGCCGCCTGGCCTTCCCAGCCCGGCTCCAAGGGAGCATGTTAACTGCGAAAAGTTGCCCATTTTGACAAACAGAAACCAGAATCCAGAAACGTTAAACCTAGTTGTTGTACTGAGGCCAAGAAAGACGGATTCTGAGCTACGCGAGCCGAGAAGACACACGGTGTTTTCTGTCCTAGGTTTTTGGTCCCCATTTTATTTTCGGCTGTGTTCCATCTGTGTTGAAAGAATGTTGAGGTCTGTGTGTTAAACAGCCAACCGACATTTCGGTAACCTTCCTTCTACATGGGGTTTCAGAAAGAAATGGAAAAAAAAAAAAAAAAAAAAGAGAGAGAGAGAGAAAGATTCTACACTGTGGTTGCCAGTTGCCACCTGTCCTCCTGGCTGGTTAGAACATTTTCTGATTTGGGAAGTGTGACTATAACCCAGAAAAAAAAAAAAAAAAGAAAGAAAAGAAAAAGAAAAAAAAAAGCTTCCCCTCCTTTTATGCAAAAGCCAAGAGGTTTGAGCAGGCAGGGCTGAGCCCTAACCATCACCCTGTGAAGTTTCCACGGCCCTGGTTTGGTGCGATGAAAACACTGGGCCGGGGCTGCCGCGCCCCCAGGAAGCGACCTTCCTGGATTCACAGCCACCCCCCGGGTTGAGGAAGGTGGAGGCCGGGCCGCTGTTCCCGCCAGATACGCCCAGCACCCTGCACGGTCTTCGCAGGAACTGCGGTTACTGCAGATCTGCGCAAAATTGTGACCCCTTGGCCTGCTAGGGTTTGGGGGGCCGGGCGGCGGGGAGGCCGGAGCTCACAGGAAACTCAGGAGGGAGCGTGTCAGGCCCCTGAGCCGGAGCAGGGGGACGTGCCCACTGTTAGACAACCTGCCAGGCTCCCGTCCACCTCTCGGTAGCCTGGAACCCTCTGAGGGTGAAAGGCTTGACAGCACGGAATATGGGCAAATGCCATCAGTTAGGAATTTTATATTTTTTATTTTATTTTATTTTATTTTATTTTATTTATTTTATTTTATTTTATTTTGAGAGCTGGTTTATCTGCGTGTACAGTGGCTCAACGATGGTTTTCATGTCTCGACAGCTCCAAGGGGAAGCTGGCATTCCTTTGCGGGTGGCTGGGTGGGGGTGGGGGGGAGGGGGCAGGGGGAGAGACTGTCCAGCGAGAGTTGGTTCCAAGTGACTCTGGACCGACTAGACTGTCCGGATTCATAAGGAAGGCGCCGCCTTAAGGCACGTCACTTTTGTGGCTGGGGGAGTGTGACCAGGAAAGGCTCCTGTGTCTCATTCACGAGACGTGATGATTATTCCTATTGTGGTTCTTCGGGTTTGAAGAATTTTAAAGGCAAAGCAAGGCTGGTCTGCATTCCCTTAAGATGTTGCTAAATCACAATGATATTTTTTCCGGGAAAACCCTGGCCTCGCGCTGTCCTTTGAAACGTGGCCTTGAACTCAGTCTTCTCCAAAATATTTCTGTATCGAGATCCTTGGGTGAGACATGTGCGCGGATCTGGGGGGCGACCTCGTCCGTGTCCCTGAGTGTGCAGTGGTTTTGCCACGACACGTTTTCTGCAAAGACTCAGAGACACGTGAGGGGCTCACTTCCACTGAGGGACCCGCCTCAAAGCATCTGACCCTGACCTTGGGGCAGCTGGGTTCAGTGGAGAATCCAGTGCCCTGTTTCCAGGAGGGAGTCCAGCTAGCTGCAGGGACCTTCAGGCGCCCCGTCTAGGGTGTGGCCCCTCCAGGCCCCCAGAGAGTAATTTCCCTGCAGGGGATGTGGCCGCAGGCTGCTCATTTCCACGGAAACCACGCGGGACTGATTCCCGGAAAGCCTGGAACAGCCGGTGTCGGCGGGGGCGACGGACGGACGGCCCCCAGCCTGGGATCCCCACTGTGCCGAACAGCGCGTGGGGCCGAAGTGGCCTTTCTCATTTTCCAGGATGAAGGACTGTCACACTCGAGGTGGAGTCCCGCAGAAATGAGAAAGGGACTTTTACGAAGGCCCTGCAGGCCAGCGCTGTGATGGTCTGGGTTATGATTCTTGGAATCAGGCAGAAGTTGGCAGCTTTCGCAATTTCACTGCGCTCTCCAGTTAAACAGGGTAACCATACAAACGCGACCTCGCCGGTGGCCCCAGAGCGCTTTCCGATGGCTTCTGTCCCCTCTCATGGTAAATCAGGGCTGTTTACTATTACCCGGTGTGGCCCCACTTTAGTTAATCTGAGCATCATAGTCCAAGAAGTCTCGGGGACGCTTGTCATCAGCAGACGGTGCTGTGGTTTTAAGTGAAGTGGTTTTAATCCCAGAAGATAACCGGGTCGTTGGGCCGTTGTAAACCCTGCACTCACAATCGTACAGCAGTATTGTTATTACTAACGTGTGGGCTTTTGATGTTTCAGTGTAGCTGTAGGTGCGAAAAATTCTGTTCAGGGCCGTGTGTGCGTTCACTTGTCTGGTTTCCCCATTTCTACATCTATTTCTTGTTACGGATGGAGCACCTCCATTGAAAATAATAGTAACATGGGGAGGGTGGAGCCCGGTGGTGGAACAGGGGCTTGGCACGCACGGCGTCCCAGGTTCGATCCCCAGCACCTCCGTTTAAATAAATAAATATACTTAATTACTTCTCTCCCCACCAAAAAAACTGGAAAAAAAAAAAAGACAATAGAAAAATCTTCAAATACTTACATGCTGAGCAACACACCTGTTTAAGAAAAAAAGAAAGAAAAATGATACAGGGTGGAATTAATTTGTATATGTTTTATTTAACTCAGTATTCCCCAAATATGATCTATTTTTTAAAATATTTTTTATTATTTATAATCATTTTACAATGTTGTGTCAAACTCCAGTGTTCCCCAAATATGATTTAAACATGCACTCAATATAGACAATCGTTAATGAGTATTTTACACCCTTTTTTTTTTTTTGTACTGAGTCTTTGCAACTCAGTGTGTCTTTCGTGCTGACACACATCTCAGTTTGGAACGGCCGCGTTTCGAGTCCTCAGAGGCCACGCGTGTCTGGGGCACCCTGTTGGATGGGGTGGACCCGCGGTTGTGTAGACAAGTGTGCCATGATGTCCCAGACAAACTTTTCAGATGAATCCTTGCCGACACTTAGCCAGAAACTGGTTACTGGTCGGCTCCCTAACGTAGTTTTAAAATCGGCTTCGTCTTCAGAACACATTCTCAACGCACCCCAAACGGATGTGAAATTGGGCCTTCAAGTTCTGGCTTTGGCCATCTCTGATTTATGGAAAAATCTTGTTCCAGCCTGACTGTGTCCGTCGTTTGGATTTATTTGCTGTCGCTCTTTGAAACCAACCTCAGTTTTGTAGACACCTGATTGAGTACAAAGTCTCGAGAATAGAGCAAAATGTAACACCCGGGAAACAGAATCGTTTCCCGGGGCCTAGAAGCTGAATTGCGCCCAGAAACATGTTGTTTTTAGTTTTTGTTTTCATCCCTTCAGCTTATCCTGCTGCACCTGCCATGGCGGTTTAGGGGAGTGGGAGGTCCCTGTGAATTTTTTTGAAACCAGGCAATGGTTTTATGGACACAAAGCAGGTCCCACCAGAGGGGCACCGAGTGACCAGGTCTCCGAAAACGGGCACCCTCCCCTCTGCACCATCGTTTGCAGCAACTGTGGGGATTGCAGCTTCTCAATCACATCCCAAAATATGCTTCCGTGACCTGAGGAAGCCATGAAGCCGAGGTGGTAAAGCAGAGGCTTTTTTTCTCTTTTTCTTTTTCTTTTTGTTCATTTTAATGGGGGAGAGGGAAGTGGCCAGCCTCCTGCACCGCATCCTGAGAAACCCAGCCTGGTGTTCCGTCTCGGCACACGGGTCCTGATGCCCATGCATGGGCCCCCCCTCCCTGCACCCGACCGAGCTGAGCTGGGGGCCCAGGACCCCAGCCTTCCTGTGCAAGGCTGCCCTGTACCTGCTGACCGGGGGACAGCGTGCGCTCCTGTGGCCGCGGGCTTCCTGGGCGTGCCGCGGCCCACGGCCGCAGGCCAGGCGCTGGGCTCTGGTTGCGCCGCTCTCAGTGTCTTTGCATCTTTTTTTCCCCTCTCGTTTTCACCATCTTTCTTTCTTCTTTCATCTTTCCCTCTCTCTCTCCTTCACCCTCCCTCCCCTTTCTCCCTCCCTCCCCCTTTCCTTCCATTCCTGCCTGTATTTCTTCCCTCCTTTCTTTTAACATTGACTTTGGAAACAATTTCACCAAGATTCTCTTACTTGGGGCCAAGGACCGATGATGGAGACCTTTTAGCTCAGGAACAAACTAAAAAGGCTTCAAGGAAAGAGTGCTCGGGCGCCCTGGGGCACCGCACACCTGCGCGATGGGGACCCCAAAGTGGGAGTGTGGACGGCGGTGCAGGGAAGACGGCGCCGCCTGGGTCTCCAGGTCACTGCTCTGGCCTTTTGCTGCTTGTAAAGATGGGGGGGGTGTCCCCTGGTTGCTTGGCAACAAGAACTACCTGTCCGCACAAGACGGCTGTACCAGGGAGGCAACGTCGTGGTGACAGGGTGCACACCTGGCTCAGCTGAGTGTTGGTGGAGGGAGGCTGGGCGGCAGGCGAGGCTGGGCGGCAGGCGGGGCTGGGGGCCAGGACGGTGCCCCTCGGGCCCACGTGCCCGGAACGCGCCCTTGGGGGGATCCAGGCTTTCCCATCACCCACACTCACTTTGCAGTCCCCACCCCCCACCCCTGTCATGCCCCTCGGAGCCCCAAACACGGTACTTGAATATTTGAGGCAAGGCCTGTTTTTCCTTTTAGAAACAGTCCAGAGTCCGTTTGGACCCTCAGACCTTTGCACACGGTGTGGAATGAATCCGGGAAAGGCTATTGCTTTGTCCGAAAACGAGGTTTAATGGTAGAGTAGTAAGAATTGTTTTCTGGGTCGACGTCTCAGTTCACCCTAAAAAGCAACCTTGCGGATGATGGTGGGTCCAGCTCGCTGCAGGGTTTGGGGCAGCCGTGATGAGGGCAGGCGTCCCCGGCCTCCGCAGCCATCATCCGCAGATGCGCTGACCTTGTCCTCGAGCGCGTGCTGTGCGGGGTGGTGCTGGGAACGCCCCTTAACCCACTGGCTGGGTTGGAACGATGACCATCTTGCTTCCCCTGCTCCATCAGCGCTCCACGTGCAAAGGATGCCGCGGGGCCCGTGGGTGACTCCTCCATGTAACCCACACGAGGGCACCGGGCTCTCTGTGCCCGGACCTTGTGTGCAGCTGGACTGCTCGGCCCCTGCAGGCAGCTCCTCTGAGATGGGTTTCCCACCCTGGTACCACCATGGGGAAAAGCCAGAGCCCTGATGACCTCAGATCACACCAGATCCAGTGGATTATGAAAATCCTCTTTCTTGGGTCTGCTCGTGAGACTGGCTGGAGGGGTAGAAAATCGTCTCTGGGGAGAGCTGAGAGTTCAAAGTCAACCTTTTCGCCATCAAATAGCAGTAATTAACACACAGGGAAGGAAGCAGTGCTTACACAGTTGAGGGGGGAAATAAAATGCCACCTCGAAATGTAAATCGAATATACACGGGAAGGAAGAGGGAAACGAATGTTTCCAGTTGTGCTGTGGAATTACGCTTTGCTTTGCAGAGTCTGGCCTTCTCCCGGCCCTTAAGAGACAAATAATCTGGATTAAGAGCATCGTAGGGATCTCAGAGACCATTAGTGTGCCCTCTGGTGACGCACCATCTTATTCAAGTGTGTACAGGTGTAGATTCTGAATTCATTTTTCCCTCTTCAGTCTTGAACGTTGGAAAGGAATCGCAAAGTTAATTGGCACGTTAGTGAAAACGGTAGTAGCTTCAGAGCGCCACCCCTGAATCGGTTCCCAGCTTCCAGCCGCTGTCATGGGGAGTCAAATGCGTGAGAAGTGGGGTCCCCAAGGGGTGGGCCAGACGGCAGACACCTGCAGAGGACCTTGCACGCCGTCTGTGGCGGGTGTGCAGCCAAGGGACCGGCCCAGCTTCTGAGCAGGGTCAGCATTCCAGAGCACAGGGGAGCAAGCCGGGCGTGGGGACCAAGCCAGCTTTGGAGGGTCGGTTAATGAGGAAAATGCTTTGTAAGTATCCCCTTTGTCCCAGGCACCCCGCAAGACACAGGGGCGACCGAGAAAGGTCGGATTCAGGGGCTCCAAGGGTCTACCTGCTGGTGGGAGGGAGGAAGGGTGCAGCTGAGCGGAGAGGGGAAAAAGTAAAAAGGGCAAATACACAGATATACTGTGTTCTTGACCCTCAGGCAGTTCTGCCGGGTGTGGAGTCTGCTACGTAACCGTGAGCATGTTTGCCCAGTTGCACTGAAGTTCACGGCCCCTTTTATTAACTGCAGTAGGTCCGTTCCCCAGGTGAAAAGACGGATCTGTGTGCATGTGAATGAAACGAGGGAAATTTAGGGAAGGTTCTGATTTAGGGAGGACCCCTTCCTCCACCCCCCACACCCACAGAAGCAGCCATGCACACAGATTTTTTTTTTCATATAATTTTTAAGGTTTACTTTCCATTAAAACGTTGGCCATATTCCCCGTGGTGGGCAGTACATTTTTTTAAATTGAAGTGGAGTTGATTTACGATGTGGCGTTAGTCTCAGGTGCACAGCAGGGTGATTCCGTTATGCATTTATATATATATCGTTCTTTTTCAGACTTTTTTCCATGATACATTATCACAAGCCATTGCGTGTTGTTCCCTGTGCTGTAGTCGGTCCATGTTGTTTGCCTCTTTTATATGCAGTAGTTGTGCCTGTCGGTTTGATCCATGCTCTGTTGCACGGACGGATTCCCATTCTCACAAGCCCCCCAGACAGAAGCCCCCTGGGTGTCATGAGTGCGGCCTCCAGCATCCTCGCCAGACACCCCGTGAGACGGCCGGTGTGCGGTTTAGGGAGACGCTGGTTATTAGAAAGGCCTTGAACGGATCTGCTTGTGTCCGGAGCCGTCCCTGCAGCAAATGCAGCATCAGTAATTTCTCCGGAGCACGAGGGTCCTTCCAGCCACTGGGGACAGTGGAACTAGCCCCCCTTCTCCTGGCCCTTTCCTGGTTCCCTCGCGTGGGATGCAATAAACACGGGACCACGTCTGCTTTGCTTCCCCGTGTTCTCACACTCCCCTGGGCATCGCTCAGTGTGCCCGCGTCTCCCGGAACCCAGCCTGGAAGGACCTGGCTGGCCTTGGACGAGGAACCCTTTGTCCTGGTGTCTCCCTGCCAAGAGGGTGTGAGGGAAGGCGGCTTGCCGAAGCCAGGCATGTGATCCAGCAGGGCGCGCCGCTCTTGGTTTACAAGCACGTGGGCCTCAAACGCATCTTCTGTGCTTTTGAAAGTTCCTAGTCCAGCTCCGAAGGGCAGGGAGCCGCATGCAGATAGAACCTTCCAGGCTGAGACGCCGACTGCTCCTCGCGCAGAGTGTGCGTGCACGCAAGCTTCGTGCAGCCCAGACCCAGGTAGGCGGCCGACCTGGGCATCGTTCTCGCAGGGACAGCTCTGAAGACACCTGCGCCCCTCATCTTGCCTCTCTGCCTCTGGTGTTTGGATTCTCAGGTCCTGTTTGGTGCAGCGTCCGGGTCTTTTTGGAACGCACGTCTGTGCCCAACGCAGGCTTGGTTGCAAATGAGACCATGCCTCCTCTTTCCATGCTTGGCTCCACTGCACCTTGACGCAATGCCCGCTGAAAATGGAGCCTTTAAAAAAAATTCAGATGATTTTTTTGAAGATGAAATTAGCATACTTGGGCTGCCAAGGACGCCACTCTGTCCCATCCCTGGCCCTGCTGTCAGGACAGGCTCGTATAAAAGAAATCGGTCCATGGCGGTTTGTCAGCCAACCACGCCTGAGGTCAAAAAGCCTTACTTTTAAACCGTTGAAAACAGAGTTTTTGCAAGTTTCTTAAAAGGGGCAAAGCTCACACTGTGCATCGAAGCGAGCACAGAAAAATGCGCCCCTGGAGCACGCCTTCCGCCCGCCTCTATCCCCGGTAAAGATAGTCTTAAAAGCCACCGAGTCTGTCAGACCTTCAGTTGAGTTGAATTTTGACTTTTGTAAATGGAAATGCTGCCTTTGAGCAAATGGATCGATCAGCTCCTGCGATCCCGAATCTCCGCAGCTCAGATGAAATGCTTGGGGTCATTATCATGTCGTTTTGCGAATCATGTGCGCGCAGGAGATGCACCATCGCGACGGAAGGATTTCTTCGAAAGCTTAAGGGAAAGGGAGATAAGGTGGGAGGCGTGCTTTACGGCACCAGGTGTGTGGACGGTCCTGCTTGTGACGGTTCGTGCAGGCGTCACCGGTGGGACCACTGCCCGTTGCCACTTCCCGACGCTGTGGGTCAGGAAGGCTCACGTACGAAGACCCGCAGAGGAGCAGGGAGGGGAGGGACGGAGACATGTCTCCCTGCCACTGAAGAATGCGATTCATTTAGGAAGAACAGAGAAAATAAAGGCTAGAGACCAGCCTCCAGGATTTCGCTGTGAAATGCCAGCGGCGTTTGCAAGAGAATTCCCGTCTCAGAGGGACGTATCTGTCCATTTGCCCACCCACCTGGGCTGCCGCCCCCCAGACTGTTAAACAGGGAAAGAAATTCATTTGTTGAGTTTGTCAGAAAAAAAAATTAATAATAACTTATTTGACGTCTTCGAATGGCTGTTCGGGGTCCACGGAAGGGACTCAGGGGGGTCCTCACAGGACAAAGGAAACGAAGAGGAAGGAGTGGCTGAGCGCCCCGCACTTTGGCTAGGGGCAAAAATTCTTACCTTAAAAAAAGAAAAAAGAGAGTGGGACGTGTACATTAAGAAACAGGTACTCGGGGCACCTTCTTGGAGGTGAAACACCTCTGTAAGGTGTTGCTTGCCCGATCCCACAGCGCCACGGACAGGACAGTTGTGCGGTGGTTTTGAAGCCTTGCGCATCATTCACAGCGGCGGCGGGGGGGCTCTGCGCACGTGGCGGGGGGCCCGGCCACCGTCCGGATGCGGGCAGGAGCAGGCAAGGAAAACGAGAAAAGAAGAAAGCAGGGCTGGGGCTGGCCAGGGCACAGCAGCCTCAGAAGGGAGTCGCCACGTGCCGCGGTGACGGTACCCACCCGCGGGGAGAAATGCACCCGCGTTGCGCTCTGCGGATGCTGGCTTTGCTCCTGGATAACGTCCGGTCGGCTGGAGGGAGGCAGGGGGCACGGTGGTGGGGACAGGTGGGCGGGGGCATCTGCCTCTGCTTCCCTGGATGGCCGCGTTCCCAGCACGTGCGCGGACCCTAACCGCGCCTCGAGGGGGCGGGCAGTGCCCAGAGTCATCCCGCCTCCCCAGGCCCGGGGGACAGGGTTGCTTATACAGGTAACGAGGTTGAGTGACTGATTTCAGATCACACAGCTTCAACCTTTCAGTCTTTTGACTCTCGGTTTTACCGTTTCAGTTTAAGCCTGTGTGTTTGTGAGCTAGGCCACCAGGCGAAACTCAGGGTTACCAGCTGAGTGGCACCTTGGACAGCCCTGTCCTGCCGTCCAAGTGGGGCTCGGAGGCAGGGAGGAGACCACAACAGGCGAGGGGCGGAGTCAGCTTTGGTGGAAAGCGTGTAGGCTTTTTGGAAGATGTGACACATGGCTCTGTTCCCCCAAGAATGGGCAGACTTCCAAGAGGCTGATGGAGAGAGGACCGGGTCGGGGGACAGAACCGTGGGCCCGGAAGTGTCCCTGCGGCTCCAGGCTCTGCGTGGTCTGGCCTCAGACACAGCTTCCCGGAGACGTGTTCCTGAGACAGTCACAGCCGTGGGGGTGACGGCGAGTGGGCTGGGGTGGGGGTGTCCCTGGCTTTGCCTCCCCCACCAGTGACTGCCAGTTTAAGCCAGCGAATCTCTCGCCTTTCCTCAACACATCTTGTGGCCTGTGTCCCCTGGACTGGAACCCTATCCCATCGGGGGCGTTCATGCTTCTATTTTAAGTCATGTTGTGGGATCGTGTGCAGTAACTTTGGGGTGCATGGACCCTCCGGGCAAAGTTTGAGTCGAGACTTTGGAAACAAGGCGGCTTGTCTTGTTAATTTTGGAAATTCATCCAGAAAGAAGGTTTGGAAATACGAAATTTGGGGACAAGGCTCCACGTGAGAAGGAAACAGTCCCCAGGTCAAATTGAGGCATTGGGCAGAGCAGACACTGGGTAATGGATGCAAATGGCAGTGATGGGGGGACCCTGGGGGGGCTGAGTCCCTGGGGCAAGCACGTGGCTTTGAGGCCGCTGCCTCTTCCCCCCGAGCGTCCCGGGGGCGCCTTCCTGGGGTCCCAGCTGTCACGGCCACGCTCTGTTTCTCAGGAAGGCCGTGCAGACCTCCCCTTGTCACCGCTGTGGCCACCTCCGTTGGTTTTCACGGTGGAGATGCCCATGTGACTTTCAGGGTGCATCTGGGGACTCAGAGACGTGAGCAGGTGGCACTTCTGAGCCCCCAGGCCGGGGACCCTCCCCGCCGACCACCAGAGAGCACCTGCTTCCAGGTGACTCTGCAGCAGGAGAGAGACCCCGCCACGGGACTGGGGGGCTGGCAGCCGGGAGGGCAAGGGGGCTGCTGAGAGCCACCACACCCACCCACCCCCGACGCGGCCTTCCCATCACGCGCAGATGACTGCCTGCTTCTCGGCCGTTAGAAACGTGCCAGTGAAGTGCAAAAACACTTGTGCTGTTGGATTTCCCATCATTTTCTGTTCTTTCATTTCCTCTCGCTTTTGCATCATTTACTCATAAGTGGAGATCTTTGGGGCGATGGCACAACCGCCGTGTGTCAAGCTGGGAGAAGAAATCTTGGGGCCACTGGTGTCACATCGTCCCCAGGGCCCGGCAGGTCACAGCGGGCCTGGCCCGGACAGCGCGCTGGCCACCGGCAGCTGGAGAGCGGCAGGTCTGTGGTTGGCTCACTGGCTGTTAAGGACCTGCTTTTAAAAATACCAGCTGCCTTTCTAGCACGAGGGGCTGGTGCTCTCACACGACGGCTAGCTGATCCATTCAGGCTGTGCGTGCGTCTCCGAACAAAACCAGCCAATCGGAAACTTGCTGAGTTCTGATTTGAGAGGCTTAAAATTCCCAGCACATCACAGTTGTCCGTTAGCCACCTTCCCTTTTTTGTCTCTTAGTGGAAAAGACCCAAGCTTCTTTTTTTTTTTTTTTTTTTTTTTTTTTTTTTGTCTCTTAGTAGAAAAGCCTCAAGCCTTTAGCACCTTCTGGTTTGATGACGAGAAAGGGGTGAATTTAACCGCGTTAGGAGCTGCTACGGCTCATTTTTAGAAGTCACTTTATGGCCAGGAGGAGTCGTGTGTCTTCATAACCTTGATAAACTCAGTTTTGCATGGTTACACCTTCAGGTTGAAACACATTTCATTTCATCATTTCCCAGAAGGGGCACTGAATTCACCCATTTCCTGTTTTTAATCTCAGAATGTTCTGGGTTTCCTCCATGTCTGCTTTCCTGGCAGCAGGACCCTGGAGGTGAGCAACATCAACCCCTGTGGTGCTTCTGTAAGACCGTGCATGCTTTGCACGGAGCTGTAGTCGCGCCTGCGGGCTCTTTGCACAGGACTGGACGTGCGAGGAGAGCGGGCTGTCCCAGCCGCGTGTGAGACGGGGCAGCGAGCTGCTGCAGAAGTTTCTGGAACCCCTGTGATGGCTGGGCCTGATCCCACATCTGACACTCCTATTCGTGGTCCCGGGCCCCCTCGGCCAACATCCCCTTCCTCTAGAATTTTCGGGGAAGGAGCGTTCCTTTGTGACCAGATTTTTCAACTTACTCAAGCCCTCTGCATGAGAAATCTTTCTAGAAACTGCTGGACACCCTGTTATAAGAATATCTTGAAAATACTCTCACCTTTTCTTATTAATTCAAGCTTCCTTTCTTTTTTGCTAAGAATAATCTTTTTAAATTATTTTTGAAGTGCAGTCAGTTACCATGCATCCATTTCTGGTGTGTATAACCATGTCCCCGTCATGCACATACACACATACATTCCTTTTCATCTTCTTTTTCATTAAAGGTTATTGCAAGATATTGAACATAGTTCTCTGTGCTCTACAGAAGACTCCTTTTTTAAAAAAAATCTATTTATGTATTTAGTAGCTAACGTTTGCAAATCCCAAACTCCCAAGCTTACCCCTTCCCACCCCTTTTCCCTGGTAACCATCAAATTGTTTACTGTGTCTGTGAATCTGTTTCTGTTTCTGTTTCATAGGTGAGTCCATGAGTGTCCTCGTTCTTCTTTGCAGCCTTGGCTCTGATGTTGCAGAGCGACCACTGGCGTGCACACACTTTGCAAACTGTAACCCCGTGAGCCGGAGTGGGGGGGGTGGTTCTGTTACCAGTTACTCCTCCAGCAAACATTCCTCAGGCCTGCCTGCCTGCAGTGTCGTGGGTGATGGCTTCCAGGTTTCCGTAACGGTGCAGGTGGCAAATGTGTAGTCCTCTTGGGGCCAGAAAGTTCCCGATGCCCTGGTCTGACCAGGTCGGTCCCGAATGTCGCTTCAGAACCTGTCGTGTGCAAAGAGCTTATCGCTGGTCCCTACGTGACCCTGGCTTTGGATTCCCTTAACTGTTGGGTGACCATTTTTGGCTTCTTCCTCTACCTGCTAATTTGCAACTTCTAATCTGCTGGGCGTTAAGATAAGGAAGAACCATCTCCTCGTTGCCACAACCGTGCAGGAGGTGAGGGGACAGACGCCCCCGGGGACGGCGGAGGGACTCACCGAGGAGTAAACACATGCATTGGAGTTCAGAGGTTTTTTGTTTTTTTTTTTTGTATTACAGTCGGTTACAACGTTGCATTGATGTCTGCTGCACAGCATCGTGTTTCAGTCACACTCGCATGCACATATATGTTCCTTTTCACATTCTTTTCCATTACAGGTGACTGCAAGGCATTGCATACAGTTCCATGCGCTCTACAGAAGACACGTGTTGTGTCTCTGCTGTATGCGCAGTAGTGTGTGTCTGCGGGCCAGGGAGCGGGAGATGCTCGAGTTCCCACGGTTGCATTTTTGAGTTTTTCGCCCTCCTTGGTCTTCATTCAGACCCTTTCCATTTAAGTTTTCATCGTGCATCTGTCGCTTAGACCTGAAGCCCCCATGTCGAAATGAAAGGCTGGCGATCATTCTTTATCTGATGGGCAAATACGTCTTCTTATGACCTTATTAGAAAGTTCATTGTTCTTGGCCCTCAGCTTGACAGATCTTGGGTAAAACTTTCCGTGAATTTCACGCCGTGTCTGTTTTTCCTTCTTATCGACGTTTAGACTTGTGAATACCTGTGTTTCCTGAAAATAAAGTGTTGCCCCTCAGGCAGGCTGTGGCTTCCCCAATCCCTCTTCCCTGCGGAGAAGGTAGAATCTCGCTGTAAAAGGCCCCGGCTGGGGGAGCTGGGGGTGGGGAGTCCGCGGGAGTCGTGGGGTCACCGGACAGGCACGGGGCCGTCCTCTGCCGTCTTTGGAAGCTGCAGTCCCGCATTCCCAGGCGTCCAGGCCTCCTGAGAGAGGACCTCGACTCTCTTTCCCTCAGCTCCACCATCCCATGCCGTGCTAGCCTTCAGGCCCTCGGCCACCCCTGCCCCTCCGCAGGGCGGGCCTGGAGCTGGTCACCCACCCGCCTGCACACATCCGTCTGGCCTTGAACTCTGGCTGGGTTTCTGCGCCGTCTGCACTGCCCCTTGGTGGGGAGAAGAGAAGGAAGTCTGTCCAGCCGTCACGCGCGGCGCTCTCTGATGTCACCAAACGCAGCAACTGACATGGAAGCCGGTCCTCTAATGGGGACACCGAGGCCAAAGTGTGGGGGCCTCAGCCTGAGACGGGGTCTCTCTGGCCCCAGCGGCTCCGTGATGGGTCAATGAGTCTCCAAACCTGAACGTGTCAGCCCTCCTTTGTGTTTTTCTCCGTCTGTTACAAGGAGGGACAGCCGCTCCCGCCAGGGACCCAGCCTGACCCAGAGCCAGGATGCAGGGGGTCGCATTAAAAGTCTGAGTGACATGGAGGCAGGGCAGGAGGAATTCCTTCCGGGAGCATCTCCCGTGGACGGATGGCGCTGCCCCGTGTTTCTCTGAAACTCAGGCTTCAGAACACCAGGTCTGTCCTTCGTGCCTGCGAAGACCTCCTTCTCGGATGTCCCGGCCCCGGGAAGAGATCGGTGGTCCTCCCAGCCCGGTGCCCTCCAGAGCGGCTGGACGTGAGTGCTCTGAGCCGACAGCTCACTTCACTGAAGGGATGAGCCTGGGGAGGGTGCAAGGGGCTGGGCGGGAAGGAGGGAGGGAGGCAGTGCAGACCCCCGCTGTGGGCGGGCCCCCACGCCTGCAGGGCCCCTGGGCGCCAGGCTGAGCGCGGTGCCCCGCCCTGGCCGAGGGCTGCCCGGCGGAGGGCCAGCATCCCCGGTGTCCGAGATGTGGAACCAACTGACCAAAACCCAAGGGACCCTCTCGAGCACGCCTGCTCCTTGTCCTGGGACTGGAAAGGACGCTAAGAGGAAACAGTGCCCTGGGGAGAGACCGTTGTCCCAAGGGTGCGTGTGGCCGCCTCCACGGTGCAGAGAGATGTTGGATAAACTGAAGTGTGCCTGGGGTGGGAGACGCTGTGTCTTGGTTTTAGGTGGCGTGCTTGGGCCTGCCGTGTCCAAAGCGTCCTGGGGGGATGGGACCGGTGTGCGGTGCACAGTTCAGCCAGGAAGCCTGGAGGATGGGGTCCTGGGGTGTGGAGGGGGCCAGGCCAGGCCGGGCCTTGGGTGGGGATGGAGACAGGGGCCTCGCCCCTTCCAGAGCTCTCCTTCCCCCCCTCCAGGGAGAGACTCACGTGGGGACATGCAGCTGAGACGACTCTGGGCCATGGCAGCCGGGTGTTCAAGGCTGTCGGGGGTGGTCAGGGCACAACCGCCCGCCGGCTGGGAGGCCGGCCCGCAGGACAGAGGGTGATGCGCAGGACAGCCACCCCCAGGCCCGCATCGCAGCACCGGCCCCGTCAGCATCCCCAGCAGCCCGTCCAGGGTGCGGTCCAGCAGCCCCCAGGCTGAGGGGGTGCCCTGGGTCCCCTCGGGACCCTGTCCCTCTCGTGCTGGATGCACGGCAATGCAACGTGTTAACTTGCAGAGAGAACTCGAAAGGACCGGCCCTGGGAGGGGACCAGTCCGTGGAAAGTCTCGAGAGATAACCAGTGGGTTTCCACCAGAACAACAGTAGTTCATGGAGAATAAGGACGAGGGAACGCGGTGCGTTCGTTTTCGAACCCGCCCCGCCAGGGAGCTTTCCGTCTGAGCTCGGGGGGCAGGAGAGGCTGAGGGGCCCCGCCGGCCCGCACCCCCTCGCCACGTGGCCCCTGGAAATGCCAGATAAGGATTTTTGTCTGAGCAGCCTCCAAGCTACTCCGGCGGGAATGGCACGTTATCTCCAGGGACAGAAGATGCCGCAAACGGGTTCACTCGGTTTCTGGCCTGTTTCTCCCTAGATTTCAAGTTTTTCCCTCTTTGCCTGTTTTCGTTTTGAAAAGTCATCCTTGGAGGCCCAAGCAGGGTCCACCTGAGTACACCTACACTTTCTGAAGTTGCTTTGGCTCCCAGCTCCAGAATTAAATGTGTGGTCACGGGGCAGGGCCGTCCTGCCGTCTTGTCACGCTGCCTTCTGCACACGAGAGGAGGTGGCAGAGCGGCCTCTGAACTCGGAGGGGCTTCCGGGTCTAGGACCATGTAGGGCCGACACGCAGGTGACCTGGGACAGCGTCCCCAGCCGGCCGACTGAGAGCAGGCCTGTCACTGTCCGGCCGGGCCACCAGCCGGGAGATGGTGCTCGTGTGGGAGCTGGAGTGAGGGCTTCGCTGCAGGGGAGGGTGTGTGAGTGTGTGTCTGTGTGTATGCGTGTGTGCGTGTGTGTACGTAGGTGTGTATATGTGAGTGTGTGTGCCTGTGAGTGTGACTGCGTGTGTATGTATGTGTGAGTGTAAGGGTGAGTCTCTGTGTGTACGTGTGAGTGCACGTGTTTGTGTATATGTGTGTATGTCAGTGAGTGTGCATATGGTTTCTGTGTATATGTGAGTGTATATATGTGTGTATGTGTGTGAGTGTATATGTGCATGTGTATGTATATGTGTGTATGTGTGTACGTGCGGGTGTCCGTGTGTATGTGCAGGTGTGTATGTGTGTGTATGTATATGTGAGTGTGTGCATGTGTCCGTGTGTGTCCATGTGTATGAGCATGTCTCCGTGTGTGCATGTGTCTGTGCATGAATGTGTGTGTCTGTATGTACATGTATGTGTGTCTGTGCGTGTGTATGTGTGAGTGTGTCTGTGTGTGTGTGCCCGTGTATGTCCATGTGTATGAGCATGTCTCTGTGTGTGCATGTGTATATGTGTGCGCACATGTGTGCATGTGTCCGTGCATGAATGTGTGCGTGTGTATGTATGTACGTGTATGTGTGTCTGTGTGTGTGCATGTGCGTATGTCTGTGCGTCTGTGCATAGGTGTGTTTATGTGCATGTGCGTGTGTGCGTGTGTCCGTGCGTGTGCGTGCGTGTGAGTGTGCGCACGCACGCCCCGCGGAGCGCCAGCTGCAATTCCTGCCGGGCTGCGGCCGTCACTGCTCCGGCGCCTCGGCGTTTGGCGGGGCTGCCGCCGGCTTCCTCTTTCCCGCATCCCTGTATTTCGTTATTCGCCTGCTTCCCCTTCTGGGCTGTTACAGCGCAGCCAGGAGGATGTGGAAACGCAGTTACGCTATGACACAGGCCGCAGTGTCACAATCGGGCCGGCGGCCTGCATCCCGGAGGTTTCTGGATGAGGCGGGAGGAGGGAAGGGGGCAGAATGCAGAAGTGGCGCTCTGGAAACCCAGGTTCTGGCGAAAGCTGGAATGCTTTTCCCCTAAAGCCCAGAGTTTCCCATTAGCGGCCTCCCCAGGCGGCTGCGGAAAGCTGCAGGCGTGTGTTTCTGCTTCAGGACCTGGGGCCCCTCGGAGGGGGCTTCCCGAGCCAGAACCCACGACCCCCTGTCCCCCAGGCCGCCCCGCAGGCTCCCGGCTTCCTTCTGTCTGTCTGCGGGGCGTTGGCCTCGTCTGCATCCCCTCTGCCTGCCTCCCCTCCCACAGCGTCTCATCCTGACGCCTGCCCAGTGCCCACCACGAGGTGCCCTGAGCCTCGACGGCTCCCTGTGGCCTGGGGACCCCATCTCAGCTTCCAGAGACCTCCGGAGCCCGGGTCCCTCTCCCCCTCCACATCCTGAGCCCCTGGGAGGACCCCTGCACCCACACTCCTGCCCTGCGTGCCCACTGGGCCTCCTTCTTGCCTCTCGTGTTGAACGCTGTCCTGCTTGGGGTCCAGGCAGGGTCGCCCGTCCCTCCAGGCTCTCCCCACGCTGGACACGACCCTGCTCCCGAGGAGGGCCCTCTGGGGCTGGTTGGGGCCCTGCCCGCTCCCCCGGGCTCTGCGCCCACCCTGTGTGATGCTGGAACACAGGCCACCCGTCGAAGGCTGGGGGCCGTCACAGCTCACGGGCGGCAAAAGCCAGGTCAGCCCTCGAGGGACAGCAGAGGAAGGTGACCCGTTCGCTCCCTCTGGGACAGCCCTCTCATCTGCGCCCTCACGTCCAGTGGGTGCACGTGGTGCCCTGGACTGGCCCAGGCGAGCCGGGGGTCGCAGCCGTCCAGGAGGGAGGGGCGCACCTGCGAGCCTCACGATCGGGGTCCCCACTCTGCCCCGGTGCCAGCAGGCGGCCTGTGTGAGCCCCGTTTCTCCGTTTGCAAAGTGGGGTCCGGGTGTCCTCATGGGGCTGCTCCAGGGAGGGAAGAAGAGGGGGTCCGGATGGCACTGCTCGCAGTGACTGCGCCCGGTGACAGCTCACCGAGGGTGGGGGACAGCTGGGTGTGGGGGCCAGGTCGCCCTGCCCCGAGACGTGGCGCGCTTGGTGTGCCGCGGACTTGAAATGGGAAGAATGCATGACCTAAACCGGCCCTGCTCACGTGTTTCTCAGTAAACACAGTTGAATCATAAAGCTGGGTGGGCGGGGGCGGGCAGGCCAGGGAGAAGGGGGGGACCTTCCTTATTTCAAAGAAGTGTGGCCTGAGGGGAGGACCGGGCTTCTGGAGAGACCCTGATCCTAGGAAACAGCTGACACCTACCAGGAACAGCGTGACGCCTCAGGTTCTTCCCGAGAGGCGCGGGGTTTTGGCAAAGTCCCGGCCGCCGAGGGATGAGGGAGGCCTGTGACGCGTCCGTGGCCCGTGGCCGCCGGGCCCTCCTCGCCCCTCCGAGCGCACGGAGACCTGGGCCAACCTGTGTGCCGGGGCCATGTCCGAGGGGACCGGGCCTGTGGCCGGGTGACTGTCTGGGGTCGCAGAGCTTCCGGGAGGTGGAGGGAGGCGGGGCCAGGGGCGCCTTCTCCACGTCCATCTCATCGTGCTGGGGGTGGGTGGTCAGCGCCCTGCCCTGGACCGGCGCGCTGCAGGCGAACAGTGCTTGTTGGACGTGGCTCTGAAAGTCAGCCCATGATGAGAAGCGGGGAGGCAGGAGAGGAGAAAAGAAAGGGGCGAGCGCGAAAGACTTCCTTCGCGTAAGAGCAGAAAGTGCGAAGCGCTCGCCTCTGGCTCCCCAGGTTTGCAGCTGTTCCCACCGGATCCTGGAGAGCTTCACGCTGCCCCGTGCCTGGCTTTGTGTCTCCCCACTGTGTGCAGGATGCTCCCCGGTTTAGAAGCGGGGGGGAGCAGGGGCTTCACTGCCGGGCTGGGCTGGGGGCAGTGTGACCGGCGTGGGGAGGGGGAGGCCCGCCGGTGCTCAGACCCCGGCACTGCTGTCCTGTGAGGGTGCGAGTCCCCGTGAGAGCAGGATCGTTACGCTGGAGACTTGCACTGAGCTGCCTTGCTAGATCTGCACGACCTTTGCCATTGGCACGTGCACACACGTGCGTGGACGCATGCATGGGCGCGCACACGGGTGAGCCCTGGTGCACAGCCCGAGGCGCCCACCCCACCGCGCGCAGGCTGGGTCCTGGCCACTGTCCCGGCCTCCCCCAGGACCTCCTCCTCGTCTGCTGAGTCACCTTTTGCTTGGAATTCTGGCAGGGACCCCCTCCGAGCTTCTGGAAGGGAGGGCCAGCAGGGGACCCGCCCTCCGTGTGTCCTGAGGGAGATTACTTTATCTCTGTCCTCCCTGACGCAGGGCCCGGGCTCCTGGGATCTTGGGGCCTTGACAGCGTGCCAGCCGCGGGGACAGGAGGGCATGGCCAGGGGTGCTTGCGGGGCCCGGAGGGCAGCCTGGAGGAGGCGGCAGTGTGGGTTACCGCCGGCGGCCCTGCCCGGGCCCCTTCTACAGCCGAGGGCAGCCCACCCTGTGCCTCCTCCGTGTGTGAAAGGCTCACACGGCGACCGTGCAGGAGGCCGGGCGTGTTTGACAGCCAGAGCATCCCCTTTCGTCAGCAGGGCTTGATTTCAGCCTGAGCGCTCCAAGAGCCAGCACGGGAAAGCCACATCTGCCACGTGTGCACAGTCACGCTCACTGACGCGTGTGCCCGCAGGGCCCACGCACCCCGCAGACACCCAGACGGCCGTGCGCCACCCGTCCCCCATCCCTCTCTCCGTGTGGCCGGGGAACCCCAGCCCCACGGCCGTGGGGAGCACGCCTGGTCCCTCCTGTCCTCGACATTGAAAGGCGGTCCCCACTCTCCTCCGCCGGGCCCCCCACCCGGCCACACCGGCCACGCTCCTGCGTGCGGCCTCGGTTGGCTGGTAGAGGTTCCCTCCCTCGCTCTTCCGGCCTGTCTGATCCACTGTGTTTTCATTACTCCATCCCTAGAGCAAGATTTGGAACGGAAAAACAAAATAAAACTCGAATTTTCACCTGTCCCCAGGCCCTCATGGGGTCTCCACGTCCCCTGGTTCGTGGTAAGACCTTTGTGGCTTCTCATTACTTCTCCAGAACCTCGATGTCCAACAGCCCCTGTGTGTTGCCTGAAAATGTCCTTTTCTTCTCTCTTTTCAGAGCACTTGGTTTCCTTCCTCTGGTTTTTTAATTTTTTTTTCCATTTTCTCCTTTTTCTGGTTTTCTCTAAATTGTAGAAGCTGGGGGTCAGTTTTAGACCCTTCATCTCGGTGTTTCCGTAGACTGGCTCTCTTTGAATAGGTAAATACTGTTTTTACCCTCCCCTCCCCAAAAAAGAAATTTTTCTTCAAAAAATTAAAGGAAGAGGCAGGAAGAGTGTAAGATTCAGAACATATCCCTAAATCTGTTCTTTCACCTGCAGATGCTTCCCCCTGAGCAGTGGTGGGCTGTGTCTAAGCAGGTGGTGAAGGGAAGGTTCCTGAGGGTGTCCACGCCGTGACTTACGAGGCCGTCCCCTGAACAGAGCATCCTTAGCAAATCTGCCGTCTTCCTTTTCAGAAGGAGAGTCTTTGCTTGTCGGTGCCCCCCCTTCTAAGTTAGAGATTTATCATTCAGAGCTTGTCCATGTTCGCTGTGCACAATTAGAAGTGCGCTGATAAAACACAGACAGAACAGGACGGGTGCCCAGCTGGGCTGTATCGAGACGGAGGATGGAGGTTGGCTCATCCCCATTGTCTGCCCATCAGGGCCCCGTTCAGTCCCGTGTGTGTTGCCTGCTCTGGACCGCAGACCCGACAGCTGTAATTTGAAGTAAAGCGAAGTTGACCTGGGCCATTTTGTTCCGTTCCACTTGAAGCCACCCAGCTCGTCCCTCCTCCTGGCGGTCAGCCTGAGACCCCTGTGCGGGTGGGTGAAGGCCTTGAAAAGGTCCACTCGGCCCCTCTCCCCCGAGGGAGGTGAGGACCCACCAGGGTGTTTGGGGGTCGGAGGGGAGCCCTGCGTCTGAGGGCACGGCCGCCCCTCCCTCCCGGAAGCTGATGAGGGTCCAGGTTCAGAGACGGCTGGGATGCGGTGGGCCCCCGGCAGAGGCATCCAGGGGGGCGTGTCAGAGCACAAGCGCGTGCACACGCAGGCCACGTGTGCTGGGATGTGCACACCCGAGTGCCGGTGGCCGCTGGCCGCTGGCCGGAGCACTGGCGAGAGTGACTCCCTGTTACTGGCTTGACCGGGCGCCCTGGGAGCCGCACCCAGAGGAAATCAGATGCTTTCGGCCTCACCCCTTGCAAGCCCTGCTCTAATGCACGCGGATTTCTTAAAATGTTCCGGAACAGTGGCTGTCTTCCGAGGTCACAGTAAGGAGTTCGCCGATTCGATGACCCCGGGGTGAGCCCCGTCTCCTGTGCAGGAGCAGGGGAAGTGGGGAGAAAGGAGCCAGTGCCTGGAGCCTCTTCATCTGAGCCCAGAACTGGGCTGCAGACACAGCCGGTCCAGAACCGGGCACGACGCAGGGGAAGGAAGGACGCGGGGCGGGTTGGAGCCCAGCACATCCCCGCAGTCGGGGACAACGGTGCGACACTGCCTCCTTCCTCACGAGCACCCAGCGGTGCCCCGTGGTGCTGGGGCCGTGCAGGACCCCGGGCCGGCTCGGACGCCGGGGCCCCTGGAGTCTCAAGGAAGGGGCTGGCCGAGCGGGAATCGGGGTGTAACCGGTCCAGCTCAAGAGTCACGCCGCACCCCGGGGCTCCGTGTCTGGGGGTCAGGCTGCAGCTCCCTCTTCTGTGAGTCTGGAAGGACACCCGCTCCTGCTGCGAGCGGTCAGGAGGCGTTTGCGCTCTCCTTGGACAAAGCCCGGAGCTCCCCAGCGCAGAGGGTGCCTTAAGGACCAGTACCCGCCACCCCCCACCCCCAGCAAAGTCCAGGGGTCTGGACCTGGACCTCTCCTTTGCCGCCTTCTCACCTGGGGACCCTCTCGCTGGGGCCGTGATGGGGGAGGGCGCCAGTCCCTGCAGTGCTAGGCCTGCAGGCGTTCCAAGGGTCCCGGCGGTCGGAATTTCACAGCCTAACGGGAGGCTAGCGATCTGACCGTGACCGCTGGGCTCACCCGCCTTAACGAGTGCGTGCGGGAGTCAGAGCGCCTTCCTGCCTTCTCCCAAATTCACATCTGCGTGTGTTTTCCCCCCGATCGCCAGCGTCTTGAACGTGGGACAGACCTCCTCTCTCCCATTTTGAGAACAGCGAATGCTTCGGCACGAGATCCGGACTTGTAAGCCGGGCTGTGATGCGGGGCGCATCAGGCCCGCCCCGGCCAGGGCTCCCTGCCCCGCGTGAGCGAGCAGAGGGGCAGTGCGGCCGATTCGAGGGCTCAGCAGGCATGCGGGCGCCGCCCGGGCCAGGGCACTGGGGCCAGCGGCTCCGGGAGAGCGCGTGGCGGGTGACCTAGAGGTGGCCCCCTCGCAGGACCGTGGTGAGGGCTGCAGGGGGTTTAGGGAGAGTGCTCCCGGAGTCCCTGATACTTGCAAAACCCCAGGCCAGTGCCTGCCTCCCAGCAGGTGCCGGGCTGACAAGACAGAGTGACGCAGGATGGGGAGGGACGGGGCGGACAGGACAGGATGGGGTGGCTCGTCGCGTCCTTCTGCACTGCGTGGAGGGAGCACGAGCCAGAGGGACTGGCTCAGTTCGCCTTTCCCCGGGGGATGTGCCGCGACCTGATGGTTACAGCTGCGTCTTGTGTTTTTTATTTAAGCTCTTTGTAATTTTAACAGCATCAGCTCTTGAGGGCAACGACTTTCCATTTAATGCCAAGTCTCCCAAACCAAACAACTGATTCTCTTGGAAAAACAAAATAACAATTCGCATTCAGCGTCTAAGGATGTCCTGCAATGCTATTTATATTAAACAGCAGTGGGGGGAAGGGAAGGCGTTCCGACCGAATTCTGTGTGTTCAGGGCTGTGACTTGGCCCCCCAAGACCTCTGCCTTGAACGCTTTCGAGAAAGGCACCTTTTGTTTATTTTTTAAATGTATATTTTACTCATTCATTTTATTTTTAGGTGGGAGAGGTACTTAGGTTTTGGGTTTTTTTTTTTCACGGAGGGGCTGGGGATTGAACGCAGGGCCTCGTGCACGCTAAGCACACGCTCCACCCTCCCCCTAATGCAGCTTTGAGATGAACGGTGTTCACGTCTCGCCCCGTTGCTCCTTCACTCGTCCGACGGTGGGCCAGTGACCAGAACGCCTCCCTGCGTTGTTCCCCGTCACCAGCACGCGTGGCCCGTCGCTGAGGGGCTCCTTGGAAGTTGCCCGAGTCCCCCGTCAGGGATCTCGGTGGTGTCCCAGGGAAGTGGGGCTGTTCCGTCACCTAACTGGGGAATTTTATATTCTGCCGTGTGTTGTGATGGCCCTGATTTCGAAAGGTCAGTGCCTCCCTTTGCCTCCCCACCCTTGTCTGCGATGGCTTGGTGCCCCCATGACCCAGAGCGACCGAGATGCCAAAAGTTGATACAAAAGGCTGCAGCTCAGTGAGGACAGAAGTGCAAAGGTCGCTGTGAAGTCAGCACCACCTGGACCGCAGGTGCACCCAGGGGGGCCCCGGATGATGGCTCTGTGGACGGGACACAGGGTAGTGGCGGTGTCATTCTGATGATCTCAGAACAAGGCTTTGTTAGCAAATAATCGAGGTTCTTCAGGGAATAGCTTTGGAAGTGTAGCCCAGACTGTGCTTCTCCATTACCTTAATATTTTGATAAATTCTTCACGGTTAAAAAAAAAAAATGGTGGGGGAGGATCTTTGGCCAGAGAAGTTTGAAAAAGACTGGTTTTAAGCAAATCTGAGTAGGTCTGTGTCCTGCAGGAAACTCTTAATACAGTGGGTCATACAATGCGTTTAATTGAGCAGCTACTCTGTGCACGTAACTCAGTCGCTGGGGTGTCACTTCTGCAGGGAAGATGGCATGTGTGCACGCGTGCGCGTGCGTGTGTGCAGCTCTGTTAAGTCTCAGGACACAGGCACACACAGGAAAGCTCTGACCTATAAAACGGAGCAAAAACTTGGAGATCTGAGGTGATGATTGCATTTAAGAGGGCAGCTGATAAAGACGACCCGCGGAAATCGGTATTTCGTTTTGAGGGGGACGGAGACACTCATGGTTCCCCCACTCAATATGTGGCCTGAACGTTTTCTAAATTTCCTGCAAACACCTTCTAAGAAAAAGCTCCATGGGGAACCCCGGCTGTGCAGACAGCCCGTGACGGTTCACACAGCTTTTGGGAAGGCAGGTGCCTCCTGGGAGCAGCTCAGGTGTGATGCTGGGATCTGGGGCCCACCTGTCCCAGGTTGGCTGGCGGGTCTCCCAGTGTTCTAGAATGTTCCGGGTTGGCGGCCCCAAGACCCCCAGTGCACCAGAGGGGGCTCGCCATCTGCGTGATTTAATGCCGTGGGCACGGCCCTCCGGGAAGTCCAGCCCTGTTCCTGAGTAATAACACGTTCCTTTCAAATAATAATAATAATGCTTTCTTTTAAACTCTTGCTCTCCCTCTCGGACGCTGCTACAGCCCAGCTTTCTCTTTTCCTTCTTTATTGCAGCTGCCTATGCGGCTGACGGCTTTGGGGATTTTCGTGCAATAATTCCCAATTCTTTGTGTCGTAAGTATACACTTTGCTTCTGGAAAACGGTCACGTGTATTCATCTCATACTCGTTTCCATCCTGTAAATATTGTGAATGCATGCTTTTCCATCACCCTCCTTCATACTTGATAAAAAAAATGAGATAAATTAAATACTGACCATGCTATTCACTAAAATGTCTACTGTCAGGAGCATGACAACACAAGGAGGTACGTATGCAAAGTTCTAGACTATTAAAAGCAAAGTGAATTCTAGTCAGTATGTTGTAATAACCTTTAATGAAAAAGAATATATAAACGAATATATGTGTGTATGTGCATGACGTGGACATGACACTGTGCACCAGAAGTTACATAACTGTGCACCAAAAGTTGACACATTGTAACTGATGATCCTTCAATTAAAAAAAAAAATGATGGTTGTAGAAAGCATGCCTTTTGTGGCGGCAGGGTGGTCATAGTGAGGGCAGAAGTAACAATAGTATTAACAGAATTATTGCTCTGCAAATGCTGTTAAACCATCTTGTTATTAATGTTCTGATTCTCTGCTTTTTTGTGGATGGAGTGCGGTGGTGAGGGCCGGACTTCCTGACACCCTTAAGCAACACAACATGCTTTCAAGATGCGTTTTACATGCTTGTAGGACGGGAGGCAGAGACACACCCTCCCTCTGTGGCTCTTCAGTGCTCATTTCAGAAGTGAGAAGGGACACGTCGCGGGGCTTCGAGGCCGTTAGCCCGTGGTCCCCGCCTCCTGAGCAGTGGCCGGTGGGACCTTCCTGATCTGAGCTGTCGGACCAAAAGCAGATGTTGCTTTCATTTTTCCTTTTTAGGTTTGAGAGAGGGCGATAAACACATTTGGGCAACATCCCTAAAGGAGTATTTGAAGGAGTGAGGAGTGCTTTCTCTAAAAGGTGCAGGGAGCCGGATGCTTAAAGCAATGCAAGCGGGTTGCCCCCTTTAGGACTGCAGACTCTGCATCAGGGAATTTTGCATTATTATAAGGCAGCGTGAGAAGGCACATGGTGCTTGGTATACCGTTCACAGTACACACTGTCCTAAAAGATGTCAGTAACAGTTAAGACAGGTCTGTGACATCCTGGTGATCAGAAACTCTTTGGTACCTACAAGGTTTTGCACTGTCAGCCTGAGCCGTCTCCTTTTCTCATAACCTCGATTGGCTGCTTTTCCAGTCTGTAAAAGTTGCAGAAATCTTTCTCTTACTCATGTCTCCGTGAGTTCGCTTAAAAACAACAGCTTGATGTTTACTGTGAGACGTACGCGTAAGTCTGTATAAGTGTGCGTGTGTCTGCGTATACGTGCGTGTGTGCTTATACGGTGACATGAAACACCACGCTACCAGGGCGGGGAGGGTGCCACTCACGGGCAGAGCGCGTGCTTAGCACGCACGCGGTCCTGGGTTCCATCCCCAGCCCCCCCACTGAAAAAACCGAGCAAAAAATTGATTTAAAAAAATACATAAAGAAGCCTAATTACCTCCCCGCTGCAAACATCATCATCATAATAATAAAAGAGCAAGGCGATAGCTTCTAAGACGCGTTTGCAGTAAGTCTGAGGAAGGCTCGGGCATCTGGTACCGTCGAAGCCGACCCTCTGGTGAAGACCTCAGACCCCACTCACGGTGTGGACAGAGATACAGGGTTTGGAGGCGTTCCAGGTGACCATGTTATGATTCACTGCCTGTCTCTATATTACACAGTTGGGTTCACAGGCTATAAGCACCCCTTTGTCTCCTTCTTCTCCATCCCCTCCCGGGTACCCTAATTGTAACCCTCCCCCTCCGCACTCCCCACCCCCACCCCCACCCCACCTCCCGCCCCCAAACAGCAACCCAGCTGTTCTGGGGCCAACATCACCACCTAGAGGTCACGGTGGAGAATTACCCTCCTCACCCCTCGTCTCTTTTTTCTTATTTCTTGAAAATTAAAAACACAAACTGGCCACCTCTTTTCGCTCCCCCCTGATTTCATTCCACTTAAAAGCCTAAAACATCAAAGAAGGGTGAACATCTTTTTTTTCAGCAGCCAAACGTATCTTTTATTTTATTTTTATTGAAGTATCATCAGTTGGCTGTGCTGTGTCAGTTTCTGGTGCCCAGCGTCATGTCCCCGTCATACCTGCACATACATATATTTTTATATTCTTTTTCATTACAGGTTACTACAGGGTGTTGACTAGAGTTCCCTGTGCTTTGCAGGAGGACCTGGTTGATCTGTTTTATACATAGCAGTTAGTGTCTGCAAGCTGTAAATTCCCAATTTATCCCTTCCCAAGCTAGCAGTTCTCCAATGAATAGGAAAAAAATATTTTTAAAAGATGGAGAAGGTATTTGCAAAAGAAGAAACTGACAAGGGTGGGATTTCCAGAATATATAAACAGCTCATATGGCTTAATAAGAAAAAAAAAAAAAAACAAAAACCCAGTCCAAAAATGGGCAGAAGACCTAAACAAGCAATTCTCCAATGAAGACATACAAATGGGCAACAGGCACATGAAAAAATGCTCAGTATCGTGAATTGTCAGAGAAATGCAGATCAAAACTGCAGCAAGGTGCCACCTCCCACCGGTCGGAGCGGCCATCCTTCAAAAGGATAAACGTACTTCTAATCATGCATCTTTGCAAGGAGAAAGGACCCTACATTTCATTAGTTAGAATAATGGTTTTATTAGCCTTAAAAATGCTTAAAAGTCTTCCTAAATCCGTTAGAGGCAGCATAGAAACATGTCTTCATCTGAAAGTTTCATTCTGTTACCCTCATTCAGGCTACACCTTAAATATTGTTATTGCCTTCGATTTGTTGCTAGGTGCTCGCCGGTGGCAGGAATATTTCTGTTTCTTGTTCTGCTGTTGAAAATACTGAGCAGTTCAGGTTCACGTGGCCTCAACTCGTACTGTAGTGTACCCGTTGGGGAATGTCTTTTCAATGGCAAAATGCAGTCTGAGTTCCAAATATTTACCTGAGCAATTACGTCTAAAGGTCCACTCTAAAAGGAAAAAGAGAATGAAGTGGAGACACCATCCATTTGTAAGGCGGGGGCTGCCCTTTGCATTAAAACGTTTTAATCGTTCATGAGTGCATGCGATGCTTGGTGGTAAATCTGGGCCTCTGGCCCCACTGACCCAGAATCACCCAGATTCTGCAGAATCTTCAGTGCCAAACTTGCCTATGTGCTGAGGTTCTGGGGCCGGGGGCGGGGAGGGTGCCCTTAAGACCGTCCTGTTACTAACACCATCGCTGTGAACGCGGCCTCTGAAACATACGCCAGCGGGACTTTAATTTTTCCTAATTCTGAATTGCTTCTGTGAAGGAACGTGGCTTTGGCTCAGGGTTTGAAGACATCCAGTCTTCGCGTGATTAAATAGTGACACGGGGCCCTGTCCATCAGCTCTCGGGAGTCAGAGGGAGAGCTGCCGGGTTAGATGCGAGCCAGAGGTCTCCGAAACGTGTTCTGTGTTTAATCGGTTCGATTCAGCATCTTACCGAGTCGGACATTTTTCTAAGCGGTGGGGGATGAAGTTATAAAAGATTTAAAAGTATGACCCTTCTATTCATGGAGAGTGTAACATTTCACAGATGCTAAGCAGCTTGGGGTCCAAGGAGATGGGGCGGAGGGAGGGGTCTGGGAATTCGGAGGAGGCTGACATCAGCCCTGGCCACTTCCCATGGGGACAGCCGCCGTGGGGTGGACCCAAGTTGGAGGGGACTGACTCGTTCCTGAAACTGACACCTCCTCCCCAAGGCGGGTCTGAAGGGAGAAGACTGAAGGCCTGGTCACGTGGCCTTCTCAAGCGACGGGAGTCAGAAGCCAGCCTGTCCCTTTGGCTGGGCCCCAGGGCGTCTGCTTATGACAGTGCAGGGGACGGGCAGCTTAAGTAAGTGCCCCGCGTCGCCTCGGGCATCCGTCCCCTCTCCCCCTTCCCTGGTCCGGGCAGCCGCTGGTGCCTGACTTCTGCAGCTTGTGTGCCTCAAAATCATGGGTCCCCCCGGCACCCAGAGCCACACAAGTCACACGCAGGGACAGGGACCAGCCCTCTGCACACGAGCGCCAGTCCCTTCTGCGGCTCCTTGAGTGACAAGCTGCCCGCAGGGGGAGCCTGCCAGCCAGGCTTGCGCAAAGCCACTGCCCTGCGGAGGCCACCCCTCCTTCACCCCACCTCCTCCCTCCCTCCTGGAGCCTGTTTGCTCGAGATGCTCGGGGTCTCACCGCTCTTAGCGCGAGGCGTGTTTCTCCGAGCCCCGCACATCCCGTCCCCTCGACGTCCCTGGGGACCGGCTTCTGTGCCCCTCTGACGTCCTTCCTTCCCGCTGACCCGCCCGGGCCGTGCTCGCCCGTCTTGAAGGAGGCGTCCTGCCTGGCCAGTGCAGGGGACCCGGTTGTCCACTAACCCAGGCCCCCAGATGGCATCTTCCACCCTCTTTTCTCGGACCACACCTCTGCCCTAGCTCTCCGTCCCCTAAAACCCTCAAAGCCATTTTCACGCGGACATAAGTGAAGCCAAGAGACCCCTGTCCCGAGCTCGCGTGTCCAGCGCGTGCACTGTAACGCAGGTGGACCTGGCTCGTGTGTCTGTGAAGTTCACCTTTCGAGGCCTGGACTGTGTCTGCCTCGTGTTAGGGTAGTTTTACGCCCGGATGTCTGTCAGCTCCAAAATAATAAGCCCGTGGCCCGTTTGCTCCTGCTCGTTGGATGAGAGACCCCATTTTTGCGGACACCCTCCCCGATGGGCAGAATCAGGGCCCGGTTTGCGTTTGTCCACAAAGACGGACACATCTCTCCCCACATGGAGGGAAAACTCGCACGTGCTTGAAGCGGAAATGCCCGCAGCCACGTGCTCCTCACCTGTAACCCCCGCAGGCGCCCTGTCCCCTCTCTCACCGGCCACAGAGCTGCCCCATCGTGCCCTGGCGTGGCGTCTCTCGTAAGGAGCCCTCGGGCCAGCCCCGTGATCTGGGGGTCCACGCTGTGGGGGTCGGTTGGCACGCTTCATCTCAGAAACCCAGAACATCACAGCATCCTCAACTTTATTCTTCGAACCTGCAATTTACAACCTGTTCCTGCAATTTACAACCAGCTCCCCCCACGCCTTTCCATCTCCTAGCTTCTTTTTGGTTCTATTAATACAGTTTTCTCGGAGAAGACGTCGCCTGGCGTGGTTAACGGCAAAGACCCGCCTTCAAGAACCACTGGTCAAATGAGTGACGGGTGTCAAGCCTTCTGGCTGGAGGGCCCCTGGGATATTTAAGGCCACTTCTGTCCTGCCCTTGGCCGTCTCTGTCCTCGTCCCCTTCCCTCCTGACACCCGTGCCCTCCTCTGCCAGCGTGGGAGATGTCAGAACTCAAAGCCCCCTGCTGCATCCCTGCTCCCTTCTGCTCCCCCAGAAGGCGCCACGCCGTCCCCAACGGCACAGGCCACAGGGCGCCCTGTCTGTCTGAATAAGGCAGGGCCAGCGGGGGTCTCTGGCAGGTGAGCCTGTGCAGATGTGCGTTTTGGGGAAAGCAGGGGCCGGCTCTGTGCGGAGCCGAGCGGAGGACCATCCCGAGGGAGCTGTCCGGGCTCTCGTCCACCTGCCTGGGCCCCGTCCCCCAGCTGCAGCCCCGCGTCTCGGCTCCGGTAACTCGCTCCACTGGGCTCTGCGAAGCCCCCATCTCATCTTTAAAAGCCAGCCGACGGACTGATTAAACGTACTCCTGGGCTAAGGGGTGCAGAGGTCTTTTAGGTGTAGAATTAGCCTCCACCTGAAACGCTAACCAGCACGTGGCGGAGAACGCGAGTCCGAAGAGCTCAGAGCTCAGACCGAGGCCGGGAGCATCCTTGGCTGCCTGGTCTCCCGTCCCCGCCGTGTCTGCAGGACTCGGTCCCTTGTCTCTGGAGGCCGGGGGAGCCCAGCAGTGGCCGCTGAGAAGCAGGCCGCTCCTGGGAATCTTGGACGTCTCAGGACAGTCTGACGGGATGCAGGGATCGCATGGAAACAGGTGGCCCTTCAGTTCTGGAATCTTCTTGTCCACAGTGAGGGCTGTGGTCCAGCTCATTGGTTCCACTCACGTATTTGTCGACAAGTCTTCTCTCCAGAGAGCTCAGGGGGAATCCTGGGTGGGAGAGCAGATGGGAATGCGGGCGCGGGAGCCGTTCCCAGCTCCGCCGCTTGCCAGCTGTGTGACCCCAGGCAAGTTGCTCGACGTCTCTGTGCTGGAGCTCCTCCAGCTGTGAAATGCGGTAACAGTGCCTCGCTTATAGGGCTGTTGTTAAATATTACAGGGTTCAATATTACAGTGCGGTGGCCATTCCTGGGGTGAGGCAGACGCCCCTTCTGTGGAAACGTGGCGTCACGTGCCGTGCCGGTCAGTGTCCTAAGCTCACTCGGCATCTCTTCACCCACTATGTCCTCTCAGTGCTCCCACTGGACCAGGGCTGACAGTTCCCCCATTGTTTTTACAGATGAGGAAACCGAGGTATAGAGAAGATGCGAGGCTTACCCAAGATCCCAGAGCTTATGAAGAGTGGAGCTGGGAGGAGGGTGTAGCTCAGGGGCAGAGCCCGTGCCTTGCGTACATGAGGTCCTGGGTTCCATTCCCAGCACTGCCCTTAAGATAAATTAAAATATAAGCCTAATTACCCATCCTCTACACCCTCTGCCAAAAAAAAAAAAAATAGAGAGGAGCTGAGATTCCAAGCCAGAAACTGTGGCTTCAGAGTCTGGGCTCTGGACCTCCCCAGCATGAGGCATGTGTTGACTGAAATGAACCTGGGGGGGTTACTAGCACAGGTTCCCTCCCATCTGAGTGTCCGTTGGAATCCTCTGGGGGGTTCGTGGCAACGCCAGGGCGGGGCCCACCCCTGGGGTTTCTGGTTCAGTGGGTCTGGGGTGGACCCAAGAGTCTTCCCCCCTTGGCAGGTTCTCAGGAGATGCTGGTGGTGGTGCCCGGGGACCACGCTCGGAGAACCCCATGATTCACAACGTTGGGCAAAGGTTTTGTCGCCGTGGTTCCTGTCGGTCTCTTTGGTTACTTTACTTGGCAGAGTTTACTTACTTCCTCTTACTAATCTTACTAACTCTGATGGAAATGACGGCTTTCAGCGTGACTGCAGGTTATCCCAACCAACATTGGATTCAGCTATGCATCAGCGTTTCAGAAGAATGCAAATCAAATGTCTTGTTTCCTTTACCAAGAAAAATACGTGAATGATGTCAGTCATGACCCTGATTGTGACGCTGGGGAAACAGAGCAGGGTGGACGGTGGTTACTATACTCGGTAGCAGGAACCCTTCACCCCACACGTGCACAAGGCTTTCTTGTTGAAAAGCTAGCCGAGACCTCTTAACGTTCACAAACCATCCCCGTCAACCCTTCAGGAGCTGGAAGAAAACCTAAGAAATCATGGATCTGCTTTAGGACACATGGCTTATTATCATTATGTGGTGAAAGGGATGGAGAATGATGGTGCACCCAAAAAACAAACACACGGAAGTCTTTCAGGAATCCACTGTCAGAAATCTGAGTATGCGTTTACTGGGTTGTGTCCCTACGTTTATCAACCCATGAAACAAACAAAAAAGGTAGCAGCGGAAAGTGAGGTTTTTTCCAGGCTTGATAAGCACTTTCTAGGGATTTTTGCCAAACAAGGTCACACACAACTCAGGGACGCTGTCACCCCATATGGGCCACGCGGCTCACCCTTAAGAAAACAGAACCAAACGGAACGGGAAGAGACTGATACGCTGAAATCTACTCCTCAGACCTTTCCACTGAGAAGTCATGAGTCACGTGATCAGTCCTCACCTGTTGATGGGAGGGGTGCTTTTGGCTCACAGAACTTGGCCTCAGGTCACTCCGGAGGTGCTACAAGGTTGTCCCTGTGCACCCGGTGACCTTAATGTGTTCAGAGGCCCCCCAACTTGAAAGCGAGAATTGATAAAAAGGCTTTTTGTGCATTTGCACACCCTGCCATTCAGCCCTTTGGAAAGGACAGGCGAGTGGTCCCGAACCCATGACATCTCCCGGTGGGTCGATACGCCCGGAGCTCGGGGCCACGGTCGCACGGTTGCACGGTCACCGCTGCTGTACGTTTAGAAGCCTTCTGCTTCCACTGGGTCGTTCCTTTCGCTGTTGTGCTGTTTTGCCTTGTTCCTGCGATGACACTGAGCGGCACCCTGTGTTGTCTCTTTCAGCCAGTAATGTTAAAGTAGAGACTCAGAGTGATGAAGAGAATGGGCGTGCCTGTGAAATGAATGGTGAAGAGTGTGCAGAGGACTTACGAATGCTTGATGCCTCGGGAGAGAAAATGAATGGCTCCCACAGTGCCCAAGGCCACAAAGCTTTGTCAGGAGCCGGAGGCATTCGACTTCCGAACGGCAAACTAAAGTGTGATGTCTGTGGGATAATTTGCATCGGCCCCAATGTTCTCATGGTCCACAAGAGAAGCCACACGGGTAAGGCCTGGCGTAGACCCTCCGTTGGCGACCTGGAGAGGTCCGTGGGGTGTAGCAGAGGAAATGCCCTTTTGAGCAAAGTGTTCTGATCCTGTTGCCAACTGACTGGCAGCGTGGCAGTGGCTCCCAGTCAAAGCGAGGCGTAGCTTTCTTATCCTGCATGAGCAATCCGAACCTGAAATCCACCCTCCCTGGAACCATACCCAAAAAGAGACCTGGGTTGTTGATTTCTTGGGTTTTTTTCTTTTTTCTTTTTTTTTTTTTTTTTTTTGTTTCTGTTTTCCATTATTTTAATATGATCTCCATCCCATAAAATTATACTGCGAACTGGATGGTGGTCGAGTTTTTTAAATTTGATGAGGCTTTCTGGCAGCCAGTTCTGTTTAATGTTTCACTCCTGGCTCTGTTCGGGGAGCTGGGAGTCACCAATCTGGCAGGCCAGGGAGGCGGCCTGGGGGCAAGACTGGCTACTTCAGCCCACTTTTTCCTTTTGTGTTCACATGCTGCTTTGAGGTGACAAAAAAAAAATACTGACTTCAATTTGATCAGAACAAAAAAAAAATCTTCAATTCGATCCTATAAAGTTAAAGCCATAAAACAGAACAGAAAAGGTAACAGCCTCACACGAGTTCTGTCGAGGGCCGTGAGGTTAAACCCGCTGGACAGGGACAAGGACGCTGTCACCCCACATGTGCCAAATGGCTCACCCTTAAGAAAACAAAACCAGATGAAACGGGAGGAGACTGACACGCTGAAATCTACTCCTCAGACTTCTCCACTGAGGAGTCATGAGTCATTTTGGGGAGGGGTGCAAACGAACAGGGCTTGAGTTTTAGAAGCACGAGTTGAATGAAGGAATAGCTGCAAAATTCAGTCTTTCAGGAAGTGCTCAGTTTCTCCGATGGCTTATCCTGCAGCGGGTGAGACTTCCAACGAGATTGCTTGCTTGCCATCGCTTTTCACCTCAGATTGGTAAAGAACTTAACAGCCAACCCCCCCATCTAGTAGATGATGTGATGGAGGGTTTGGACTTAACAGAGAATACAGTATTCTGTGTCCAGAAATGAAGGAGGGAGAGAGCCTCGTGTCTGATGGCTGCGCCCAGGCTCCTGAGAGGTTCTCACATTGGGGGCTGGAGAACCAGGGTCTTGGTTCTGTCCCCTCCTCGTCCCCAGTGTGCAGTCCTGGTGGCTGGCCTGTCACATTCTTTTCCACCGGGACTGTCAGGTCATCCCTGATGGCACCGGAAAGTCTTCAAAATACAGTATCAACAGGTCACCTTCTCACCTCTTACCTTTAACTGCCTGCACGAGGTGTCTTTTGAGTCAAACAGAAACGTTGCCCTTCTGCCCTAAATCTTTTAAAGGGGGCAAAACACAATCAATTCGCCAAGTCCAGTGGTCATGAAAGCTGGAACATAAAACATGCCCTGATACATTGCTGCCTACGGGGTGGCATCGCAGGTCAGCACAAAGCCGGTGTCTACCACTGTTCTCCACAAGAGAAGGCCAAAAAAAAAAAAAAAACAGATTAAAAAGCAGACTTTAGAGGCAAAACAAACTTTATAAGTTGTCCCAGGGACGTGACGAGGAAGACTTGAAAATCACAGCTTCATGCAAGTCTTATGTGGGGATAGACAGGTTTCTGATTATCAAGAAATGAAGCAGAAATTCAGAAAATCCATTGAGCCCAAATACCAATTTGTCCAGAAATGCAGATCATTTTTTAATTTGAATCAGGAGGTTCCCTCAGATGACGGCCTTCTGGCTGTCGTGCAGCTGGAAAACCTGTAAAATACATTTATTTTCAATAAACATTCATTTTCAATAAAAATTTAAGTTCTACAGCTAAGCAAGCCCGACTTTCCCTAATGTGCCCCTTAACCCTCCAATTACCCAGTGAAGTAGCCCCGTCATGTCCGGCCCCACGTGACGCTCCCACGAGCGTGGTCAGGCTCCCCCCACCCACCCTGCTTTGTAATGAGGCGGAAATTAGGGTGAAGGTGGGTTTCCCGGTGATGGACACTTAACAGAATACACCGGGAGCCACGCTAATACACTCCTGATGGAGGAATAGCCTTCACAAATGAATTACTTTCCTGCTAATTCATGTAAAGCCTGGCTGTACAGCGAAAATTCTCTTAAATAAATATTTGATAAATGAATGAAATCCTGGCGTACGAAATGGCCAGAATATAATGACTGCCTGCCCGGATTAAAAAAAAGAAGAAGAAGAATTGCATTTAATGAATTAACCTGCCAAGTACGGATATGCAGAGAAGCATCAGCTGCTTGCTGCCGTCTCCTCCCCAGGTGGCAGCTAAGTGGCAAGGACAGGCCGACACATGGAGTCCTTCCTTTACGGGACCAGTAAATCCCAGAAACAGGGACATAGACAACAGTTTTATGGTTCTTGCCTTGATTTCTGGGTTAAAAAAAAAAAACACTGAAACAGAGAACCTCTAAATTGTCTTCCCAGTGTTTTTCCCCCTCACGTAATTACAGAGTCAAAGTGTAGAGATAACTTGGCCAAACTTGGTTTGAATAAACAGACGTGCTAGAAAGCTTTCCGTTTTCCTGGCACCTGCGTGGAAGACACGAGAGAAGCACATGCTTTGCTCATCAGCGACTCCGCCCTGGCCCCTCTAAGCCTAAAAGCACCCCCAGAGCAGCGCTTCTCAAAGCTTCAAGTCCACAGAAGCCCCCCGGGGGCTCTGTGGAAACGCAGACTCTGATGCAACCCCAGAGGATGCCAGGGTGCACAGGCTCGGAGCACCCGTGGGCGGCGGGGCACGCACTTGGGTAACGGACCATGCACAGCGTGACTTCAGGGGGCTCTTCGTCTGGGAGCTTAGGGGCCACCTTACTTCCCCCCCCCCGAAGCCGGGACCTGCACCTGCCGGTCCCCAGGTGTCCTTCCCGGATGCCGGGGCGGTGTCCCATGTCGCCAGCTCCGTGAGGGTCCGCTGGTGCCACCATTTCACTTCCCCAGGCTGGCGGCTCAGTTTTAATTTTTTTGAAACCCAAGCATAATCGTAACTCCTGCCCCCCAGCCTCTTGGGGTTAGTGGGAGAACCAGAGGCCAGAGAGGTAGGAAGCAGCTTGCAGGGCAGGGGAAACCCTGCCAGGCGGAGATGCAAACTTAATTTCCTAAATGACTTGAGTTTTAATAATAAACGCCAAGGAAAGTGTCCGAATTATGGTTAGTCTGGGCTGCCCGGAGCCCCCTCGGTCCCCATCTATAAGGCGACAGGGCGCAGTCACCATGATTTATAAACACAGCATTGGACTGGGATGCTGCTCCGAGGTGTGGCTGCAGTTAGACCCAAGCGAATTCTTGCAGTTCCGTGTACTTTGTTCAATTCACCTTCTTCTCATACACACCCAGAAATCCCACGATGACTGTATTTTTTGACCCCGTGAAGTTATTTGCAGGACCTGAACCATCCTTACAGAGAGTCCCCGCCACTTGGCAGCTCTGTGTAGGGTCCCTGGGGTGAAAAACTGAATTTTGAATTCATGCTATGGAAGTCCTCATCCCATGTAAATAAAACGGAATACAGCCTTGGAGAAACTGGATGTAACTTGGCTGCCATGAGCAAGCTGGCCACTTGCAGAGGGAGGCGGCTGGCCAACGAGAGCAGGAAAAACGGGGCTGCGTTCTGCCCTCGGGCTCCAGGGCCCGGCTCCCTTTTCCTGCTTGCACCTGCAAAGGGAAACCCCCTCGGGAGTTTGTCATTTCGGGGAAGGCTCCCTTCAGGAGTCCCCGAGCCTCATGTAGGGATTCAGGCCAGCACAGGCAATCAGAAACAGATTTCCAGGAAAGCTTGCCAGGCAAGGCACCAGTTACAGACTGACTCAAATCAGAAGACAGATTTCACTCTCGAAGAGACGGTCCCCTCTGTCTTTCCTTCCCGCCCTGTTCTGCAGAAGGGGCACCCGGCTGTCACGCCCTGTCCTTCCTGTCCCCGCTGACTCTCTGTCTTGCACTGACCCCGGCTGCACTGCAGGGTGTCCCTCCAGCCATTAAGCCAGGCGCCTAGCACGGAGGGAGCCCTCGACGGTGCGTGCGGGTCACGCCACGCCACGCTGGCCACCAGGAGTGTCCCCCATCCTTAGCATCAGCATTTTCGTGGCATGGGGTCTCCTAACGCCCCAGCCCCCCCCCCAGAGTGAGTGGTTGGAGGATCCATCAATTTTCCCGTGACTCAGCTCCCCAGCTCGCTTGAAAAGTAAAAATGAGGCTAAACATGAAATTCAGGCACCAAAACAGACTGTTAAATTTAACCTGGCACCTGTCTTAATAGTACCAGTATCCCTCTGCTTAAATTGCTTTGGATGGGTTCTGTCTTGTTCCCCAAAAGCATATACGTTAATTGGGAAAATGGCTAAATACACATTTTAACACATTCTTCCCCCCCCCCTCGAAGGAGAAACTGTCCTAGGGAAATGCCTTTTCATGGATTCTCAACACCAGATAGTGTGGTCCTGCAGACAGCTCTTCTTCTAAAAAGGAAAAAAAAAATACATTTGGTTTTGAAAGAGCTTTGGTGTTGACTGACTGAGGACCAGCGTGCCTCTGTCTTCAGTGAGAGTTAACAGAAACACTCACCGATTCAGATTCCAAGAGCTGACTCCTTTGCAGCATCCTTTCCTGTTTGCAGACACACGTTTACCACTTTGTTACCGTGCAGGGTTTGGGGACCCGAGATTCCAGTGGGTTGTGTCTTTTTGCTTTTGGGGGGGTTTTGTATTTTTTTATTTTATTTTTTATTTTTTTTGGTCCCCACTCCAGTGGTGTCACCCCTGCGAGGACTCTGAACCAGTAAATCACATCTCTTAGAAATGCATTCTGAAAATGCAACTGTCCTCAGTGGCTATAGGTGGACCCATGAGACCTTAAAGGTTTGGGAGACCCCAGAATGAAGCAAAAAGCCAGGCATGTCCATGCAGCTGGGGTTTAAACGCACCTTCGTGGGGAGACGAGGGACATTTCTTTGGACGATGCAGAGCCTCCCGGCTCCTCAGCTTCTCGTTTCATTCGCTCTCTCTCCCTCTCTGTCTCTTTCCTGTTCGCCCGCGTAGGGACAGACAGGTAATGGAGGAGAAATTGAAAGGGAAAAAACAGGGAAAATGTAAATGAATTGAAGTTATTATAACTGCTATAATGAAGTGGCTTTCATTTAAATATAAGAATGTAACGCTGAAATGAACTTCTGATCCTGAAATGCATTTTTAATGAGTTCCCTTTTTATTTCGATGCTTCAGTGGCATATTTTAAAGACCCTTTGAAAAAAGCCGCATTAAAAAAAAACCCACCAAATGCCACAACACGCAGAATTGGATATTGGTTTATTCCAAAACTGCTGATCAGGAAGAGTGCCTCTTCATCACAAAACGTAGCAGTCACTTTATTTAAATGAGTTTGAATTTGCATTGTGATGTGCTATTCTGATTTAGGGGGGGAAAAAATTAGATTTTCAGATCAAATTGACCCAACCAGTGAAGCGTTAAGGAGCTGCTGGCAGGTTGAGTCTGAAAGCCGCGTGTCCCATCAAACCCGCGGCTGGTGGAAGTCACCGGGCCCGTGGGAAGCAGCGTCCTCGCCGCGCCGAGCTCTGTCCTCACCGGCTGTCCCTCCCGTCCCCCCCCTCCCCAGGAGAGCGGCCTTTCCAGTGCAACCAGTGCGGGGCCTCCTTCACCCAGAAAGGCAACCTTCTCCGGCACATCAAACTCCACTCGGGGGAGAAGCCCTTCAAGTGCCACCTGTGCAACTACGCGTGTCGCCGGCGGGACGCCCTCACCGGCCACCTGAGGACGCACTCCGGTAGGTCCTCGGGGCCCGGCGGCCACCCAGCATCTCCCAGCCTGGTCCAGGACGCAGCCCCCCACAGCACAGCACTGGCTGCCCGTCCCCGGTCCCCCGACCTCCCGGGGAACCAGAGGAAACAGGTGGGGGGGGGGAGCTCACACTCACACACACGTGCACGTGCACACGCATGAGTCTTACCTCAGAGAAGAGGCCTCGTCCTTCTCAGGTGAGTGGATTTCCCTTGCAAAGGCTTTTTTCCCGGCTCCGCTTTTGTGGCCCAGGCCCCCAGAGTTCCCAAACACAGCCCTGGACGTCCAGCATCAAGCCACCATCAGTGCTTTTCACACGGAGTCATCACCAGGGTCATTTTCGCCGCAGAGGTGACGGAGACGAGGGCTGGGGGCCGCCTGGTACCTGAGGGCCCGCCCCACCTGGGCCCGAGTCTCATTGTCACACCGGAGGCCGGCGGGGACTTCAGCAGGAGAGGCCAGTTGGGGGGGGCTGTTACCAGATTTTAGGAAACGCATCTGGAAAAATCAGAGCCTCAGCGAGGTCACAGGAAGGCCCCACAATTTTCAAAGCACCCCAGCCTGTGAGCACAAAGCCACCGCTGAGCAGATGCGATCATGTCACCCCCCCGACACACACACACACACACACACACACACACACTCCGGGGATATTTGACATCACCGCCTTCGGGCAGCCCTGGGAGCAGGGGGTGGCGGGTCCTTGGGGAAGGTTTGTCCCCCAAACATGATGAGAGTCACAGTGCCGGGTTTGGGGGCCCCTCCCCGGGCTCCACTTCCTTGTCACCTTGACGGAGCTTCCCACGGAGCTTTCGGGCACCACGATGCGCACACGTGTCAGAGAGGACAGCGGGAGCACGGGGAGGGGACAGCCGGTCTTGGGCGGGAGGCATCCGGGGAGACGTCCGCTAGAAAGAGGGGCCTGAGTCCATGCCCACAGGTGAGTTTCTAAAGCTGGCCTTCGGGAAAGTTCCAGACGGACGTGGGATTCTGTGAGTGAGCCTGGAGGTGACGGTGCTCATCAGTGCTAGACAGTGGGTGGCGGGCACTTAACGGGCATCATGGAAAAGAGATCTTCCTCCCATGAGTGGTGCCTGCAGGGGGTCATCAGGGGCTTTGCTGCCCCCCCCAAAGGGGGACAATTTGCAAATGCTCACGTGTGGGCAGGGAGGAGCGTGCCTGCTGTCCTGCCGGAGGTGAGGGGGTGCAGAGAGCTAAGTAACAGACAGGCCCAGAGAGGCCACAGATGTGACAGTCACGTGGTCTGTGTGTGGAGCCTAGCGGGCGATTCTGGGACTAGAATGTCACACGGACCACTCACACGGAGTCACGTCGACACCCTCGCAGGGGACGGTAACTCCACACTGGAGGTGGCAGGAAGCACGCACCCCCGCCACCTTTGGGAGAAAACCCGATGGCATCTGGGTTACCCCGCTTTGCAACAGGAATCTCTCCTGCGTATCAGTCCTGCCCCCTTAACGCAATGCCTCCCCCTTCCCTGTCCTGCTGTGACGCTGGAAAGTGTTGTGGGCCATCCTGGCTCCCTCACGTCGTCCGGGCAGGCCGGCCTCGCACCCCGGGTGTGGCCAGTTTCTGGAGCTGTCACACGAAGCAGCGGTCGGCCTCGGACCGTTTACTTCTATCATGCATCCACGGATGAGATGATAACTGTGGAGCCAGGGCTGCTGGCAAGCCTGCCGTCTGAGTGGACCACTGGCACACTACACGATGCTTCCTCTAGAACGAAGTGGGGACTCCAGCCTTTGTCTGCAGAGCCAGACGGGGTCGTTTTCTGTTCCGTTCTGCACTGGCCGCACCCCCGTTCCGCTACAAACCGCGACCAGCCGGGCCGCTTTTCCCCCAGCGACCGGTGGTGGCCTGAGATCCCCACGCCCGTAACAAGAGGGGCCTGGGTGGCCTGGAAGGGTGGAGTTGCAAGCTTAGCTAAAGACTTTCTTTCCTGCAGAAGAGTGGATATACTTTGGTTACTGCAGTTCAGTTGCTTCCAGTGAACGTCTTATGTTCCAGAGTTGAAATCAATCATATAATCAGGAAAAAAAAAAAATGTGCCTTTAGACACCAGGCCATGTGTACAGGAGTTTGCTAAAGTTACAGCCTTTCTAGGAAAGGACGTTGAGTGGGTTAGTTAACAGTCAGTTAGTGTCCAAAGGCCGCGCTCAAAAAATTGTACAATTTTAGGCAACATTGTTTATTTCAACGTTGTTTCTCTGACGTTTGGGATGAAGTGCTTTCTCCAGATAAAGAAGAATCCGTTTTTCCTTCTCTTAAATGTTCCAGATTTTGGGTTTTGTCTCAGTCGGCTTAAACCAGAGCTTCTGTCCACCTAAGGAAGCAATTTAACGAAACAAGCTTTGGTTAATCCATTTTACCAAACGTTCCCCATTTAGGGGGCATTGATTTTTCATAACGCTCTCAAACATGTGACATCTAACAATAGGAGAAGGAAGTAAAAGATGCTGGTTTCGGATGGAAATGTGTGTCTTATAAGTAACGGAAGGTGCTTTAAAACCCTGTCCTGGCACTGCTCAGTACCGTGGCCGCTACCAGATGTGGTGTTTAAATTTACATTTTAATCAATTAAAATGAACGAGAATGTAAACTTCAGTTCTCAGGGACACCAGCCATCCTTGGAACGCACGGCAGCCACGGCTGGCTGGCGGCCACATCTTGGCGTCTTGGATGGTGCAGGGAGAGGACACGGCCATCCACAGAGTACATCCTGTTGCACAGCACTGATCCAGAAGCCACACCATCCTGAAGTTCTTTGGGGAGCAAAAAAAAAAAAAAAAACAGAGTGTTTCCAAGATAGGAAAAGAAAAATACATTTGGAAGCCAAATGCTCATGTCATTAAGGCGTGTTTGTCCACCGAGGGTTTCTTGGAGAGAGACCTGAACGCCTCGGAGTTGAAGTCACCTTGGGTGCGTTAGATCCGGCACCAGTGTCACGCCAGACCTGGCCCAGGACGGGAGTCCGACTCTGGGGGACACCCGTGCATCCGGCCGAGGCGGGGGGCGGTCCTGGCGTCTCTGCCCTGTTGCCCAGCACCCCGGGGCCAACCCCGCGTTTGCTTCCCCCACGTACAGAGTGACCGGGTCGGACAGTGGGCAAGGATCATGGCAGTGCTTGGTACAATCGGGGGCCCCCTGGGTACTGACATTTTTAAATTCAGTAATTCTGACCGAGTCCTTCATGCTTTGAGCAATCAAGAGCAGAGTTAGTTCTGTTTTGCTGTATTTTGCGGACTTTTTAGTGGTCACTGCATGGCGTGCCTTGCCCGTGACCCATGACGCCGACCCTTAACGGGACTCCTAAACGCACTTGTGTCTCCCGCAGTCGGCAAGCCCCACAAGTGTGGATACTGTGGCCGAAGCTACAAGCAGCGGAGCTCTTTGGAGGAGCACAAGGAGCGTTGCCACAACTACCTGCAGAGCATGGGCCTCCCGGGCACGCTGTACCCAGGTAAGCGGGCGGCGGGGACGGGGACGGCCCCCCGCACGCAGCCGGGGGCAGGGCGCGTGGCCCAAAAACCCCGCCCTCTGGAAATCTGCGGAAGCCTCTTGGAAGTTTGGGAATTTTTTTTTCTGATTTTCTTTAATGTTATTTATTTCTTTTTGGTGGGGGGGAGGTAATCAGGTTTATTCATTTATTTATTTTAATGGGATGCTGGGGGATGGAGCCAAGGACCTCGTGCACGCGAGGCATGCGCTCTACCACTGAGCTAGACCCTCCCTCCTCGGTTTTTATATTTTTTTAAACCTGGAGTAGAAATTGCTTCTTTGTGCTTTGTCCTCAAAATAAGGTCTGAAGTCTTGTTTTGAAGACTGTTTTTCTTATGAGGTGGATCGCATGAGAGCTTTCGGGCTGTCTTTTCACGCGTCGGTACGGAACGTGGGGTGCACGTGTTGGGGGACCCTGAGCATCTGCAGGGTTGTGGCTGTCGCAGGGGGCAGGTTGCCTTGTCCCCCTGGGCACGAATGCTTCTGTGTGTTGCATCACCAGATGACACTCGGCTCTCATCTTAGACGATGGAAACTGAAAGATGTCGAGGGAGAGAGCTGACGGAGGCTGGATTTACTCAGAAGGGTGGCAGATGTCCTCAAAGACACCTTCCTAACTTCCTAAGATGTAAGAATCTTCTGAGCAGGTCAGGGGAAGCTAACCTCTTTCAAGTCACGATTCATTTAGCCCGACTCCTGGAAAAGCCATCCTTGGACCGAGGGGTGGACGTTCAGTCAACAGCGGAGAATTTATCTCGTCTTATTCCAACATTCCGACTTGAAAAAGAAAAAAAAAAAATGACTCAGAAAGGAAAATCCACCAGGCAGCTCTTGGAGGATTCTTTTTAAATTTCAAATTTTATTTCATTTTGTTCTTCAGTAAAATACACATAACATAAACTTACTATCCTCACCGTTTTTAAAGTCTCCTTCAATGCTCTGAAGTACATTCAGGGACGCTCAGATTACCAACAGCAGACAGGAGTGGACGGAAAGAATGGTCAGAATCAGAATGAGTTGTAAAAATCGAAGTCCTGGCCTCTCGAGGGGACTGTGATCCTGGCGCTGTCCCCCCCTGCTGATCTGCCAGAGACCTGGGGCTAACAGGTTTCTCTGGGCCTTGATCTTCTTACCTGTAAAATGGGCAGGTTCCATTACGTTACCATTTAGCTTCCTTCAGAGTCTCAGGTCTATTTCTGGAATGAAAAGCTGCTGAGGGTTTAGCTGAAGAGGAAACGCTAGACATTAAAATCATCAGCATCCCTGGAATAATGTGTGGCCAGATCGTAGGGCTGGAGGCTGAGGGATGAGGGACTAATTACGTTCCTTTCAAATAAAATGTGAACAGTCAGATATTGTCTTTGTAAAAAATAAGTTAATGGGTCTTGCGAGTAAATGTTTAAATAAGCCATTTACGTACTCAACAGAAATTCACTGAGGACTTATTACCGAAAATACCAAGTCCTAGTGAATACAATAATCTGAATTTCCCCCTAAAACTGTACACGTGGACTTGAGGAGAGAAAGTGACCCCGAGGCCCAGAGGGGGTTGGCGTTCTCCATCGTTCTCGTTACCCAGGTGACAAGCCGTGACCTCACAGCAGGTTGGAGAGGTTCCCCCAGAGGAGAAGCAGAGTCGGCTTCACCGAGACCCAGATTCGAGGTCCGCCTTGGAATCTGCTTCTGATCACCCTGACCCGGGGCTCATCCCTTAGGAGGATGACAGTTCCCGCCTGGGCCAGCCCCATGGAAAGGCTGTGAGAGGGGTGTGGGGGCAGAGGCTTGTACCATGCACCTGTCTGAGTGTTCACGCTGAGGCTGCCGGATGGACCCTGAAACTGGGTTCTCCCCCTTGAGCTGCCCTGTCAGGAATATACGCATTAGATGTCACCCTCCCGCTGGGATCCATTGAACCCTAAAACATGAAGCTGTTCCCTCTTGCTGATCCGACGATTGGAATTCACACAATGGCGTTGCATCCTAGACTCAGGACACGCACAGGCTCCCCGTGCGCAGTTACTGCTGGGTGAGACTCTCTCCGGCAAGCACTTTGGTACAAGTCCTACCCGACCACCGGGAACTCGGGGCCCCAGTGGGTGGGGTCTTGTGGGGCTGGGGCGGGTTGACTCCTGCCCTCTGTGTGTTTCCCATCCCCCGGCCTCCCCATGACCCCCAAGACCGGCCCCTGTGAACGCACAGGTGGACGCTCCCAAGGGCTCTTCCCTCTCCAGTCCCCCTTCGGTTGAGGCCACTCTTTCGGATTAAGTACAAACAGGGAGGAAAAGTGTCATTTTTCTGAATATAATTTTTTGTAAAAGGCTCTGGGTGATCTGTTAGCATTTCCTAATGTTTTTACAGAAAATATAAGCTTCCTTTGAGCCTAAGGCGCCCAGCTTGTGTTGCCAGCCCTTAGAGGGAAATTCATCAGAGGCTGGGGCAGCAATGGTCGGTGAGCTTTGGGCTCACTGTCCCTCACTGTGGTGGCTCTGAGGGTCTCAGCTCTCAGCAGGGCCTGTGCCCTGGCAGACAGGAAACCCAGCTGGAGGGGCTGCGGGCTCCCTGGGCAGGCCACTGTGCCCCACTTTGCAGAGAAGGTAGACACATTAGAAGGCATATTAACGTAAGTTTGTTTTCTATGCCTGTGAGTCTGTTTCCGTTTTGTAAATAAGCTCATGTGTATCATTCTTTCAGATTCCACATATAAATGATCTCATATGAAATTTGTCCTTCTCTGTCTGACTTGGTATGACCATCTCCAGGTCCATCCATTTCTGCAAATGGCATTATTCTTTTTCATGGCTGCATAGTATTCCATCGTATATACATACATACCACAACTTCTTTATCCAGTCATCTGGTTACCAAAGGGGAAAGGGGTGGGGGGAGGGATAAATTGGGAGTTTGGGATTAGCAGATACACATTATTATATATAAAATAAATAAACAACAAGGTCCTACTGTATAGCACAGAGGACTATATTTAATACCTTGTAATAACTTATAATGAAAAGGAATATATGTATAACTGAATCACTATGCTGTACGCCAGAAACTAACACAACACTATAAATCAACTACAGTTCAATTTAAAAAAAAAAGAGAGAGAATGTATTAATTTGATAGGTCAAAAACACAACCAGTGGAACTGAATTCTATAGATTTAATACATACCCCTCCTGTAAATCAGGGTGTGGGATTTTGTGTTTGCCCACATAATAGGAAACACACACTCCCAAAGCTGAGAAGTTGCATATACCAGCAGTAATAACCAATTTGAAATATATTTTTAGGCAACATTCAGAATGAAGCAATGAAGACACAAAAATTTTTAGCAACGATCTTAGCGGGTAGCGTGCAGGGCATGGTGAGAAGTCCAGCAAAGCATCCTGAGGCGAGACTGAGCACAGGGGAGCCTGCAGACACGGCATATGCATCCTCTGGAATCTGGGCCGGGTTTAACATGAAATCGATTTGTCCATCTTAGTGGAATATTGGCAAGTGTATCTGGAAAAATAAATGAGGGAAGTGGCATTTTTTTTTAAACAAGAAGGATGTCTGATGCTATATGAAAATGTAGCTGTGTCACAGACGTCTTTGAAGAACAGACAGACAATCAACGCTTGAGATGGGTAAACCCTCCAACGACCCCGGGGTGAGTCAGCATGTCCCGTCTGAGCCAGGAGGAAGCACACGGCAATGCGGTCCAAGTGGACCCTTCAGAACCGGTGTTGGAAGAACTGACTGGCCATTGGGAAGATAATATCAGTTTCCATTTCTCGCTTCTTACACGTGAGGATCCGTTGCAGGGAGATGACAGAGTTATCTTTCCAGAGATCCAATCAGGAAAGCTGGGATGCAGCTGGACTGTGCGGGATTCAAAGCTGTGTCCACAGTTCTGGAAAGAAAGGGAGGATTCAGAAAAGTAAGGCTGGGCTGGAAACACTCCCTGAACCAACGCCCGCCTCCCCAGTTTCGGGATTTCCTGCCGGGCGGCGTTCCTCAGTCTTCGGTTGGCTGCGTGTTCAGGGTCCCGGAGCTCTGGGCCTTCTCCCCGCGTTGCCGGGAGTCGGTGAAGCATCTTGGTGGCCACGTGCCTTCTGCATCTCAGTTTGCGGTGCTGGTCGTTAGAATGGGGCCCTTAGGTCACGTCCAGCTCTGAAAGTCCTTTGATTCTCAAGATTGCTGCTGTCCGGATGGACTGAGTCAGTGCACTGGAGGGAGGATGTGAGAAGTTGAGGGCTGATCAGACCGGTGTCAGATTGAACGCTGGGCAAGACCGAATCCTTTGTGCTTCTAAACCGGCCTCTCTAACTGTCTCTGTCTTTAGTCATTAAAGAAGAAACCAACCACAGTGAGATGGCAGAAGACCTGTGCAAGATCGGACCAGAGCGCTCCCTAGTGCTGGACAGGCTAGCAAGTAACGTCGCCAAACGTAAGAGTTCTATGCCTCAGAAATTTGTTGGTAAGAGTTAAACGTTTGCTGTCTCTTAAAACCACCACCACGCGGGTGCTTTTAGCCTCAGGCGGTAATGAGTGGAGGGTAGAAGAGAGGAAAAAAGTAGCTCCTTTTTTACAAAAGCAAAAATTTGGTAAGCTTACCATTTTGGAGTTTATTTTTTTCCAATAGGCTTCTTAAAAATAACAAACCTCCCTCCCAAGCATTTTTTTAGACGTGGGTTTGCAGCGCCCGGGGAAGTCACCTGTGGGTGCTCGGTGTCCACCTGGGGGAGCCCGGGGCGGTGCGCACAGGGCTCGGACCCCCCCCCCCACGACCTGAGCAACCTCTCTGAGCATCAGGCGCCCATTTTTCACAAGAAGCTCATGATATCCCCACATGGGCGACTTTGGAGGTTTAAAGGGCAGAACGTCACAGCGGCTGGCCCAGGAGGTGCCCAGTAAAGAGGAGACATGGCCTCGGTGGCTGTTCTTGCCGCCGCATCTCTCCCGGTGCCCGGTGCCGTCAGGGTGGGGCAGCCCTTGCCTCCAGGGGCTTGTGTCCGCTGTGGGTGACAGACACACACACCCATCGCCCTCATGCAGGCCAGACACTGGAGCGCAGGCAGCGGGACACCTGGGCAGTGGAGGGGAGGCGCCTGAGGGTGTCAGTGCACGGCCACCTGTCTGCACTACCACCGTGGCCAAGTTACTCAGCCTCTCCGAGCCTCGGCCCCCTCTTTACGTATCTTACAGGGTTTTGTGCACATAGATGAACAGCAAGGCTGTGACAGCATTTAGAAACCCTCAGTGTGATGATAATACCATGAAGATAATGTGGAAAGTGGACCATGGGGGAGGGTCATGTCCAGGGGAGAGGACCGTGGAGGGAGGGTCATGTCCAGGGAAGAGGACCGTGGGGGGAGGGTCATGCCATTGGGGGAGGGTCATGCCCAGGGGAGATGACCGTGGGGGAGGGTCATGCCATTGGGGGAGGGTCATGTCCAGGGGAGATGACCGTGGGGGGAGGGTCATGCCATTGGGGGAGGGTCATGCCCAGGGGAGATGACCGTGGGGGAGGGTCATGCCATTGGGGGAGGGTCATGTCCAGGGGAGAGGATTAGGACTCTGTTGGAGAACACTTTCGCGAACCACCCACCGGCCAGATAGACAGCGCGGGGAGATGCCCACATGGATGGGAGCCCATGCGCCATGAGCACGAGGCGGACGGTCCATTTCCCCAGCAGGGCAGGAGGGAGGTGACCCGAGGAGGTGGGGTCTCAGGTGGCTGGGTGGCGGTGAGAAGGCAGTGGTCCCCGGCTCCTCCCCGATGTCCGCTTGGTGATGGTGGTGGGGAACCTGTAAGGCAGTATGATTTTTGCATTGAGCATCGCTCAGAAGGGCGTACATTTTTGCTTCATTGACACACGACCTCTGAATAGAGTGTTTGAACTTGGGCATGAGTGTAGGTAAGCTCCCTCGCCATTGTGTCGTCAAAGAGCTGATGCTCTGAGATACGCAGACACAGGTGCATGTGACTGACAACGCCCATCAGGAAAGGGACAGCCGTGCTCAGCATTGCTAACTGCCGTCTTGAGTCCACGTGGTAAGGGTGGGAAGACGCTTTTAACTACAGAGAGGAACCAAAAGAGGACTGTGACCGTGGTCGGCTTCCTGCCACCCATCATAACCTCCTTGGTATAGTTTCTTCTTCTTCAAGTTAAAAAAACTGTTTTATTATTACAATGACGCATGGTGAATGTCAAGAATTTTAATGCAAAGATGTTTGAAAATCACCACAAAATCCATCATCCAGAAACACCCAACATTAAGAGTAGCTGAGCCTCACGGAAATTATCTTTCTTGCTTATAATTGTGAGTGGATGCAACGCAGAGGTGGATCGATAAACATGAAGTTAAGACTTCCGTAAGGACGCTGGCATATGACAAATGCTGGTTCAGATGAAAGTGTCACATTTAGACGTGTCTTAAATTTCAGAGGCGGATTTGTTATTTCGATTTGAATTTGAGTTTGCTAAGCACCAAACAAAATTGGACGGCTGGCTTGTCATCAAATAGATTTTTCCTCCCAGAAAGACATTCTTTTGTAAAGGATTTCTCTACGATTAAAAAGTTGTGCTGTGAAAAACGCGAAGATCTTCAAATCATTTTTAAATCTATTTGATTCTGGGAGGCAGAGCATATAGCTCAGTGGTGGAGTCCTGGGTTTCATTAAAAATAAATCAGTAAATAAACCTAATCCCTTCCCCACCAACATAAATAAATAAAGATAAATTTTTTTAAAAAATAAATCTGTTTGCTTCCACTTAGACAATGTCAGCTGAGTCTCTGCTCTGAAAATCAAGAATGTTACTCTGCCTCCCAGTGTTCGGTTGTATTATGATTTTTACATTTTCCAGCTGCCTACTATTCACATTTTAGTCTGAATTAATTCTCCAAGTAGTTTAGCTGTTTGTTATTCATTTTATAAGTAAAGTCAAGGCTCAGATGTAGCCCTTGCCCTACTATTTCCATTTATTTTGAGTAATCCCTTAATTCACTGGACTTTTCAAAAAGCTTCTATAAATGTTCTGATTCCTCAACTGTTCTGCGTTTGAGGCTGCCTGCTTCTGCCTTTCTGCTTGAAGAACTTCTTGGCGAGTATATGATGCTGGTCACTCTTTTTTCCCTCCCCTGAGAATTTTTTAGATTTTGCCCTGAGGACAGAAGGCAAGACTTCCATGTTCTCTCTGCACGCCTGAAGAATTTAAACACCCTAACTCGGACATGTCTTGGTGTTTCTGGATTCTGAATTAAACAAAAAAAAATTTCCTGACATTTTAATCTGGAGATTCCCCCCTTTTTTTTTTTTACTCTTCTATTTCGTGGAAAGTCTTTTTTTTTTTATTTATTTATTTATAAACATATCTTTTGTTCCATCTGTTGTAAAGGATACCAGTTGTCCTTGTGTTGGAGTTTGTCTTCCATATCTGTTAGCATTTCTCTAAGTTTATTTTTTTTCTTTCTCACATTGATTTCCTGTATTACCTTACGTTTTTTTCTCCACATCAGTCATTCCATTTTTGGTACTTTATGTTCTATGTCTTGCTGTTTCTAATCCACGTATGTATAACACTATAATAATACTGTCTGGACTTCATTTATCTCCTGAGATCCAAAATCACCATTTTCGTCTTACTCTGTTGCTTTAGCATGCTGTGTTTCAGTATTTTTTTTTTAAATTGAATCTATGTCACAAAGCCATTATGAGGCATTTCTTCTCCTCCTTGAACTAAGCTTCTTTCCTAGGCTGGCCTCATTGGTCTGTGTTTCACTTCTTTATTCCCTTGGATGAATAGGAAATACTTTCATGGTGAGCCTGACTTTTCCCATTTCATCCATTAGTCTATTTGGGCTGATGCAACTTGATTGGCATGTCAGCGTTCTTCCCACTGTATCTGAGATTTTTTTTTTTAACCCCTTATGAGAGCTTTTGACTTTTCTAAATCCTGAAAGGATGCCAAGGATGGAACTGGGGGAAGTTCAGGGGAGGCGAAGGGCAGTCTTTGATAAAAGACTTTCTCTCTGTCCCTGGTTGAGGAGTGTGGTTTCCAGCCCTGCAGGGGGTTACTCTGGACACTGGGCTGTTTCCTCTCCGCATGTAGCATCGAGGGCCTAACTCCTGTCTCCTGTCTGGAGACCAGCCTCACCGCTCACTTGTCCAGGGTCACCTGGTTCCCATCAGCAGAAGTGTCAGCTGCTTTTTTGATCAGAAGTGGAAAAAGACACCTATCTGAATTGATTCTCTACAGATATGAGGATTTTAGGGAAATTGCTGGGCATTCTGTTGGTTCATAGTTAAGATTTTTGTAAGTGTGATCAGCAGGGAAGCTTTGCTAGACATGTTGTGTTAGAATTTTCTTCTTTTTCTTTCTTTTTTTTTTTTTTGGTCTTTGATTTTTTTTATGAGTATGTATTTCATTGGAATATGTACCTTTCTTTAGCTTCTTGCCAAAGTGAATTTTGTGGGCTTTTTCTCCCCTTGTAGCATATTAAGGAAGATAGATTCTGTGGGAGGTTTCAATATGCCAATATGCCACATTAATCTGAAATACACGTTGTTTTTTCCCTACCTCCGTTTCTTGCTGATTCCCGGTTTCAAAAGCAAACAATTCCAGGGGTTCCTTGGGAAACCACAGAACCATGACTTTGAGAGACACAGGGTGGTTAAGTGGAAAAGTGTCATTTTGGGCGGGGCTGTAAGCACTTTTGTACTGATTAAAATTGTCCGCAAAGCGCACTCCCCTCCTCTCCCTGCCGGGGTTTGGGGGAAGGATGGACTGAGATCCCGCTGGGGTGAATGTAAGAAGACGCTTAAATCCTCAGCACAAAAACAGGAGATGATGACACGGTTTCTCTGATGCTATTCTGTAACTTCTAACCTTCAGTGGAGAGAAACACCACGTCTCTGTCCCCTGCCACCCAACTTGCAGAGAGAGTCCATTCCATTCAGTTTCTGCAAGGGCGTGGCTGGCCACTGGCAAGTCTCTTTGTGTCATCCAGGGTCTCATGGCACTGCTGTCAGGCTGTGCATCCCTCTGGACCACCAGGAGAGTCGACTGAAAGGCAGCCAGGCCATTGTGCGATAAACATCCACCCCAAAGCAAGAAATTAGACCAAAGGTACCTTATAGTGCGATGGGGCAGACTCTTGATGATTATCAATGGTCACTGATAATAATAATAATTTAAGTCAGTGAACTATAGAGCAGTTTACCCTTCTGTTGCTAAGAACCAGCCGCAGATCTTAATGTCTGATCTTAATGTTAACATCTTAAAGGTGTCGGTGTGGGGAGTTCTGGCAGAAGCGAGCTTGCCTCCTGCTATGAACCATGATATTAGTATGTGTCTTGAGGCAGAACTTGCTGGTGGGCCCTCGACGGTCGTTCTTGAGGCATCATTCAGGCTCGGTCTTTTTTTTTTTTTTTTTTTTTTTTTTGCAAGAACAAGTACATGTCACCCCTCTGCCTGTAGCATCCTCGGTCTGCTCCCAGCTTTCCGCCACCTGTCTGCGCAGCCCGGGGTCCACGGCTGCTAATGACTGGAAGAAGAGGGTGGGGTGTGAAGCGAGGGAGGATGTGGGAACTGTGTGTGATCCTTTCTCCTCCCGCCACAAGGCCGAGCCCGCCTTGTGTTACGGGCAAGGCTGACACCATTTCCCTCTACCGTTTCCCTGTTCCCTGCAAGGAGTATACAGTTACTGTATTTTTATTAAGCTCTCTGCCAGGGTGTTACAGTTATGAATTTAATAAATCTGTCATGCCGTAGCCCTTGAAATAAGTCCATCCCTCATGAATGATCCTATAATTAAGTATTTTAATTAAATGAATTGGTGCTACACGGACCAGTTACGGCAAATTACTTAGAACATGGTATTGAAAATATATACAACTACAATACATTTGCTCATCTAAATAGTCACCTTAAATTAAATTTAAAAACCGGTTTAACTGTAATATGTGGAGTCAAAGACGTGAGTATGGGTTCAGTCCGTTTGAGTATGTGCGGGTTTTTATAAGGAGGTCTGGGGATGGAGCCCAGGACCCGTGCATGCTAAGCACGCGCTCCCCCGAGTAAGCGCTGCTTAAATGACGCTCGGAGTGTGGTCCACCCCCTCGGGCATCGCCCTGTCCGGCCTGGCTGGTTGAAGTGCCGACCCCGGTGCCAGGGGCCCTCGGGGCAGGGCTGTGCCGGCCTCGCCGGGCCTGGGGGGCGCTGGCCCTGCGGGGTTGGGGGCGGCGGCGGCGGGGGGGGGGGGGGAGGGGGGAAGGGGGGCGCGCCGGCCGGTGTGGACTTCGGCCCCGGCCGCCGCGCCTGCCGAGCTCGCCTGACCGTCCCGCGTCTCCCCGCAGGGGACAAGTGCCTGTCGGAGCTGCCGTACGACGGCGGCGCCGGCTTCGAGAAGGAGAGCGAGGCGATGCAGACGCACGTGATGGACCAGGCCATCAACAACGCCATCAGCTACCTGGGCGCCGAGTCGCTGCGGCCGCTCGTGCAGACGCCGCCGGGCGCGGGCGCCGAGGCCGTGGCGGCGCTCGGGCCGCTGTTCCCGCTGCACAAGCCGCTGGCCGAGGGCGGCCCCGCGCGCGCCGGCCCCGCGGCGCCGGACAGCGCGGCCGAGCACCTGCTGCTGCTCTCCAAGGCCAAGGCCGCGTCGTCGTCCGAGCGCGAGGCGTCGCCCAGCCACAGCTGCCCAGACTCGACGGACACCGAGAGCAACGCGGAGGAGCAGCGCGGCGGCCTCATCTACCTGACCAACCACATCGGCGCGCACGCGCGCAACGGCCTGTCCGTCAAGGAGGAGCAGGCGGCCTTCGAGGCCCTGCGCGCCGCGTCCGACGGCGCGCACGACGCGCTCCGCGTGCTGGGCACGGCCGGCGAGCCGCTCAAGGTGTACCGCTGCGAGCCGTGCCGCGTGCTCTTCCTGGACCACGTCATGTACACCATCCACATGGGCTGCCACGGCTTCCGGGACCCCTTTGAGTGCAACATGTGCGGCCACCACAGCCAGGACAGGTACGAGTTCTCGTCGCACATCACCCGCGGCGAGCACCGCTTCCACATGAGCTAAAGCATCACCCGCCGGCCCGCGCCCGCCGCTGCGTGGACCGCGGCGGCCCCGCCGGGGGGCGCCCGGGGCCCCGCCAGCATCCCCGCCCCCCCCCCCTCCACCACCCGGCTGCTGCCGGCTCCGGACCACACCGTTCTGCTTTGACTCCTCTCTGCGCCCCTTTCCTTCGTTCTCTTGCTTTGGGAGACGCGGAGGTTTTCGTGCTGGATGCTGGGTTACACTCGGACCCCACCCCCACCCCCACCCCACTCCTCGCCAAACTGACCTCTTCCTGGATGTGTCTGGACACTGCTGGCTGGCATCCCCTCCCCTGTGGCGCCCTGGATCCCTGCCCTCCAAACCACTTGTCATTTCCGGAGAGAATTCTCTAAAAGCCGGCCAGAGCCTGGGGAGGAATGAACCGGTTCCCGGCCTCCGCAGGGGGATTCACACACCAGGTGTGGTTTCCAGGGTCCCAGCATCTGAGCGTCGTAGCCCCTCAGGTGTGGCCGTGACGGTGGATCGGCCCGGGAGGCACCCCACACAGCAGAGCCTGGAAACGTGTGCGCGCGCTCATGTGTGTGTGTGTAGCTGGGGCCAAAGGCCACAGTTTCTAAACGCAGGTGTTATTCTAAGTCCAGTTCTGCACAGGAAAATTCGCTGTTGGGGAAAAGTGGCTACTGGGGCCAAGGGAGGCTGCGATTGAGAGCCTTTCAGACTCATTCGCAGTTTCCAAAGTCCTGAGCTGTCACCCTGTCCCCGTGGTCAAGCAGAGTGAACTCAGTCTTCCTGTGGGCCCATCCGGACACCACTGTGGTCTGTTTGAACATCGTCAGACCTTCGATGGCCCCAAGCGCTGTCACTGCATTTCTGCCACCAGCCCTGAAATTTGGCCCTGAATTCCTTCTGAAACTCTCAAATGATGGGATTCCTCAGAAACCAACCTTTAGTCTAAATTCCACACTCATTTCCTTGGTTATCCATTCCTTCCCAGAACAGGATCTACCTGTGACCTCTCTCCCCCGCCGAAGGCCCCTTCCAGACCTCATTTCATGTCTGGCTTCCAGCCGTGGGCCTGGATCTCTTCCCATCAGTGGATTTCTCTCTCTGGCCACTGTGAATAATCTTCTCACATTAAAACCCAGAGAAGAGTGATTCAGGGTGACTATTCATTTTCAGGTCAAGGAAAGTCCAGCAGACGTCACTGACATATAGCAGCTCCCTGTTTGAACCTAAACTTTCAAACAGTCCAAAATTCTCTGCAGTAAGGATGTAAGCTCTGAAATCGTTCTTGCTGGGGGATTGGAGTGTTCAGGACACTCTCGTGACCAGCCCTTGAGATATGACAGGACAGAGGCAGGTGAGGACCCTAATTGCTCTCTGAAACCCCACAAAGGTGTCTGTGGTTCGGATCGCCACCAGGAAGGTAATAGAATTGGATGATTCTGTCATTAAGTACATTGAGTACATTCCTCTCTGGCTCGTAGGCAGGAAAATTGTCCAATTTCTGATGTTTACAGTATTCGTTTGCAACCAGAAATGTCCCCTGGGGGCCAAAAGCTTTCCCCTGGAGAGAACCGCTGGTCTAGACAAGTTCTTTGGAAACATACCTGCTCGGGTGCATTTGAGTTTTGTTGAAGGGACGGCTTCCCCGGAGATGACCCATCCTTGAGTCTTGGGTCCCCTTGCTTCCAGAACGCTATGGCAATTTTGAAACTGGAAAGAGACAACATTGTGATAACTGAGGCACTGACGCACGAATGTCCTGGGTAAAGGAGCAGGTTGAGAGCTGACCTGCTGACTGTTACAGTCAGAGGAACAGGTTCAAGGTGAGAGACTTCGTAGGTTCCCATTCGCTGGCCAGTACCGCCTGCCCTGGTGTTTCCCGTCCATCAGTTCATTGAAAGGAGGTGTTTTTCCCCCCCGTGGCTTCAGACAAAAGCTTAACGCACAGTTGTAAATAGTGGCCACAGCAATTCTCTTCTCCAGTGCTTCCCCCTTCCTCCCTCTGCTTTTTATAGCCAAGATGACCATTTATTTACCCATCTTTTGTTGTGGTTTTACACCGTAACGCCATTTCTCTTTGAAAGTATTGTATTTAAAAGTAAGGTTGCATATCATGTCGACAAAGAATTAAATTATGTTTGCGAGCTGACCAGATTCTGTACCGAAAGCTTGGCAAGGATTGCTTCTAGCTGGTAAAAAGTAGGATTTTGCATGACCTGACACCCTTTTGTTCTGTGGTTTGTTCTGCTGTTTGACAGTGAGAGTGTGTGTCGAGGGGACCGCTGGGTGCCGAAGCGCGCCCAGGCTTCGTGCACTCTCGTGGGGTTTAAAATGAGCATCCGCAGAAAGAGGGGCGCTGGTGGCGCACGGATCCGTGGATCACAAGAAGAAATCCCTGTTTGCCGTTCCCGCCCCTCCCCGGTCTCCCAGCGTCCATCCGTGCAGAGCTCCCTACCCAGGTCCTTCTGCGTCCCGTGCCTGAGAGCGAGGGCTTGTCTTAGTCGAAGACTCACTGAAAAAAATTGCGTGATCATTGCTTTGTCACCAAAGGGCATCGCTTCGGGTACCAGCATGTGACACTTCCAATTTAGCATCAACCATGGAATGAGATCTCAGAGCCTCGTGGAGAAACACCTTTAAGGAGATGGGAAGACGGGAGTTCTTTTGTGTCTTTTGTCTTCTATCTTTGTGCTTTTTTCCTTGTTTTCCTTTGATTACCTTGTGACTCTCACAGCGTCATCTTCTTGCCGAAACAAAAGCGAGACGGCGTGGACTTGTGTAGATGAGACATGAAGGAACATGAAGGAACTTCTTGAGTTCCAGCAGAAATGGAAGGTCAGCTCTATGCCAAACCCAGACATCTCTCCTTCAGTTCAAGTGTGTGTGTGTGTGTGTGTGTGTGTGTGTGTTTAACTTTGAAATGAACCAAGATTAGACTTATTTAAGATACACAGACATCAGAGGGAAAAAAAAAAAAAAGCACAATGCTGTTGGTACGTAACATTCACTGTGAACACGTGTAACCAGATTTCAATATGCAATAACGCGGCCAGCTCTTTCTAATACACTTTTTTACGAAGTTGTGTGTGGTGATTGTTAAGGTCGGCTTTGTTTGTATCCAGAGCAGCTTTCAGTGTTCAGCTGGCAAATTCATGTACAGGACTGTAAATGAAAAAAACTGCCTCTATGATCATGTTAAATTATTTCTGTTTAGCTGTGAACGACGGCTGTGCGCCCCACCCACTCTGGAGGAATAGAGTAGAGTTTTGTACACATTTTGAAATGCTTCTTCTGTAGTGATAGAGCGAATAAAGACAACGAATACTCTGTCTGGCCCATCCCGTGAAGCCCACGCTAGCCTCAGAGCGGCGACGTCCCGGTCAGGGGGCTGGGGGTCCTCGGGGATGCTCTGCACACAGCGGCGTCAGCTCGTTTGGCAGACTGACCACCTGCTGTCCAAGCTGTGCCGGGCCTGGGGCCCTCAGTCTCCGTCTCTGATCTCTGGGTGTGGATCCGAGGCTGGGTGGAGGTGGTAGGTGCCGGCTGCGCAGAGCACCCTGCGTAACGCCCTGGTGGCGCTTTGCTCGCAGAGCTGCACACTTGGGGAGGGCCGGGGGAGGGGGTTCAGTGCCGCAGACTCCCCAGCTCTGCCCCAGGTCCTCCAGCCCGTCTGGAGAAGCAGCCAGACGCCACGTGACATCAGAGCTAGCGAATAAGGGGCGGTTGTCAAGTTCACACGGCACAACATTTGCTCCAAATGAGGGAAACTTGAATGAAATGAACAGAGTGTAGTGTTTCACGTCGGGTCCAGAGGGGACTTTGAAGGGTGCCATTGGCCGAGGCAGCATCCTTCAAGGAAGTCCGCAGCACCACCCTCCTCCCAGGTTACTGATTTGAAAGGGGACGTTGTTTAGAGACGTGGTGATGCACCACAGACAAATCGGTCCCTCCGTTTCACAGCCGTGCCATCATTTCTCAGTGATCACTTAGAAGTGAGCTCGGCTCAAACTCAGGAGGAAAGTGACTTAAAAGGGCGCGGGTTTGACCGTGAGCGTGAGGAACGTGCCCGCGTGCATCTTACAAAGCTTCATGAGTGTGCATTGAAGGCTTTGAGGAAAACGACTGCTTACACTCAACTCCAGCGCCCTGTCACTGTTCCCAGCACACCTGGAACAGCCCCTGCGCACCCGGGACAGCTCCGTGTCTGATGTTCCCCCGGGGCAGCCCCAGGGGTTTTATCATCCTCCGCCCCCCAAAACAGCTGCTCTTCTGCAGTTCACTTCTGGTCCTGATGATGCCGTAAGTTTAAAAGCCATGCTACATTTTAAACATTCGTCTGAAATGTAGGGAGCGAACCATCAGAACTGGGGGCTCAAGAAGCCCGATCTTTCTGATGGCATTTCCAATTAATTAGTCATTTTTTTTAATCAAAATTAAACGTCTTGGAGGCTTTGTGACGCCTCGGCGAAATTTTGCCTTCTCGTTAAAAGCACAGGGATTCTCAAAGGAACAGGACCTCTTGGCTGTTTCCAAAAGCCTTGTTCTTTGGGATGACCTCTCAAATCTAGACACAGAGCAGGGCACAAAACAGCTCAGTCAGTCCAAGACTCGGAAGGCATTCTCAGACCATCGAGGCAGGACTTCCAGGTTCCTTTGAAGCCCAGAGCATCTCTCTGAACCCCCTGTTCTCGCTCTGCACCAGGACCCGGAGCAGCCACAAGCTGCCGAATGGGGATGGACCCCAAGTTGCTGCTGGTCTCACATGCCTTCCCCAAGGAGCCCCGCCCACACCACCTCTGATGACGAGGGAAAGGATTCGTTTGGCTCTTAGCATAACCATTCTGCCCACAGCCCTGGCTCCTGTCTTCGTATTGGCCTCTCCCACCGTTAACCCAAATTCCCAGCTCCCAGCCCGAGGCTGCCTCTAGACCCCCTCCCCCCTCCCCGCCCCAGTGCCTCCAAGCCTCGCCCATGGCCCTGCTTCTCAAATGCAGCAAGGAATCACCTGGCTCGTTCCTAAAAAGGCAGTTTCCAGAGGCCCACTCCTGACCATTCTGGAACTGGACGTCTGCCTGGTGTCCCCCCCAACCAGGTGTGGGACCAGCTCCCCAAGGCAGGGTCCGCTGACTCCCACCCACTCTCTCCCCCTCAAGGCAGGCACCACCTTAACCCTCTTCCCCAGCCCAGTCACCCCCACCTCCTCTTTTTTGGATGGAGAAGGAAAAATTAATAACATCTCTCTCTTCCCTTCTTCAGTCCAAATCAACTCGGGTAGAGATAAAGGTCAGAGAGGGGGAACCAAAATACTGACCGTGCTCCCCTGAAAACCTGGGTCAGAGGCCAGAGCTTCCGTGCACGACCACCCTACCTAGGCAGACTTAACTCTGCGGGGTGCAGGCAGGACTGGGGCTCGGGCACCCCCTGAAAAGGCTGAGCCCCTGCCCTGCAGGCAGGGGGACCGGGGCCAGAACCCACACCTGGCAGGCAGCAGAGCCCAGGAAACCAAAAGCAGACAAGCTTAGCGCCTGCAGGCAGGCAGAGAGTGTGAAAATTAGCCAAGCAGGCGATGGGGAGCCCCCAAGGGGCAGAGAGGAGAGAGTGTCACCACCACCACCGTGAGAAGCAGGGGCAGTGCTGGGAGGACCAGGGGGGAGGACCAGGGGGCAGTCCCCGCGGCAGAGGCAAGGCTTTAACCTGTGTGTGCACGGCAGTGGTGCTGGAACTGGAGACAAGCTGGGTTAAGGGGGGAGCCAAGAGGGGGGCACTTGACTCTCTGCCACTAGAACGCGGTTTCTGGGAGCAGGAATGCTCTGCTTTACTGCCCTGGCCTCAGTGTACCCGGGGTTTGCTGTGGTCTGAACGTTTGTGTCCCCTTCCCCACAAATCCACACGTGGAAATCCTCCCCCACAAAGGTGATGCTGCTTGGAGACGGATCTTTGGGAGATGGTTAGGTTATGAGGATGGGGGCCCTTGTGATGAGATTAGCACCCTTATAAAAGGGACTTCGATGGGGAGGTTGTGCCTGCCTACCATGCATGAAGTCCTGGGTTCAATCCCCGGTCCCTCCATTTAAAAAAATAAATTATTAGACCTAATTACCTACCCCCAAAAAAATTATTTTTAAAAAAGAAATAAAAGGAAAAAAAAAAAAGCTGCTTCAGAAAGCTCCCTCACCCTTCCACCCGCTGAGCACACAGGGAAGTCTGCCACCCGGGTGAGTGTCCTACCCTGACCCTGACCTCAGGCTTCCAGCTTCCAGAACTGGGGAGAGTGAATCTCTCTTATTTGCAAGCCACCCCGTCTCTGGCATTTCATTCTAGCATCCCACACAGGTTGAGACGGTGCTCAGTGAGTATTTGTTGCATAATCGTCTGTTGAAGTGATGCAATCTGTGGCACGTGAAGGAATAACGAGGACTTGACTCCAAGTCTCGGGTCCTGTAGGGAAAGGGGGGCCGGGCAGAGGAATTGAAGGGGCAGCTGGACTTTAACTGAAGCCTTTGGGTGACTAGAGCAGGCCAGCTTGAAAGGGAGGCTGGAGTCTGGGGTCCTCGGCCCGTGGACCCCGGTGAGGAGCACAGTGACAGACACCAGGAGGGGCGGAAAGAGACAGCCAGGCGGGAGGGTGGGTGACGGCTCTGGAACCCCAGAGGAAAGGGGGGACTGTTCCAGGCAGAAGGAAGGCCAAACCGGATTCGCTCTATGAAGAGGAGAGGCCGGGAGGGGAGGGTGCAGCTCAGCCATAGAGCACGTGCTTAGCATGCACGAGGTCCTGAGTTCAATCCCCAGTCCCTCCAAAAAAAAAAAAGAAAAAAAAGAGAGATCAGAATATACGTCCAACAGAGCAGCCGAGATGAAGAGGGGACTGGGAGGAAGCCGCCGGCTGAGCACCTAAGACACCTGCAGTGACCTCTTAGATCAGTTCCACCGACAGGTGCCGGGCAGTGCAGGAGGCAGAGGTGGGAGGAGGAGGGCTGGGGCCCCGGGAGAGATGCTGGCGGAGGAGAAATGGGGAACTCGGTGAGCCCCGGGCCTCCGACCTCGGCTGGGACTTGATGCTTCAGAAATGCCCGCTGCCGGGCTGTGCTTCCCTAAGGAGGAAGGTGGAAACCTCACTGTGAAGTCCCCTCGCCTTTTCCGCTTTTTGGTAAAGCCAAGGACGGGAACGAGGCAAAATCCCTGAGTGATGTCTCCTGTGGCCTCCCTCCTCTGGGGCCGTGGGTACCCCCGGGGGCCGGGCCCGTGCCTCCCCGCCCCTGGCGGCGGGGGGTTGCCCCGGGGGGCCGAGCAGATGGGCTGCGGCTGCCCGGCGGGTCGGCACGGCGGGGGCCAGATGCCACCCCCCAGGTCCCCGTGCACAAGTGGGAACCGGCCGCCTGGGGAGGAAATTTGCATAATAAGGATAATTTGGTACCAAAGCCGCCCCCTGAAGTGAACTGCATGGATCTGGGTAGAGTTAGCCAATTTCACTTCTCCTTTCCCATGTTTTGTCAAACCGACTAGATGTGACCTTGAGGGTGCGAAGTGTCCAGAGACAGCTTGTTTCTCCCCTTGTGAGTCAGCCCCGGGCCTCCCCTCTCGGCCTGGCCACGTCCCGGGCCTCCGGCTCCCGCTCCCGGATCCTCTCCCGGCTGCTCCCGGCACACGTGGGCCCACCCAGCGCGGCGCCCACCCACAGCCCCGCCGACTCCCGGCCCCCCACAGGCGAGCCGGTGCGCGCCCCCTCCCGCCTCCCGGGGGCTCCGCCTCCGGCCGCGTCTCCCCGCGGCTCCCGGCACCTGCAGCCGCTTCCCCATCCCCAGCATCCCTCCCGCTTCCTGTGGGCAAGGGCGGGCCGCGGCCCCGCGACAAGGAGGGTCTGTGGTTTCAGGCCCTCCGTTCGATTCCCCTTTCAGGGCCCTCCTCCCTTCTGGGCGCCGCCCTTCGCAAAACCCGCCACGCCTGCCCCTGCCCACACCCAGATCCCAGCCCCGAGAGCATCCCGGTTGCCTTTGAAAGCTGCTCTGACACCAGCCCGTGGGAAGACAGTTGTCTGTGCTAAAACAGGTCCAGGTGTGCGTCTGGGGGCCTGGGGGTCAGGGAACCTGGCCTGGGGTTCAAGTCCGCAGGATGGCATCCAGCCTGACCAAGACCCCACCCCTAGCAGCCATCACTCAAGGCTCCTTCTGACCCTCGAGGCAGCCCCAGGCCTGCCCACCGTGGCCCGCTGGTCCTGGAATTCTCCCCGCGTCTTGCCGGCCGCAGAAGCAGTCACGTGACAAGGCTGAGCTCTTGTCCCTCACTAACTGGTGGGGCTTCCTCAAGACCGGACCTCTGGGTTCCCGGAGCTCCCTGGGAAGGGCTGGGCTGGGGGCTGCTATGCGGAGTGCCTGCCTCCTGCATCAGACTACGAGGCTTTGCCAGCCCCGAACCCCCAGTGCAAGCACTGAGGTCAGGCCCCTGTCCCTCAGGGACGGTGTGTGGGGTGTAGGATGCACCCTTCTCCCCAACTCCCTGGGGGTCTGTGAATTCTTTTTTTTTAATTCGGTGGGGAGCTAATTCGGCTTTTATATTTGTTTTTATTTTATTTAGTTTACTGTATTTTCTGGTGCTGGAACCCAGGACCTCGTGCATGCCAAGCACACGCTGCACCACTGAGCTAAGCTCATCCCCCATGTGAAGTCTTATCTTACTCAAGATGATGACCTGAATACCACCCCCCCCCCCCCGCCGAGCCCATGACTCTTCTTTCTGAAGCCCCCTCCCAACTTTCCAGTTGCTTTAGCATCAGGGTCAGTCTCCCCAGAGAAGGGCAGGAGGCAGGGGAGGCAGGTCAACCGGTCTCCTCCAGACCCAGCACGTCTCAGCTGCATCGTGAGGGACAGAGACAGAAAGAGAGGAAGCAGAAACACCGTCATACGAAACACTGTTATAACCAGGGAAGGCAGAGGGAGTGGGACACAGTTAAAGACAGAAGGAAAAAGACAAAAAACAGAACACAGTGACGAACGAGGTCCTGGCAAACCCAACTGTGCCAACACTCATCCTCTACGTCACTGGTCTAAACACAGCAACTGAGACACAGACATCGTCAGAGTGGATCCGCAAACATCAAACACGTCGTCCATGAGAAACTCCCCTGATAATATATGAAGACACATGGACTGGGTGGGAGGTGCGTGTAGCTCAGTGGTGGAGCCCATGCTTCGCGTGCGTGAGGTCCTGGGTTCAATCCCCAGGGCCTCCGTTACAAATGAAAATAAATTAAAAAATCAAGGACGCCCTCAAACAAAAGAATAAAATTAAATTAAATTAAATTTTTAAAAAAAGACACATGGAGAAAGGAAAGTAGGAACAGCTACATTTCAGACACAGCAGACTTCAGGGCAAGGGAGGCCGCTGGGGATAAAGAGGGTTCTCCATCACGATAAACGGGGAGAATCAACATAGCAACGCTTAACATGCATGCAGCTAACAACACAGCATCAAAAAATGTGAAACCTGCCAGGAAAAATGCATAAATCTGCTACCCCAGCTGGAGACTTCAACGCCCATCTCTCGGGGACGGGCAGACCCAGCGGACAGCAAACCAGGAAGGATGCGGTTGGTCGGAATGACAGAAGGAGGCATTTGGGTGAAGGAAGGTGGCAAGGAAAATTGCAGCAGAGGACAGGTGAGTGCAGGTCCAGAGGCTGGAATGTGGGCCGTGTTTGAGGATGGCCATGCCACTGAGTTCAACCAGCATGTCCTGGGAGGGCTTCTGGGGTCCACAGCCTCCGTGGTGCTGGGGGGCCGGCCCACTGGGGGTCGAGCAGGAAGAGAGGCGTCCGCACGAGCAGGGACTTGGGGGGAGAGGCAGACAGTGAACCCCGTCCTGGTTCCGGAGCAGCCAGGCTGTCAGGGAGGAAGGGCAGGGATGAGAGTTTCAGGTAGTGAAACCAAGGCCAGGGAAGCTGGGTGACTTTGTCAAGGTCACAGAGAGTCACCCTTGAGCCACATTTCCTGAATCCCATTATGCACTGGACACACAGTCCCCGATCAGATGCTTCCCTGGGTCAGACCTAGGAAACAGAACCATTCTGTGGGGACATTCGGTCTTGCCACAAAGGTCATTATCCCCACGTCCTGGGGGCTTCTCACGCTGGGGGGAGCCGCACCTGTCACCACCCTCCGGGGCCAGCGGGGCAGCTCAGAGCCCTGGCGACCTGGGCTGAGCTCCCATGCAGCAGAATCGTGCTGAGCCACCAAAACAGGAGAACAGTGAACAATATCTTGCCCTCAGGATAACCTGGTCAGTCCTCACACTCTGTACTGAGAGACTGAAACCAGAGCCGCCGAAAAGGCGCATCGCAGAAACAGAGAGCAATCTTCCTGCCTGCCTGCTGGCTTCGGGGAGCAGGGCATCCTTTTCTGCCCCCGTGGCATGGAGAGGCATTTTCCAAACAGAGGTCCTCTGCAGAGCGCCGCTGTTCCAGCCACAGCCACTCGCCACCCCTGGCTGTTTAAGTGCAAATTCACTCAAATTAAACAGCTTAGAAAATGCAGTCCCTCCATTGCAACAGCCACTCGCTAAGTGTTCCATCGGCCACGTGTGGCTGTGGCTGCCGTGGGGGGCAGAAATGCCCCTGTCCATCCACGGGGACGGCTCTGTGTGGACCAGGCCCAGCGCTGGGGACAGGGCGGTGCCCGGCAGCGGCACGGATGGACTCCCTCCCCAGTTAAACCGTGAGCTCCCAGCTGGTCCTCAGGAAGCCAGCCCTGGGGAACTGGATCCTGGAGGCGGCCTTCGATATTCAAATTGTGCGTGAAACGCTTTCACTTCCCCTGGGGGACCAGGTCCCTCACTCCGCCAGCAGGAGAGGCACACTTGCCAGAGCACATGTGCTTTTTCTGTACAGAGCTTCCCAGGTCCCTTCAAGGTGCCAGCTGAGGGCCCCCCGCCCCCCACTTCCCTGGGCCTGCGCCCCGGCCCACGCATCCCATGACCTCGAGTCCCCTCCTGGCAGCAGCGACCTGCAAAACAGAAACTGGGCCCCCGAGGGTGGGATTTCCAGCAAATAGGGAAGGAGTCGTTACGCCCTGCTGGTAGATTCTTGCAGGATCATCCGCCTCTCAGGAGAAAAAGAGGAAAAAAAGGCAAATCTCTTTCCTCTTGTTTCTGCTTCTCCTAAATAAACTGCTTGCCTAATTTCCTTTGCAGTTAGAGAAATGCTCCTTGTGAAACCGATTTCCCCACATCCACATGCCGGGCCATCCAGGCCTCCCGGCGGGATTTGCATCGCACGCTCCTCCTCCCCGGCCCTGGCCGGGCTCCCCAGGGCCCTGGAGTTTGACCTCTCAGTTGTGTCTCTGCTTGAAGACAAGCGCCCCCTCAGATTACCTGGTTCTCCCTTCAGCGGAGTTGAAGGACCCCACTGGACCCCAGGGCTGGGCGGGATGTGGCTCTGGAAGGTGGCACCCGAAATCCGGGGACCGCTTGGCGTGGCCTGTGACCACGTCAGCCAGCAGCAGCCCCCCGAACATCCACGACTCTCTGTGCCCCAGCACCGACAGCAGTCACCGTCTGGGGGCACAGGAGGGAAGTAAAGGCAGCCACTAACCCCAGCCTCCATGCCCGAGTGCTGGGGGGACCCACGTAGGCAGCATCTCAGTCTGACCTGCCTCCTCCTAACATCAGAGATGGGAAATGCTTGCTCTGGGAGGAGACAGAAGGATTCGGGAAGATAACGGACGTGAAGAGAGTGGTTCTCAGCTCACGACGGAGTGTCACTGTGTGTGGGACTTAGGGGAGGCGACAGGTGACCGAAATCGGAGGCTGGAGGGGAGCTGGCCACCTGCCTCCCTGCGTCTCCACTGTTTCACGCGTCTGGTTGGCCCAGGAAAGATCGGTTCCCTCAGAAGGGATCCAAGGCACGTTCCATGTACGCAGAAGCAAGCGTTAACAGGGATAAAATCATGCCATCTGCAGCAACACGGATGTCCCCGGAGAATGTCATTCTGAGTGAAGAAAGCCAGAAAGAGAAACACAAATACCATATGAGATCGCTTATATGTGGAATCTTAAAAAAATAACGCAAATGAACTTATCTACAAAATAGAAACAGACTCCCAGACGTAGAGAACAAACTTATGGATACCAGGGGGGAACCGGGTGGGAAGGGATAAGCTGGGAGTTCAAGCTTTGCAGATAACACACTATTGTATATAAAACAGATAAACAACGAGGTCCTGCTGCGCAGCACAGGGAAGTACACTCAGTGTCTCGTAGTCACCTATAATGAGAAAGAATATGAAAATGAATCTGTGTATGGACATGCATGGCTGGGACCTGGTGCTGTGCACCAGAGATTGCCACGACATTGCAAACCACACTTCAGTAAAAAAAATAAATAAACCAAAAGAAATTTTTTAATAAAATTTTTTTATTTAAATATAAAAGTAAGGGAATTCACAATCTGAGCCTCGGAGCAGATTGACAGGACGTTCTCTAACGTTTGAGCTGGAATTCCTTAAGAGGATCCAAACTCTTAGGGACCTGGGCAGCCCCTGGGTGCGGGGAGGGGGAGCCCGGGGGAAAGCTGGGGGACGCGCGCCCCCTAGTGGGGACGGGCCGCAGGCTCGGCAGGTGCCGCGCAGCCGCCTGGGGGGAGGGGGGCTCACAGCACCTGCGGGGAGGGGGAGGGGAGGGGAGCGCGGGTTCTGCACGCCCAGCCCCACGCCCCCACTGAGACTGGGACAAACCGAGCCCCGGGGCCACTTAGCAAGTTAAGGGTGGACACAGGGCGAACGTGCTGTCAGCGTCATTAGCTTATGGTTTGACTTTTCCACACCCTTAAAATCTGCCTTTGGGCTATGATGCCTCCTGAAAGCGATTCAAACTCTGTTAGCCCCGAGCAGGGACCTCCCCCACCCAGAGAGGGGGTCCTCACTCCGGCCCAGAGCTCTTCGAATGCTCACGGGATGGACACACCTGTTCCGCCCCGACCTGGGGTCCCCCCTTGACCTCTGCGGAGCTTCGCCCTGGCCTGAGCAAGGGTCTCGGGGCTCAGAGCGTGATCCTTCTTACCCTTCACCCCTGGCTCCCGGGGCCCTGGAGCTGAGATCGCTGACGTCCACAGGGGAGAAAAAAATGTTCTCTGCTGCCTTAGGTTTAGCGGCCGGGTCTGCGAAATAAACTGGCCACAGGACCAGAGGCAGAAAGGCAGACAGGTTCATGCGATGCTACAAGTTTGACGTGGCTTGGGGGGTGCTCACAGAAAGAAGAGAAATCTCCCGCCCCCCCCCAACCTTGCTCCTGCAGGAAACAGCTCTGCTTCGAAGCTGTTGAACCCTCTGGACAAAGGAAGATAAATTTAAATAGAAGGGACAAGACCAAAGAAAGGGACCCGGCCTCCCCAGGGGGTCGGCAGTCTGTGGGAAGGCAGCTCTGCGGGGAGAGTAAGGGCAGGTCGGGGCTAGCGAGCCAGGTTGGTTGGTGTGGGTGGTGTGATACTGTGATGTGTCAGAAATGGGCACGCCTGGTCATTCAGATGAACGACCGTGTGGATTTCTGCTGTGTTTAGCCTTCATCCAGTTTCTGGCTCACAGCTCCCCAGATCCTTGACATTTCCTGGGCAGAGAGCGCCCTGGGATCAGTTCCTGAAAACACTGCGGGGAAGTTGACTTTTGGATCCCAGCCCAAGAGGACCAACCACGTGACTAGAGGATTGGAACTTTCAGCCCCACCCCCTGACTCCCGGGAAGGGGACAGCGGGCCAACCCGGCAGGTTTCCATCACAGGGCTTTGTAACGTGGCCATTTATGGTAAAGTGTGGTAAAGGGGCTTCAGCACTGGGTCTCCCGGACAGCGGACCCTTTCCTTCTGAAAGGTCATGTCCCGTGGTGGGGGAGAAACTGGTTTTAGATATTATTTGAGGTCAGAATTCTCTCTCTGTGCATGCTTTGGCTGCATGACTTGCGGTTTTGTTCTGCTGGCTCTGGAAAACAACCCAGTATCTCGTTAGAAACAGGACAGGGCCAGTTTCGGGCTAGTTTGCAGTTACATTGTCAGGGTTGTCAGCCTCTTATTTCTCTTAAGCCCATATATTCTCTGCTGTTCTGGTAAGAATTTTCTCAATTTTCTTGTCCTCTACAATAGGCCAGCATCAGGGCTTGGTTGAGTAAAGCTTGACACATCCATTCAGTGGAATACTACGCAACCCTGAAGAGGTTGTAGGAATGCTGAATTCCAATTACAGTATACTGTTAGGTTAAATGATAATTGCATCTGCACTATAATTCTGAATATATAAAAATTTATTATACTATGTGTGTTATGGAGAGACTAAAACATTCTGGGTTGTGGAACTGTGTGCATTTTGTTTTTCCCCCTTACACTCCGTACTTTTAGAATTTTCGTCAGTAAGCAGGCTAACTACTCAATTTTTATATGCATTAAAATGTTCCTAAAAATTAAGCTTGCTCTAATGGTCAGAGGTGGGAGAATCTGGGATAGGAATTCCAGGTGGGGAACTTGTTACAATGACCCAGAAGGAAAACTTTAACTCTAGTCTCAAGATGAAGTATTTGCCAAGGTAGAATTTCTCAGTTGGAGTTGTTCCTTTTAAAAAGTCATTAAAACTCCTTCTTATGTCTCCAAATACCAATCAGAAAACCTCAACTAATACTTGGAAGAACTACAAAGAGCAGGGAAAAAAATAAGGGAAAGTGGAAGGAGGAAAAGAAAAAAGGGTTTAATATATACTGAGCACAGCTCTGCTATTTCCAAACATGCATTTCCCCTTTACTCCTACCGTGCACTTTAAAGGAGGAGACATTATTCTTACGAAAACCCACACAGAACATTAAGAAGAGACACGGAAAGCAAAGATTCTTAAATTTAACGTTTCTCAAGTTTTATGCTTGAAAGACCCAGTTTCTGTTTTGTTTGACTGACTGACCCTGGACCAGTACATAATTTTGCCGTTTCCTCAGAAAATGTGTCGGGTTTTTGGTTTTTTTTTTCCCTCATGCAAAATTCAGCTTTGCCTGCTTCACCTTTTTTCTCCTGTTTCAAGCTGATGGCTAAACAGAGGGGCTCATTTATCTTAAGCGGGTAACATCGTGTATCCAGGCTTCATCGGGGAACTTGCTTCCTTGCTTTTTACAAAGGTCGTATTTCCTCAGGGACATCAGGAAAGTGTGTGTTGTGTTTGTGTAAATTGCATGATGTAATACAATAAAGAATGTACTGTGTGCGTTTCCCGTTTCTTAGGACAGACATCTATGAATTGATCCCTCCCCTTGGGTACAATCTCAGGAGACTTCTCGAGTCCTAGAAGGTTAATTTCGTCATCTATCTGTCGTGCAGCCTCAAGAAAGACAAGCTTTGCTCGTTACTTACTGACGCTGCTCAGTAAACCAAGGCTTCCCAACCTGGAAGCTATCACAGCCTTTTGAGGACATTTGGGCTCGCTGAAACCGCCCTTTGGTCTGGCGAAGGTGACAGGCACACCCCTCTGTCCCATCTCGCTGACCTGGTTTTTGCTGAATGAAAACACTGACCACTTGATGAAAGGAGATTTACCCATGAACTCCATTCAGAGCTGAGCCTGCGGAGTGTCTGGCACACAGGAGGGGCACAAAGGAGGGTGCAGTGGAAGTCAGTCAGCAGGAGCCCCTGAAGTTAATGACACAGTAGGACCAAGTTTTCCCCAGGCACTGAAGTGGCTCAGGAAAAGCACGTTCTTTTCCATTTCTTCGTGAACAATGGTAGGCCGGCTGCCGTGTGCATTTTCCGCTCTCATTCAGACCGGCTGGAACGAGCAAATAACGAAGGATGGACGTATTTATTTTGAATCTACTAAGCTTATCCATTAAAGTAGATTTATCTGCACCATTTCCCTTAAATTGCAATCAGGCCCTGGTTTCGCAGCAATTTTCTCTGTTTTGTGACATTACGCCCCCAGAATCTCATTGCACATTCGGGTGACAGTGTTTCACGGGTCAGAGGCGTGTGAGGGCCTTCATTATCTGCACCCCAAACTCTGGCAAAATGGGACGCACCCACTTCCGTGGTCGCAGCGCTAATGCTATGCATGTACGTTGTCTGAGCAAACGTTCTTTTTTATAAAGTGGGTTTCTGAACAGTTTCTTAAAATGCAGGTGAAATCTGCATTTGTGTCACAGCGACTTCTGAAGGCGATTTTGATAGAGTTTGCCTGTTTGGAGTCGGACGAATGACTGTGCGCTACGGATTCTGACTCTGAGAGGTTTACTTATAAATACAGCCTTAAATGTGGGCAAAATGTGGGGACTTTCAACCCGTGTTTTGAAGATTTATTTACTGCCGGATCATCATCTTCTCGTCCCCGTTGCCGTACGCAACGCACAATGTTTTCTCAAGAGAATTTGAACAGGGCTTTTCAGTTCTCACCCCTTGCCTCTTATTTTACTTGCTGATAAACTTAATGGTTCTTTTAATTAAAAAAAAAAACACGTTATTGAACAATGCTATGTTCAATACCTTGAAAATACTACATCGTTTGCGTTTTGTTTTTTTTTTTTAATTACAAAAAGAGCACATTGTTGTCGACAGATGGGGAAATTCCCCGCTGTCCCCCGACTCTACCCCAGAGAGGTGAGTGCTCTTTGCTGGTTCTGCCCGTCCTTCTGGAGCCGCTCTGCCTCCTTTCCTGACACCCGGACACACGGACCCCTGTGCGACAGAGCCCGACACCCTGTCCCCATCACGTAAGTCCCGCTGCCTCCTGGCTCTGAGGACCCGCCGGGAGGAACCCACGGAGGAGAATCCGTGATGCCCCCCGGCTGGACGTCTGGGCTGTGTCTCCACCTGCCAAAACATTGCAGCGAACTTACGGACGCCGCACGGAAGCCTAGAAGAGGAGTCATTGGGAGACGTGACCGAGCTGCCGTCGGATAGGCTGGACTTCCCTGCGTCCCCCGCCACCGTCCCCGGGGTGCGCGGCGCCCTGCCCGCCCACCCTTGCCCAGCACTGGGCCCTGCGGACATTTTCACACTTCTGCTGGTGCTTTAAGAATTCTTAGCTGTTAGTTTTTCACTTTGAGGCTGTCGGCTCCGTGTCTGAAAGTGCGTGAATGGCCCAAGAGGCGGTCGGCTCTAATCACGTCAAACACTTCCCCCCGCCAAGCTAATCGCTCTGCGCACTGACTCCTCTGTCGCTGGGATGAGGGCGTTGGTCCTGCTGGAAGGTGCGCTCCCCTGCCTGTGTCTCTCCATCCCATTATTGTCACTGTTCCTGTTTCATTTTATAAAAGTCGGTGTCATGGACTTCGCCTTTCTATGTAATGAATGAGGATTTGTTTATCAATCATGGAGTTCCTCGCATCTGTCGTGAGCCTGCGACGTGTGACCTTTTTTTCCGACACCTTATTTAAAATTTTCTCCAAAGAAACACATCCAGATGGCCAACAGGCTCATAAAAAGATGCTCAGTATCACTAATTAACAGAAGAATGTAACTCGGAACCACGGTGAGGGATCCCATGTTGGAAAATGGCACTGTCCCTAGTTCCAACGTTAGGATGGGTCAGGCCTCACTAGATTTTACCCCTTCACTTCAGCGAGGGCTTTGCACGTGTAGGTGGGAGATGTAATGCATGGCTGGGGGCCTCCATCCTGTGCCTTTTCTTATTGAACTGGTATTTCGTTCTGGGAGGGGAGGGAGCTGGTCTCACGTGTCCCAGAGGCATCTCAGGAGCAACTCTGACGCCAAACAGTGGACCAGTGGCAGATGTGGCCTTTCTGGGACAGCGTGCCTGCCACACAGGCCATGAGAGCCACCGCCCGGACGTCCAGGACCCCAGCGGGGGGGGGCGGGGCGGGGAGGGGGCAGGGTTCTGCTCTGTGCTCTGCCAACAACGCTCCTGGCTGCACGGATCCCTCTGCTATGGGAGGGCCCGCTCTGCTGGTGTCCCAGGGACCAGAACCACCTCGACCATTCTGAGCAGAAATGGACCTGGACTTCCCCAGCCGGAAGGCCCTGCCAGCGGCCGAGACCCCCCGAGATCCCCTGAGGCAAAGCACCGAGGGCCCAGGGTGTCCTCAGCCACGTGTGCCACCGAAAATGCCACCTTACGTGGACTTAATTTCCCCTTTTTTAAGATTTGTATATTCAGCGGCACACTGTACTGACTTAACTCCCTGAGCAATCTCTTCATGTTGTCCCAGTTCCTACGATGAACCAAATTAGTAATTCTTAAACAGAGAACACTTGAGTAACTACATTTTTTTTTTTGTACCTAGAATAGCGCCCAGAACCTGGTCCTCCGTAAGCATCTGTCAAGTTGATAGATGCATATTTGGTAATTGATAAAGGAACTGCAGGTCTGGGTGTGCCAGTACGTTCATGCAGCATGCTTACTTTCCTGGCTAAGAAAACAGACCTCAGGCCACGTGAACAAGCTGTTCAGGACCAAGGTCACTGACGGTTCTCTAAGGCCCCTTCAGCGCTCTCTCTGCTGGGACCTGTGTGTTGGAAAAAGTCGAAGTCTTACTTAAGGACAAGCGTTAAAAATAACGACCTACAAAATCTGTTCCCCTAAGACCCCGCCCGTTCACCTGAATTACACAGCTGCTCCACCTGGCTCCCTCGCCAACGCCAGACTTGAGGTCAAAACGCAGAGACCTGGGAAGAAAGTTAAGAGGTCTCCTTTTCTGACCTGCCCTTCAGCTGCAGAACCGGACAGAATCTTCTCTTGAAGTCGGGTCTCTGGAGGTGGGTTTAAATGTCCCTTAGAAACACTGGGCAGTAACGAGGGAGACCAGTAAGTGACACTCAGGATGAGGCAGTGGAAAACAAGCATCAGGGGTGCACGGAAATGCGCTGAAGTCTAGAAGGAGAGGGAAAAGCACGGAGGTCCTTCCCTTTGGACTGGATTTTCCCCATGAAACTAAGGACCAACGTAGGTGGCATATAATCGACAAGATACAAATGTCTCAAGCGTTAAGGAGAATCAGACGAGACGCCACACGAGACAGCTGAGAGACGGCGGTCCTCCGAAGCAGCGAAGGCAGGACCCAGACGCACTGCGCAGGGCAGTCGGGGGCAAGGCTTCCGAAACCTGCATCTTACTGTGCAACCCTCGGCCTCCGACAAGACAGGTGCAGCCCATTCGCATTCTGTTAGCGGAGCCTGGGCAGGTTAAGTCCACAGTCACAGCTGGTAACTGACAGACTTTGGTCCCAAAGTCCGTGCCCTCTGACTGATGCCACCGTATCAACCTGCCGGTGCACAGGCAGACCTGATAAACAGTTTGGAATTGAGACAAGGAAGAAGAATTTCAAAAGAATGGCAGAGAAGTCCATAAATTGGAACAGAATCTCCCAAAGAATACACATCAAAAGAATCATAGTCGGATGGATAACAAAAACATTTAAAAAGCCCTGATACTAAAAAAATTTTTTTAAAAATCACTGTACTCCTATCAACATTTTTAAGCACGTGGTGGGAAAATGTGCGTGTGTATTTCCATAAAGGAAATGTATCTTTCAATGGTATTAAAAACGGGTAACGTTTACACCTGTAAAACAGCGGCTTCTCTGAAACAACACAGTGCAAACACAGCAACCGGGAGGAAAGAATTCCGACCAGGGTTGCCACATTCCATCAAGAGAATATATTCATGATGTGGAGATGGGGAAAAAGTCGAGGCTTCAGGGAACTTTCTACCCAAATGCCTCAGAAACACACTGCACATCACAAAAGGCTGAAGAAAAGGATGCCTCTGTGCGGGGTAACGTGCAAATACACGGCAAGTGACTCCCCGGTGCTTCGCAAGACCCGACTTGAGCGTCCCTTTCCGGCCTGGTGTCCCTGCGGGGAGCCGCTGCCCATTTGCACGACCTAATCCACAGTGAGCAGAGCCACCCAGGTTCTTTCTCGTGGACAAAACCTGGCAGAAAGGAGTTCCGCAGAGGGAAGGGGCCCCGGAGAACTCGCTGTTGAGAAAAAAAACACAGAGGAAATAATAAACCAAGCTGCACATGTAAACCAAAGACTTGCAGCTACCAGGTAACCACTGATAAATCCTAACAGCTACGTTCACTGTGAGGTCCAAGGGGGCGGGAGTGACCTGTAAGAATTAATAATTAACACCAGGGAAGAGATTGCAGAGAACTCCTTGACATCGACACCTGGAAATCCCAGGTCGCTCACACCGACGGGGACAAGGACAGAGCTGGTCGTGAAAATGGCGAGACGCTTTCAGATTTTAAAAGGTGCCACAAAACACTAAGACAGGAAGTTTAACACTCAAATTCTAGTCAAAGACCGTTCCACAGTTCAAACAGAGAAACTGAAAGCTAGAAAAACAAGGCTTTTACAAGAGCCTAAAAATAGAAGGCAGACCAAGAATAAAGATGAAAATTGTCTCAATTCACCGACTCTGTTTTCAATTCCATGTCTTAATAAGTTGCATTTGTTAACACATCAGAACTTGAACGCCACCTCTGCGAGACCAAGGATTTTTGTCCGTGTTGTCCGCGGCACCTGGAACGCCGTCAGGCACCTGACACGTTTTTTTAATGAATACAGAAAACCGCCCGATGTCCGACTGGCAGGTGGACGGAATCCAGGAGCAGCCGACAGGGGGCAGGTCACACAGTCTGTGTGGACGGGAATTCTGCACAGGCAGCACGGCTCCAGGGGATGATTCAGAACACGTGCCAAAAGACTTACAAGTCTTTAAACCAAGAATTTTACTCAAGAAATGAATATATATATATATATATATATATATATATATATATATATATATATATATATATATATTTTAAATCACTAAGGCTTCAACATTCTTTATAATAAACTAAACAATGACCTGGCCTGAATGCCCTGTAACAGAGGGCTGACCAGGTTACAGGCCATCCATACGCTGGAAGCCGAGGCCGTCCTGCAAGGGAGGACGTGGCAGGATTGTGTAAACACGAGGAATGATGCTCATGTAAGTCTAAAGGGAAAGACTGACAAGAGAATGCACGCTACACTCCCACTGCCGTGCGGGGCACGTGGCAGACGGCACTGAGAGGTGAACAGCGTGGTCCTCAGAGCGCTGGGTACCCGTGGTTTTCCTTTTCTTTATATTCGCCTCCATTTTCTAACATTTCTACACAGAACATCTATTGTTTAGAAAACAAAGCAGTCCACTATACAAATCTGAGAACTTTTATTTTTGAAAAAACACCAACACGACAGGCCATGAGGTAGTGTCGAGTGAAATTTTCATTTTAAACATCACTGATGCGCTGGAAAAATGCAGCGTTTCTCCACCTTGCAGCTTCAGCTTTGGCTGGGGCTGCGAGATGTACTGAACAACGTAAACAGTGCTGTCTCGGATGTAAACACACGGAGTGACCTGGTCCTCAGGAGAAACTTTCCTCAACAGGACATGGACACAGATCAGGTACACCTCGCATACAGGTCAAAGCATTTTTTAAGTTTCTCTCCGAGCACACTGTTCACCACGGCACACATCTCAAAAAGACCTCTGGGCAGCTCGACCGAGCAGGTCGGCTCCCAGTACGTGTGACTCACACATCAGGTCGTACCTTACACACCAGGAAGAAAGACCGCACTTCCGATAACACGGGCCAGGTCCCTGAGCTGTGACACCTGACCCACGGTCACTCAGTTAGGTCTGAGGCACAGAGCTCGGGACACACATGGAAAGTCCACTGAATAAACGCCCAGTTTCCTACGCTGACACCTGGGAAGGACTGGCTGCACAGTTCCCGTTCCCGGGGCTCCATTTATTGCCCACAACCAAAAGTTCGGTTCCAGTCCTCGTAAAGCTCCAGATCCTTGGGCGACACGCTCGGCCGCACGGTTCTAAAAGCGTTTTCAAAGTCACTGTAAGCGATCGGCCGAACCTGGTCCGGGGTCACCGTGGCAATGTCAGCGGCCTGCAGGCTGCGAATGGGCCCGAGGGACGCCTCTCGGCACAGCTGGGTCATGTCGGCGCCCGAGAAGCCCTGGGACCGCTGCACGACCCGCTGGACCTCCTCCGCGCTGAGCTGGCACCGCTCCCGGGACATCAGGCTGGTCACGATCTGCTCCCTGGCCGGGGCCTCGGGGAGCGGGATGTACAGCCGCTTCGCCAGCCTCCTCCGCGCGGCCTCGTCGATCTCCTGCGGCCGGTTGGTGGCCCCCACCACCAGGACGCGGTCTTCGGCGGACGTGGCCGCCCCGTCCAGCTGAACGAGAAACTCGGTCTTGATCCTCCGGGAAGACTCGTGCTCGCCGTCGCCCCGCTGGGACAGCAGGGAGTCGATCTCGTCGATAAATATGACCGCGGGCTGCTGGCACCTGGCAACGGCGAACAGCGCCCGCACCATCTTCTCCCCCTCCCCCACCCACTTGGACGTCAAGGAGGACGCGGAGATGCAGAAGAACGTGGCCCCAGACTGACTCGCGATGCACTTGCCGATGAGAGTCTTGCCCGTCCCGGGGGGCCCGAAGAGCAGAATTCCCTTCGGGGGGCCCCGAAGGCCGGTGAAGATGTCTGGCCGCACCATGGGCCACACGACCACCTCCCTGATCGTGGCTTTGGCGAACTCCAGGCCCGCGATGTCGTCCCAGCTCACGGGAGGGCCCTGGTCCATGACCTCGCTCATGATGAGCTCGATCATCTTGGGCTCCAAGTTCTTGAGACGCTCGTCCACGGGATGCGCTGCTTCCGCACGCCCTGCGCCCCGAGGCCGGCCCGGCACCCCGCCGCTCTGCTCGCCCCCGTCCTGCTTAGGTACTGGCGGGACGAACTTCCCAAAGATGCCCCGGGACCGACCGGCGCCCAGGGACTTTTTGACCCCGCCGTGCGAGCAGCCTGGCGCGCGCTGGGCCGCGCGCTGCTGCCTCCGCTGCTCCGCCCACAGCTGTTCTCTCGCAGTTCTAAAGGCAGGCAGGCCGCTCTCCTCTCTCGGGCTGTCATCGTCTGTTTTACTGAAAGCGGTCCTCAGTGCGGGGGCGGAATGTGCATCGGTGGTGCCAGAGCCATAAGGCGCGCTGGTCCCTTCCCGCGGACCTTCACAGGCGAGAGGGAAGCGGGACTGATCCGAGGAGAACACGTTTAGTCCTCCGGCGCCTTTCGGAGAGGAGTCATCTTCCTTTCGGACACTTGCGAATAATGGTTTGGCGTAAGATTTTGCAGTGACCGATTCGCCAAAAGGCACTGAGACCGCAGGACTCATCTTAGGGGTGTCAGTGACCGGCGGTGGCTGGACACTCTGGGGGCCCTTCAGAGAAGCACTGCTCTCGGGGATGTCCTGGGTCCTAGCTGTCCCACGGGCTGAGTCAGTGCGCGGGTCACTGTCCGCAGAACCACCACAAACACCAAACTGAGCCACGTCGGACACGGCGGCCGCTTTGTGGATTACCGCGGACGCATCAGCAGGTGCCAGCTCAGAGTCTCGGAGCCGCCTGCCCGCCTGCATCATCTCCTGCACCTTCTGCATCCTGAACACGTGACTTACCGACAACCCAGACTTCCACTTGTCACTGTCGCTTTGCTGAGATCTCGCTTGAGCTAAAATGTCTTCTGCGTAGTTGTTCAAGCCGGTTTCAGCGTTGTCAGAATCCATAACGCTGGAGTATTTCTCCGCATACTTTTTGAACAGGCGGGCAGCACAGACCGGGGAGAGCTCAGAGGCGGCCCGCGCGTACTGGATGCGCAGTATTTGTGCCCGGTAGGCGTCCGCCTTCTGCCCTGCCGTGCACGTGCCAGACGCAACTGCAAAGTAATTCTTCTGCCACTCGCCCAGGTGTACGGACCTGGAGCAGGGGGCCTGCATCTTAGCGCTCCTGCAGCAGAGGACAAAAATGAAAAAGAGTCCGTGGCAAGAAGGAAACAAAGACACGACGCCCTGAACCTACTTTTAAAATCTCTGCTCATCTGAAGGAAGGCACCCTGGACTTTTCATTTACAAGGTCCATCCGTAAGGAAAGGCCACTTACCGGGGCAAGCACTCAAGATACAAAAGATCAAACACTACACTTAATAATGCTTTGTTTTACTTTTATAATAATTTCCTCCGGGAACAGGGGGAAACATTCGTAAGGTGTAGACGGAAAAAAACTGAAAATCAATCAGCAAAGGAAGGCAATACAGAAGAACAACACGGGGAACAAAGCAAAACAAACCAAGCCCAGCCCGGGCTTTAAGCCTGGTCTCTAAGAAAAACTAAGAACGCTCTCACGCAAGCCTCTTACTGTGGCTGCGCCTTCTGTTTCATCTGTAAAATGGGAAGAAATCACCGTGAGAATCAAGCCAAGTGATGGATTTGAAAATACTTAAAAGCTTCTGCTATCACCTCTACTGCACAAATGTAGAAAGTGAGGCTCAGAGAGGTCAGAGACTTACCTGAGGTCACACAGCCAGCTGGCAATGGAGCCAGAACTCGCACACGGGTGGTTTCACGCCAGGCAGCGTGCACGTCACAAAATGCACCTGGCAGCTGGCGGATCACAAGTGCAAACTAGTATCACACGCTGAGTATTTTTAAGGAAAAAAAAAAAAAGAGTTAATGGCAGAAGATAAGGACCTGGAGGTAGCTGAACTCTGTAGGGAGTACAGTTATTAGTAACCAGCATGAAGCTCTGGGTGTCTTCTTGTTTTCTGGAGGTAAAATAAACTCATGGATATTTCTTCCAAAAAAAAAAAAATTTTTAAGGATTTGCAAATGAGCACTGAAAACACGACACCTCAGAACCTCTAATAATTACCCGATTTCGCGCAAAGCATCAGAAAACCAAGCTGTCACGATGAATGAAATTTGAGAACAAGTCTGCGAGTGAAGTGCTTCTAATGTAAGATGTCTTCTCTCGCGTTATTTTGTAAGCCTCCTTACAGTAACTTAAAAGTACTTTAACAGAACTACAGATGGACGTGTCATGTTGCGGGCCACGCAGGATGTACGTGCCAATCCTCTGACACGTCCTAGGAGTACCACAGTAACGTAAGTACCAAGAACTCACGCATTTTAAAATTTGCCTTCCAAATTACCTGCAAATAAAGCTGAACAACCAGCAGGTTCTTTTGGTGCAGGAGCCACAGGTTAAAACAGCTTTGTTTCTCCCAGAATTCTCTACAAAGAACCGGCCCCGTGGTAAGAAGGCGTTCATCAATCTTTGTAACATTTTTTAAAAAGTAAATAAATAAACTCGAGACCCAGCGAAATTCTAACCTGCTTAAAGATATGAAGTCAACTAGAGCGAACGCCTCCTGACACAGGCTTCATCCGTCTTGCCACTATTTTAACTCCCTTTACCCTCTTTTTATGCAATACTGGAAACGAGACACTGAGAGAGGGGTGACCTGGAAGCCACTTATCGCCAAGTTTCACACTAGTGTGAACGTCTTCCTCTCCACGGCTTCATCCCATTTTACCATCTGTAATTCTGAGATTCGGCCCCCAGGTACCCTCCTCTTCCCCTCCCACTCTCACCCTCATCTTCCACCCTCCCCTCCCAAGTCTCCCTTCTTCCTTCCAACCCAACCATTCAACCAACATACACAGACGCGGACAGCCGGACAACCGCAGGGCCGGCACTGACCAGTGAGTGACACCGCCGCGGCCCTTGACACGACCTCCCCACGTCCCTTTCGTCTCTATGGCGTATCCGAGAGCTAAAGGTCACGGCTACCCAGCACTGACGGGTGGTGGCCTTCTGAGCTTTCCCCCTGCGTACTGCAAGAACGTGACATTCGTACAAAAAGCCCCAGCTCCCCCCAGGAGGGGTGTCCCCGTCACGTGTACGTGCTCCCCGCATGCGGAACAGGTGCCCCCGGGGATGCGAGCCACCAAGACGCGGCAGGGCCGCGGGTCGCATTCGCCGGTTCCCGGACACACCCGCCCGGGTCCGGCCTCCCCCGGCGTCCTCCCCCGGGTCCCCTCGCCGGGAGGCTCCCCGTGTCCCCCGCCCCCGGAATCCCTTCCCCGTGTCCCCACCCCCGGCGTCCTTCCCCGGGTCCCCGCGCCGGGTGGCTCCCTGTGTCCCCGGCCCCCGGCGACCTCCCCCGGGTCCCCGCGCCGGGTGGCTCCGTGTCCCCGGTCCCCGGCGACCTCCCCCCGGTCCCCTCGCCGGGAGGCTCCCCGTGTCCCCCGCCCCCGGCGACCTCCCCCGGGTCCCCGCGCCGGGTGGCTCCCTGTGTCCCCCGCCCCTGGAGACCCTTCCCCCTGTCCCGGCCCCCGGCGACCTCCCCCGGGTCCCCGCGCCGCGTGGCTCCCAGTGTCCGGCCCCCGAGCCCCCGCCCTCCGCGGCGGTGCCGCCCCCGCCGCCCCCGAGGGGCTGAGGGAAGGAGAGGCCGCCCGCCCGGACGCCCCCGCCGCTCAGGCCGGCCTCCGCACGGCGGGGGCACCGCGGGGACACACCCCGGCCCCTCCGCGCCCCCAGCCCCCGCCTCCGGCCCTCCACCCCGCCCGCTCTCCCTCCCCTCTGACCTGCTGCTTCTGAAAAGCGCGGGGCCCCTAGTGCGCCTGCGCGCCGGGACGGGCTCGGGCCCGCGCCGTGCGTGCGCGCGCGCGCGAGAGAGCGTGAGGCGGGGCGTGCGTGCGCGCCAGGGGCGGGGCTGGGGGCGGGAGCACCGCCCAGGCCACACCCCGCGGGCCCGCGCTCCTTGGGGAAGGTCGCTCACGAACACGCGGCTTAAGGCGGACTCAGGCACTGGAATTCCTGCGCTGCCCGAATGCTGAGTCCGGCCGCTCAGACGCGCCCTGGCCCGCGTGCACACCCCTGTCCCCGCATGCACGCCCCTGGGCCCGCGTGCACAGACTTGGCCCTGGTGCACACCCCTGTCCCTGCATGCACGCCCCTGGCCCGCACGCACACCCCTGGCCCCGCATTGCATACACCTGGCCCGCAAATACATCCCTGGGCCCGCGTGCACAGACTTGGCCCTGGTGCACACCCATGTCCCCGCATCCACACTCGTGGCCCGCGTGCACACCCCTGTCCCCGCATGCACACCCCTGGGCCCGCAGGCACGCCCCTGGCCCGCATGCACGCCCCTCTGCCCGTCCTGCGCTGTCTAGGGCCGAGTCCGGGAGGACCTGGGGCTTGGTCTGGGGCAGGGCTTCGGAGGACAGAACTATTCTTGGAGGGGTGTAGCAGATTGCGTTTTCAGACCAAGTAACCGAGTAGCCACTGACAGCCACCATGAGGCAGGCTGATGTCACCGCTGGTGTGGAGGTGGGCAGCTCCAGGTCTGGTGGCCCGACCCCAGGATGTCAGGAAGGACCCCCTCTCCATCTTCTCATTCTGCATTGCATCTCCTCCCCAGGCTGTCGCCTCCTTGTCCCAATGCGAACCCCACAATCCAAGGAACCAGCCTCACAGAACCCTATTCAAAGCAAGCACAGGGGCCAAACTAGGGAAAAACCTTTCCCTCTCAATACTTCCCTCTCGGAAAAAGGAAGAAGCAATTTCTCAGAAAGCCTCGGGAGCCTTCCTCTTAACTCTCCTTGGCTTCCTGGGTCCTGTGGTTACCTCTTCCTGAGACAGTGAGTGTCTGGCACAGGGGATGGAAAAATGACTGTCCAGCCGCATCTAACAGCACGTGCCATTGAAACACAGACCCAAAGAAATGTGGGGCAAAACATTTTTAAAGACGTTTCTTTTAAGATTAAAAAGATAATAATAAAAACGATTGTTTGAACAACACATTTTAAAATAGACAAGAGTTACAATGAAGACGAGAAGTCACAATCCATCTCTTGTCTTAGATAGTAATAAAAGACTTTTTAATTCTAATTGTTCATAATTTACTGACAAATTTACTAATTATTATAATTACCCAAAATATGCCATATAGCATAAAGATAAAATAAAATGAAAAGGAAAACCGTTATCTCAAGGCCAACTCCTTTTTTCCTTGCAGACTTAGAAATCACCATATAAATAGTATTTAGGTAATTAACAATTTTTGGTGATTTTCATCGCCAGAATTTTAGCGAGAGCATTTTGGAGAATTCACATAAACCGCTGTCTCAGCCGCCTGAGAGTATTGTTCAAATACTGAATTACATTTATGGTTGCCAGTGTTAAGATTTTCCTAACAGGTCACACCAGTGTTGCCCCTTCACTTTTGTGCCTTGAATATAAAAGCATTTAGTGCTTGCGTTATGCAGATCTTTTAAACTTTCCGTCTCAGACCACAGGCTGAGTTTTTTCTTCCCCTGGGTAGAATTTTTTGAACCTGCGAGAGAAGAGGTTTTGCACCTCCAGCACACAGAATGCGGGTGCTTGGTGCGAGGGATTCTGGGAGCTGGCTGCTCATTTCCATATTCATGAATATTATCAACGTGGTCTCGGACACACGTCGGTGATGTCATCTGTTTTTCAGCACAGGGAGAACGCGGCTCTAAATAATGTGCACCGCTGTCTGCCAGGAGAGTTAATTTTAAAAGAGGTGTGTAGGTCCAGGGAGGTGGATGGGGCTGAGGAGATGCGGAGACAGACAGGTTTTTCTGGGTGCGACTCCTGAGTGTGCCTGGATCCTGACGGATCCCAAGCCTTTCAGCTCCTTAACTCAGGGTTACGGAAGCAGGCAGAATGAGGATCGGGGGTCTGGGGGATGAATTCCTGCCTCTGTCAGAGAAGTAAGAGGTGTCTGGACCCAGAGTGAGTGAAGTGCACAATTCCAGTAAAAGATTCATTCAGAAGAGCTATGAAAAGGCCCCCTGGTTTCCCATCACACACAGAGCTGGTGGGTGGGGAGGGGGCCCCCTCCCCTGAAATGGGGCGGGCAGAGCAGGAAGGAACCTGCTTGGTTTCCTCCAGAACCTCCGTACCAACCTGAGTCAGCACTCCTGGGGCCTCCAGCTTGATCCCGTGTGTTGTGGGTTGAATTGCACATCCCCACAAAGGGTACGTCCGTGTCCTCCCCTCCGGCGTCACTGCATGTCACCTGATTGGAAAATCGATTACCTTTACAGAGGTAATCGAGTTGAAGTGGTTCAAATGAGGTCATCCTGGATTGAGATGGACCCTAACCCAACATGACTGACGTTTTTACAAAGAAGAGAGACATAGAGATGACCATGTGAAGACAGAGGCGGAGACAGGAGTTATATGGCCACAAGCCAGGAACCATCTGGGGCCACCAGAAAGTGCAATAGGCAGCGAGGGGTCTTCCCTGGGGGCTTTGGAGCCAGCGTGGCCCTGCTGAGGCCTTCATTTCAGGGTCCTGGCCTCCAGAACCATGAGAGAGTACACTTCTGTGTTTCTAAGCGGCCCTAGGAAACGAACACACCATAGTTGCAATGGGCGGGGTTGGGGTCAGCTTTCCGGAGCTCAAATCCCAGCTCTGCCCCTCATGAGCTCCCTCTGAGGGTCCTTGGGGGCGGCGAGGGCGTTCTGGCCCCCAGTGAGCTCTGCCCAAGTGCACGGCATGGGGGTGATGCCCAGGGGTGACCCCTTGGCTCAACCCGCGCTGCCAAGATTAGAGCTCAGCACTGAAAAGTAAGTCTTGCTGTGGGTGGTGTTTCTAGTAATGTTGAGGTGGGAAGCCCCACGGAAAAGACCCCCAGGCAGGGCCACTACTTTCCTGCCAGCGCCATCCAGTTCCTTGGCCTGCCAGCTTTTTGTCTCTATAAAACAGCTTGCTTCTAGGAAAGCAGAACTTACCCCTAAGATTCTATTGGTTCCTTCAGCTCACTCCTGATTGGTCCATTTGTAACACCTCACGTCCATAGAGCTCACTCCTGATTGGTCCATTTCTATCCCTCCTGATTGGTCCATTTCTAAAAAGCTCATTCCTGATTGGTCAACTTTATTATATCTTATTTGCATATGATGTTGCAAAGTGTAAACTGGCAGCCTATAAAAGCCTGTGTAAACCTGCAGACGGGGTCCAGAGCTTGGGGTGTTAACTCCTCTGGGCCCGTTGGCACAACAAATCTGAGTTTTCCAACCCGCCCAGCGCTGCTTGGTCTCTCGCCCGGATCCAGGTTGCTGTCACACTGAGCTGTCACACACTTGGCTACAACAAGTAGCCAAATGCTCTTCTTCTCCTGGACGGTTGGAATCGCAGATACAGACCAGCGCTTAATGTTCCCCGCGTTTTCAGTCCCGTGGAGTTGTTTCCTTTGCCGTTTCTCATCCGGTGATTCTCCTGTCCCTGGTGAACACCCACCACACTGGAGAACTTACCAGGAGAATGTGTTTTATCCTCTTTGCTGATGGGCTGGCCTCTAAGTTCTACTTTCTGCTGGAAAAAAAAAAATCTGTCTCCCTCTGTGTCACCTCTTCTTGGGAAGCACAAAGACTCTTCAAGTTAGATGAGTAAAATTTGAAGACAACTTACCAGGTAGGTCCACTGGGCATCCTTCTGGTTTTAACCTTCACCGTGTGATTTGCTTCCTCGCTGACCATACATGGAGATACCACCATCTCTTATCAATGCTGGGGTCTGGGTTGGACGCCAACGTTCTGGACATTTATGGACTTGTGGGGTCTCCTGTAAGCGAGCCCACTCTGCTCATTTTTTCCTCTCTTTTTCTTTTGCTGACCATCCATGTTACATCTCTGCTGTGTGGAATCACACTCTGGTTTCTCCGGAATGGTACTTGCGGATTTATCCAGTTCACGCAAGCAACTGATTCTCATGGTGGTTTCTTATTAATTTTTTCTAGTGCTTATTACAAGTATAGGTGATGGCAGGTGGCCTAGGAATTACCAAAGAAATAGACTTTTGATAGTGGTAAATAATAATAACAATAATAATAATAAAGCAAAAAAATTTTCTGATATTTGATATTTGGGGATTTACCTGATTCAGGAAATCAATAAAATAATCCTGAGATCAAAAAGCCACAAGGCAATCTCCATTCCTTTCGTCAAGCACAGGCGCTCTGAATATTCATTTCTAATTTGCCAAGTCGATTGGACTTCCAAGTTAAGGAGCACAGGTATGGAGGCAGCGCCTTCCTCTGGGGTCCTCCCTCCTCTGTCTCCCTTCTGGTGATCAGGGGACCACCTGGTGACATCTGGCCTCTCCGTTTCACCCTGGGCTCTTCTACAGATTCCGGTTGTGAGTGGCGCATGGTCAGCCCGGTTGAGAGTCTCCACTTTCAGGAAGTTTTGCTGTTTGCTGCGTGTTAGAGAGAAGGCACGTGGTTCCAGGAGGTATATGAGCTTGTCCCTGGTTCCTGACACACGGCTCCTAAATCCCATGGAATCTGTGGGTAACAGGAACCTCCTTTGTTCTAAGGAGGCTTCTCTTGGCAGGCCCCTAGATAGAATAAGGATGGGGACTGGTCACCAGAAAGATGGGGACATAGTTAGAGGGTTGAAACATTCAACCCCTCTTCCCTACTCTGACCTCCAAGGAGGGGAGAGGCCGGAGATCGAGTTAATTACAATGACCAATGATGCAATCAGTCCGTGATTTGATGGAACCTCCATAAAAACAAATGAGTGAGGTTTGGACCACTTCCAGGTCGGGGAGCCCATCAGGGTGCTTGGAGAGCTATGCCCAGAGGGAGCCTGGGAGCTCCACACGCCTTCCCCAAACCGTGCCCCACGCATCTCTTCCACTGGCCCTTCCTGAGTTGCACCCTTCCTAAGGAACCAGTAAACATAAGTGAAGTGACTTGCTGAGTTCTGGGAGCTGTACTAGCCAATTATGGATCCAATGAGGGGTGATGGGAACCCCCTGTTCCTAGCTGATCGGTCAGACGTACAGGAGGCCCAGAACTGTGGCCGGCATCTGAAGTGGGGGCAGTCTTGTGGGACTGCACCCTTAACCCGCGGGGTCGGATGCTAACTCCAGGCAGGTAGCGTCAGAAAGGTGGAAAAGACACACTGTGGTTTTGGCTCCAGGAGGGAAAACTCATTTGGGGTCAGAAGTGTGATAAGTGCAAACAGTTTTCTTGGTAGCATGATTCTAGCCCTGTCCAATTGTGCTGTGCCCCAGAAACGGACACGTTGTAACTGACTGTATTTCAATTTTTAAAAAAGGATGCTAATTGTGTCCAGATCTATCTGGGATTCTGCCAGCTGTAGCTGGAGGTGTCCCCCTTATTGGGAGACACCATCTAGTTCCGGGGCCAGCAGTGGTCTGTGCACCGTGTCATGACGCTAACCTGCATACAGATTTATATAAAAACGCTACACGTGTAGATAAGGCTGAATAATCCAGGGAACCTTTAAGAACTTCCCCACATGGCGCTGCTTGGGGATTGTCTGGTTCGGCTCAGGGTCCAAGGTTCTACCCTCAGAGGGAAGATGGCGTTTCCCGAGGAAGGTCTGAACACCCTCGCTCTCAGTTCTCCTGAGCAATGGTTCATCCTGGGAGCAGGCAGCACATTTGGCAGCGAGCATAGGTGGGGCGGGAAGGGTGTGAATTCCAGACTGCCCGGTTCCAGTCCTCACTCAGACAAGTTCCTATTACCCACCTCAGTCTTCTCATCTGTGCAATGGGGATAATCATGGAGCATTTTAAAGTAAGTATTAAGTAAGTGGATGTTATAAGGTATTTATGACAGCACCTGGCACAGAGCAAATGCTGTGAGCATGTGGGTTAAACAAACCAGGGAGAATCTCTTCTTCCCACCTCTCGGTGGGCAGTTTGGGGTCTGATCACTATGCTCTGGAGGTCAGGAGGCGGGGTGAGCATGAGCGGCCGTGAGTTACCAAGAAATGAGCCAGGAGTCAGACTCGCGTTTGTCTCCGCTGGGTCAACATCCAAGCTGATGTCTTAGAATCTGGGACCAACGATCCAGCCTGTTCGCGGGGGGTTCCGCGGTCATTCAGCTAACTTCCCGCCTCCTCTCTGTGCGGGTCCCTTGTCACCTGCCGCCCGGCCTCCTGCTGGAACTCAGACCTCAGTCATCTTTCCAGTTGTACTTATGGATGGGGCTGGGTGGAGCGGCTCCAGAAAGGCCGAGGGCTGGGGACTCTGGGCCTCGTCGCCGCCACAGTCTTAACTCAAGGGCACACTCAGGTGCAAAGACTCTCACTGTAAAATGCAGGCTCCTTGTACTCAACACTCTCGCTCCTAATGCCGCAGCCCCAGGGGTCCCAGGGGTCCATCCTGCATCCTCACACCGTGATGGAAGTCGGGTCTGGTCCACCCACGGGACGAACGACCGGGCCAAATGAGATGGGGACTGCATCGCAGCTGACATCATTCCAGCTTTCTGAAAAACAGACAAGATAACTCAGCTATGTGCACGTGTACATCAGAGATCTTTGAGATTCAAATACACCTATTAATAATCCAGGGAGACCCTTTCTGAGAGCGATTTTGGTCATTCTGTCTCTGCAAACGACAAGAACTAGTCTTGGGGTTAAAACGCACGTGAGCAAAACTTGGATTCAAAGAAAGATCGGTTATTTGGCTAAAAACGGCGTCTTATGTGCATTTATGAGAGAAGAGCATTCTTCAGCTGTTTTTCTGTGATTCCCCAGGCCAGGTGGACTGACCAGGCGCGGAAGCCAAGGCCCCAGACGTCGGAGTCTTCCCGCCGCACCAGCAGAACTTGGCCTCTGGTTGCGTCTTGGCTCTGCGACTTGTGACTTCTTCCTTTAGAAGTCGGAGTCATAGCCGAGTAACCTCACGTATTTTATTGCATTTTCAACAGTGTCTGCCTGACACACACGAGGCACTCAATAAACATTTGTGGAATAAAAGAATTTTTAAAATACCCGAGGATGCCCATCTTCGACTTTTTCGAAAGGATACGTTCGTATTATAACAATCGATGTGGGACAATATAGAGCAGGACGCTTACCAGACCAAACTATGTTTACATTTCAAATTATTTATTAAACATTGAGCCCACATGACAGAACAGTTTACAGACCACAGGCATAATCTCAAGACCCATAATCACAGATTGCCCTGGAGAAAGTTTTCATAAGCCTTTACCATCACCGACAACTTCAAGAGCACAGAAATCTATACTTAAAAAAAATTTTTTTTATAGTTGAAGTACCATCAGTTGACAACGCTGGGTCATTTTCCGGGGTACAGCATCACGTCTCAGTTACACACCTATGATTTTTTTTTTAATCACCAAAACATCACAGCCGAATAATGAATAAAAGCTATGTCCACTGGGGTTAACTTTTCACGGAGCAGATAATATTCTTCGCTGATGAGAGACTGAACAGGTGTAATCACGAGCTTTTTCTCTGGATAACTTTGGAGACAAGATGCGTGGGGCCACATACAGGCGTGGTTTCCTGGAGCAAGGACAACACATGTTTTTCCTCTCATCCAGGTGCTCAGATAACTTCATTTCAACGTTTGCTCTCTACAGGGAAAAAAAACAAAAAACAAACAAACAAAAAAAAACACGAACGTAAGGTTCTATTCAGAAAAAACTAAAAGTCAAAATTCTGTATGCTCGTCACTTGATCGCAGAGAAGGGACATATTGTTTCTCCAGGGAGATGGGGGCAACTGTGTAAAGGAATTTGAACTGGAAGAAATGAGTTTTTACTGCCAGTCTGGCTTCTCTCTGATCCATTTTTATGAATGTCAGCTAGAATCTGGGCCCAGTTTTCTCTCCTCTGCAAAACACAGAGTTCCTTCTTCGCAGAACTATGACCACGTGGGTTTGATGCGATAACTTTAAGCACAAGGAAAAACCAAAGGACGAAAAAGCTCATCACTGATAAAACTGGCAGAGACAGTGCAGGTGGATTATGATTTAGTGTTGTGTCCTACATTAAAAAAAAATTAAATCCTGTTTTTTTCCCCTACGTTTTGCATTGATAGCAGGTATCATGGCTCCACAGAAACCTGCCTTGCTTCTGGTCATTTTTCGGAGCTGCAGTCTCTCTCTTGGTTGTCCGGGGCACACGGGAAGGGGAACACGCTGTGGAGACGTGCACACAGGGTTGCAGAATGTTCACCTGGAGTGCCTGCCTGATGCGGTCTTGGTTTGAGTATCTCTCACAGCGGGCGTGCCCCCACATACAACCCCCCCCCCGCCGTCTTCGTGGATGAGGACCTGGGGCCCCGCAGTGAGGCTCACCTGCCGGCCACCCTCACTCCTTCTCGGCCCCCAGCAGCTCGGCCGCCAGCCCCCGGATGTGCTCCCAGGCCAGCCGCACGTGGGCCGACTCCACCGTGCGGGAGCAGATGGCAAACCGCAGCACGAACTGGTCTCGCAGGTGGCAGGGCACCAGGTGGATTTTTCTGGCACTGTTGATTCTCTCCAGAAGAGCTTCGTTCCGGCTGTTGGGGCCCTGAAGGGGTGGGGAGAGAGGGGCCGGGCTCAGATCTGCGGGACGGACTTACACACACACACACGCATCATGACATGCACCCTCCAGAGAAGGGAGCACCCCACCTGCCTCGGCCGGGACCTGGGAAGCCATCCCTTCCCTGCCGGGTGCTGCATCCCCAATGCTCAGTCCGGTTCCTCTCCTCCTTCCCTCCACTCCCCTGGGTCTCCACTCTTTCCAGGCCAGGACTGCACCCCCCAAGTGCCTGATAGCTGGACATAGAAGGGCCCGGAAGTGGGCCCAGGGTCTCAGTCACGGGATCCTCATGAGATTGTACTGATGGCATCCTTGCTCTGTCTTGAGAACAGTCCTGTCCTGCCGGGGGCTGGACACTGGCCTTACGTCCGTGCAGAACCTTCCGGCCGCTGGCGGAGGGCCTGCGTGGGGCTCCTACGGGTGCCCCGTGGACGGCGAATGGGCCAAAGGCCACTCCGAAACTGCCGATGGGGACAGAGCTTGTCCCCTTCACGGATGAGAAGGAAGGGAAGCAGCTGCCAAGGGTGGACTTCCACCAGGGGGACCGAGCAGAGTGCCGGAGGTGAAGGCCAGTTAGGAAACGCCTGCCTGCCATGTCAAGTGCACTGGACACGAGCTGCCTTCTGTGAAGCGGAGGCAAAGAGGAAACACAGAGAGCAGCCCGAGATGGAGGGACGGGAGCAGCGACAGAGACGGGCTGAGCAGGTGCCCAGCGGGTGGGGGGAGGAGATGGGTGACGTGGCTGGGGGTTAAATAAAGACCACGCCTACACTGTAGCCGTCGGTGATGCAGAGGGCCTGACATCATCCAGGACTGACGGCCCTGGCACGAAGTATCAGATGACTACGAGACGGAAGACGTGGAGCGGAAGCTGAACCACAGCGCCCTGGACCATCGGATTCACGGGACAGACGTACAAAGTAACGTTTCACAGCGGGAACGTTTTGTTGGCAGAAAACCCCCAGGAGAAGAGAGGGCAGGGACCCACAGGGGTGGCTTTGGTGTTGGAGTAAATTGTAAGGAGAAAAAGTGTTGACTTGGACGACATTATGCTAAGCGAGAGCAGGCAACCTCAAAAGGCAATGCACTGACAGTTCCATTTCCACATCCAGAGTGGACGGATTCGTAGGGACAGAAAGCAGACGGCTGCACCTGAGGATGGGGGCTGGGGTGAGGGGTTTCTCTGGGGAGGATGAAGATATTCTAAATTTAGATCGTGGGGAGGGCTGCACAACCCCGTGGATGCACTAAAATTCGCTAAAATGGACACTTTATGCGGACAGAGCGTAGGGTTCTGTGGATTGCATCTCAGTAAAACTGTTAAAAATTAAAAAAAAAAATGAAAATCACGTGCTGCAAACAAACCACAAAAGAACTGCTTGACGGCAAACCAGTCAACGCAGGCTCGCTGCCAACGCCGACGTGGAGGGAGCTGCAACGCCCGGTCGTCGGGGGGGGGGGCCCTTGTCCCCCGGGGCCTCCTGGCCTCAGGTCTCCCCGCGTTCCGCTCTGCACGGAGCTCATGTCTCCCTCGACAGCTCTCGTTTCGGGACTCTGCTGTCTGTCTGCTGCTTCCAGGCTTTTCCACGGCTGGCTCCCGCATCCCCGAGTCCGGGGATGGAAATGGTAAGGCCAGGACGGCTCCTCTGATGCCACGCGCCCCTCGCCCTGCCCCCCGACAGCCTCCGCGGATGTCAGCCAGGAGGCCGGTGCAAAAGTAGACAGTGCAGACGAAAAGCCAGCTCCAGGGCGGTCAGGGTTAGGCTGTCACCCAGCTTCATTCACACAAGACAGATTCACACGTGGGACGGGTGGGGAAACACGTCCATGACCCCTCGGGCAGCAGGACGGCAGAGGGCAACAGAACAGTGCTCCTCAGACCCTCATGTGGTGGCCGTGACCTGGGGGGCCCGTGGGGTGCAGAGGAGGCAGGTCTGGGGTGGCCCCAAGACCCGCTTCTCCCATGCCCCTCGACGATGCTAACACTGGTCCAGGGACCACGCGCGTGGATCAGTGAGCCTGTCGACGGCCGGTCCTCAGCGTGTCCCGTGGTTAAGGCGTACGGATGGGGACCATGGCAAGCATTTTAGGGCTGGGTCGACACCAGCCAGGGGGCTGAGCCCCAGCGAGAAGCGCGTGCGTCCGGGGAAGTCTGGGCTGGGAGGCGGGAACAGCAGACTGGAAAATCCAGGTTGGACTCTGTGGTTTCTGGGGGGCTAATGCAGGGTTTGGGGGGATGGAGGAAATGAGTGACACCCTTCAAAGAAAACCGAAGGAGATTAAAACTGACTTCAACATACCTTTAGCCGAAAACAGACCAGCCCCAGAGTGACCTCCGCGCAGATCTCAAAGCGGGGGTCCTGGCGCACCAGAAACTCAAACTCGTGAGACAGCTGGACGTGCTGGAGGGGAAGGGAAGGGAAGGCCGTCTGAGTTTCTCATCACCGCTCAGTTCAGAACTGAAGCCCCTAGAAGACTTGCGGAGACGCCCCGTCTGTAACTCATTTGTGTGCTCTGAGCCACGTTCCTCCGGCGTCTAAGTCCCCAGCTGTTCCCACACAGGTTGAGAAGAAACCCGCCACCGTGAGGAAGAGGATCAGGGCTTCAGAAAAAACACCAGTTGTCATTGCCTTCTGTTCGGGGGACCGTTTTGGGTCGCAGCCGAACAACGGTTTACACTTTGAGGCTGAAAATGGGGAAGGGGTGTGTAAACCTTGTTGGAGAGGGACAGTGGCCAGCACCGCTCAGGTGAGCCGGGTCTGCACGGCAGCCCACGATGGCAGCTTCAGCCATCACTGCACAGCAGCTCCCGCCCGGGGTGAGGGCCAACCCCGTCCTCCCCGCGCTCAGGAACAGCCGCCCCTCACTGAAGCCACCCCTGATCTGCCTTGCGGACCCTGATGGGGCTCCAAAGCTGATCTGAATAGTGTGTGAGCCGAGAACCGGCTCGCCGAGCTCTAGGCGTACATGCTGGGGGCTCTCCGCCCGGCATCAGCGCGGAGCCCTCCCTGGCAGGTGCGCAGAGGTGGTCCGAGCCCCAGTCCTGGTGCTCACGGGGTGGGATGGAAACGCCATGTCAATGGGCGCGACACACCTGCCGCCACTAGAGGGCTCCGAAGACCGCTGGGGCTCACGCACCTGCCGGGCACACCTGGCTCTGGCCCCCTGTGCCTCCTGGTGAGGCAGGGCCGGCACCTCACCTGGGGTTTGGGGGGGCATGAAGCAGCGTGATCGCAGCCCGCCTTCCCGAGCTGAGAGCCGGCATCACGAGGGCGAGACAAACCAGTCAATTTCCCACCTTCTCTCCCCAAGGAAGCTGGACTGTCACTGCTTCTGAGCCCAGGGTCTCTGTGCGCGGGGAGGGTCTCTTGCCAGGAGCTCGCACACACTCCTTTCCTACACGGATCCCGACACGCATCCCCGGGGGCCCTTCAACGCCCACAGCAGCCCTGTGAGGCAGATGGACGCCACGCACTGGCTCAGCCGAGGGGCCTGGGGACACCGCCCTGCCCGCCTGCGGCCACACAATGGGTGAGGGGCGACACCGGGACCGAAAAGGAGGGGCGGGCCAGGTCAGAGACTGTGGGGAGACGCCTGGGGTCCTCTGTCCATCCGGGGGCGCCCCGGCCTCCGTGTCCTTGACCGTTAGGAATAAAAGCAGCGTCGTGGGGCCTGGACTGGACCCACGGTTCCCTCTTGTGCGCTCATCACGGCTGCCCTGTTCACTGCTTAAACAGCGGTCCCTGAGAGCCGCCCCGCGAGACCCGGGTCAGCAGGTGCTCCTGGCCGGGGCCACGTCTGAGAGCCGCCGGGCTGGGGGACGTCCACCCCCTCCCCCGGCCCCCACATCGTCCTCTCCTTTCTGACGGTTTCCTGGACAAAAGCCCACTGCGTGCTCACCGCTGCCACTGAGGCCCGGACAAGTGTCTGCCCGGTGCTGCGACGGTGGCCCCGGGGTGACAACCGGGTCTTCTCGGACATGTCTAGAAGATCCAGAATCGCGCACTGACCGTCTTACAAAGGCCCTAATCTCACTGGCCCGGACTCTCCCTTATATGTGCTTAGCAGTCCCCCCGCCACCAGCGAACGTCGCCCAGATAAGCAGCGGTCACACGATCACCTTGCGGATGTAGGCCTGCAGGCCCGTGACTCCGTACAGCCTGAAAACAAACCACATTTTCAAGGAGCGGAACCTTCGGCCCAGCGGCAGCTGCCAGTGCTGAAACAAGACAAGAAGCGGCAGGTGAGGGGGGGCCCGCGGCGGGGCTGGCCTCCTCCCTGGCCCCCGCCCGCCTTGCCGGTTTCTCCAGTTAACTCCCCGGAGGCCCCCGCATCCTGGGTGGGCGATGCTGACAGCCAGCGGTGGAGCGGGGAGGGTCCCCCCTGCCGAGCTCCGAGCTCCGGGACATTTGTTGAGTGCACCCGGGGAGGACCGGTCCGAAGGCGGGGACATGTGACCCTGCCCCAGGGAGCCTACAAGCCAGTGCGGGTGGGTGGGAGCGGGCCCTCCACGGATGTCTCTGCCCGCAGGAAGGAGGAAGGAGGGAGCAAAACCCACCCCCCGTGATGCCTGGCTTCATTTTCCAGAGCCACGTGGACCCCCCTGCTGCCCCGCGGGCCGCCGTGGAATGACCTGCCCGACATTGCCTCTAGAAGATGCATCTATCAATGTGCAGGAGCCTCCCCTAATTTTCCCTGAATTCCTCAGCTGTCGGCTCTCCAGTGCTGAGACACTCCCCAGCGGTGGTGGTGGGTGTCCTAAAGCCAGAAAGGGCGCGCAGGGCAGAAGGCTTGGGGCATTCGGAGGATTAACTAAGCAGTTCCTGTGACTCTGCAGAGTCGTGACCTATTAGAGTTTATAAAAGGGATCCTGGGGGTGACTCTCCGTCCACCTCCGTTCGGTGCCCCTCCCTGCAGAGCAGAGCCCAGAGACAGATGATGCCCCTCGGGGCTCGGGGGTGTTAGCCACCCCCACCCAGGGCACCTGCCTGTGGGGCCCAGCGTGCTTGGGGGGCACTGCTTTTTCGTGGAATGCAGCGGAGCACCCCACTTCTCCAGATGCAAAGAGAAACATGGACGCAGCATCTAGGCTGAGAAGCACCCCGCACGGTATCACCGCCGGTGACCCCAGGCACCATCCAGATTCATGCACCACCTCGCTTCACAGCGCTGGGATCTCGGGTCCGTGTCTCTGTTTTATCGGCGAGAAACCAGGCGCCTCGAGGCTGACGGAGGTGCAGCTCCGGACAGCCTGAGTCCCACCCACTGTACACACGGCTCTCTCTTTTACTTATCAGGGTGTTTGTGAGCTGTTGGGAGATTCTCAGCACAAATTAAACCAACTCGCCTTTGGGGAAAATCTGCTATCACCGCCCCCCCCGCCACCCCCCAACTAACAAGTAGGTCCCCGGCCATCGGTATTGCAAAGTCACCCCCCGCCAAGTCAGCCTCCTGGAAACCAGACTGTGGCTTAAACCAGACTGTGGAGGACAGCAAGGTAAACTCGATTACTCTGCTGTGAAGTGAAAATGCGCACAGTTTAATTGAGTGCTCATTCCATCGTGGCCCATGTCACTTGTCTTCTGCAGCCCGAGGCAGGACTGGGGTAGTTGCCCCAGGCAGGAGCGTGCCCCTGGAGGAGCCAGTTACGAGGCTGCCGTCTGAGCACCTCTAATGCCCTCTGACTCTCATCTGCCACCGTCCCCGGAGGCTGGTGCCCCGCGTGCAGAGTGAGGGGCCGCGGGATGCAAGGATCACGCCCGAGAGCAGGCGTTCCCGCCCCGCCGTCCGAGGGCCACAGGCAGGCTCATTTTGTCCCAACCTGAGACCTGCCCTCGGGGGGCTCAGCGGAGCTGCCCACTGCCTGGCCCGGTGAGAGGGTGTCCTCCGGGGGGACCTGATCACGGGAGGAGTGAGAGGCAGCAGATGGTACAGCCCATGACGGCACCTGGATAACCAGGGACCGGGGGTCGGCGAGACAAGTCTCCCACTTACTCTGTAGTCGGTGATGAGGCCTGGAAAAAAGAATGAGAAGAGGAAAAAAAAATGTTAGACACACTGGTTAATTACAGACCTAATTCTTTTCTGTCGTTTCCTGAACCAGAGATAAGACCACCGAGGCCAGTGGAATAAAATTACACTTAAAAAAAAAAAAATTTCCCCACTGGAATTTGACACAACATTATAAATCAATAAAAAAAATGTTAAAAAGAAAAAACTTGGGGGCTATGGCATGACAGAATATTTCCCTTCAGCTGTGGGTTTCTGTGTGCCAGCCTAAAATAAAATAGAATGCAGTACAAGTTAAAAAAAAAAAAATCCTGGGGCAATAAACTTTACCGAGATGACTTTGGCTTAAACTCACCCCTCCATTATTCCAGAGCAACACTTGGTGAGTATTGGCATCATTTCTGAGGTTTTTATTGTTTTATGCATTTCAAACATGAAATGCATTTTTTTTTAATAGAAGAGCTTTGCCCGCTGCTCCCTAAAAGTGCATTGCTTGACGCCAGCTCTGGTTTTAAGAACCAGGTTGTATTTTGCAGAGCAGTTTTAGGTTAGCTGGTATCTGGAGTGGCCCCCACAGGACGGAGGGCGATTCTCGGAGGGTGACCCCGGGTTTTCTGGTCTTTTTACAGGGGCCACGTGGGCTGTGGGGGTCCCCGGGGGGCGAGGGGACGGTGCCTGAGCCTGGCTTCTGTCACCGTTACCAGCCGCACCCTCACCGTGCGACCCCCGGGGAGCCGCTCTGCACCCACCCCCCAAGGGCTGATCCCCGGGGACATGCATCTCCACCTCCGGCTCCTGGGCCCTCTGAACGCGGCTCTGATGGAAACAAAACTGGGAACAGCCCGGAGAGAGCCAGGCGGCGGCTCACCTGAGTCCTGGTGGCTGTGCTTCAGGTAGACGGGGTCCAACTTGAAGGCTCCGGTCAGGTCGGTTCTCTTCTTCACCCTGGCGTCAGAGAACGAATAAGGCGCTGAACGGGGAGGCACTCGGGTGGGGCTGCACCTCCTGCTTACCCGCTCCTGCTCAGCTCAGGCCGCCCTCCCCGACCCCACGGGCTCCCTGCCTCCCCCAGCCTCGCGGCAACACAGTTTTCATCTCCGGATCTCCTGGAACCTCAGATTCCCTGGGTGAGATGCTGGCTGGGCCCCTGGACAGCTTCAGAGTCCAGGCTGGTTGCCTGGGAAACCACGTCTTGGTTAGAGGGGCGGAACTCTGAACCCCACCCCTCAGCCTCCAGGGAGAGGAGAGGGACGTGAGACAGTCAGTCACCGATGGGCAGCGACTGGATCAATCACGCCTATGCGATGAAACCTTCACAAAGCCCCTGAATGACAGGATTTGGGGCGCTTCAGACACATCAGCGTGCTGGGAGGGAACCACGCCTTGCAGGGGGACGGGGAAGCTGTGTCCTCAGCCCCAACCCTGCCTCTTCCACTGGCTGCTCATTCGTGTCCTTTATCATAAACCAGTAAATGGAAGCGAGACGCTTTCCTGAGTGCTGGGGGCTGTTCTAACCAGCTGTCAGAACTAACAGAGCGGGGGAACTGTAGGGGCCCCTAACTTTATAGCCAAGCGGACAGAAGTGCAGGTCACCGGGACCCACAATTGGTCACTGCCTCGTGGGACTGAGCCCTCAACCTGTGGGGTCTGAGCTAGCTCCGGGCAGTGGGTGTCAGAACTGAGTCACGTTTGGGGACGCCCCGCTGGTGTCTGGAGAGCTGGGGACCCGGGGTCGGGAGGAGAAACCAGGCAGGTTGGAGTCTGTTTCCCCCTGTCCATCCAGGCCTGGCAAAGCACCGGCCCCATTCGGGCATCGCTGGCGTGTGTAGCGTGACCTGGGGCTAATGGAGAGACGGTGGTGCCCGCGCCGTCCTCACCGAGGTGGGAAGCCATTCATGTAATCACATAGTGATCGCTTTTGCACAAAATCCACGCAAAGCCTCCTACTCTTAAGACTGACTAGCGAACTTCTCGCTCTAATAAACTTAGAAGAACTGGTTTCGAGCAATCCCATACAACTCTTCCTTACACGTCGTCAGTGTAGCAGACTTTAAGTTTTGAACTCCTGTTTCTTGCTCTAAATGTAACCGATGTGGTTACATTACCGCTACAGAGAATTTCCAGGGAACGTCTTAGCAAATGGAATTACTTTAATTTTTCCTCAGCAAACGCTTTTGAGCACTCAGCTTTGTGAAGCAGTGAAGAGTGAAAACACAGACGCGAGTGGATTAGGGATGCAAGCGGGATGACTTTGCATGGTTTTTGTGCACGCGAGGCAAGTTAGACCAGAGCTGGTCCCTGTCAGCCCTCTCTTTCCTTGTGCCAGCCTGTTGCAATGATCTGTTCCAGGGGACAGCGTACAACAGGGCAGGAGGTAGCAGGAACCCACGTGCTCCTGCAGCACGGGGACCCCGCCTGCCGTGGGGCGTCTCGTGTCCGAGCCCCAGTTCTGTCTACAGAGCAGTGAAACTGCAGGGTAATCGACACCTGGTGAAACTCACCACATGGCAGAGCAGTCGAAGTTCACCAGGAGCCACTTGTGGGGGTTGAAGTTGAACGAATCTGCAAACTGCCGAGGGACAACCACCGCAAAAAAGCAGACACTTCAGTTACGAATGTGCAGTTACAACGCGAGAGCCCCCGCCTGGTCATTCAGTTTGCGGTCCCCGGTGAACAGCAGTGGGACCACGCAGCTTAGGGCTAGGGTCAGGGTCAGGGTTAGGGGTTAGGGTCGGGGTCAGGGTTAGGGGTCAGGGTTAGGGTCAGGGTTAGGAAGAGAAGTAGCTGGAACCGCGGGGTTTGGGCTCGAGGATGCATGATAAGGTCTGGGCTCTGAACTCTCCCGGAGTTTCCACCCCGCCCACCTGAGCCTTTTTTGGGGGGGTTCATTTTCAAGTCATGCTTTCTCGTGAAATGTGAAGCTAACACAGACGTGAGTCTGGGCTGAAGCACAGAGGGAGGCGGAGATTCAGGGCTGGCCCCACCCTGGCACGACTGCTGATCCCCGTGGACTGGATGGAGGGCTTCGATTATGGCCGTGGACACCTCGGGAAGCCTCCTGTGCACCTGCCGCCCCTGTCGCTGACTCATGGCTGTAACCAGCCAGGTGGTGGCCCCAGGGAACCGAGGGATGAAACTGGCTACTGAGCAAGGGGGGTGGTTCTGACAAGAGAGAAGTCAGTGGGATGCAATGTGGGGACAACCTTGGGGCAGCCGTAACCGGGCTCCCTGCAGAGGAGGAGGACTCGCCGAGTCCGCCCGGGGTGCCCCTCGGAGGCGCCCTGCAGAGGGGCACCCACGGAACTGGAGCCAGGCTTGAGGTCTGCGGGACACGAAGGCCACCGGGCCAGGGTGGACGGTCCTCGGAACACAGCGCCGGGGACCCAGAAGACATCCAGAGAGTGTTTGCGGTGAGAGCGAAATGAAAATCGAATTCTTTTTGTGATGAAAAGAGCACGGAGGTTGAAGGAGGAGCCCCAGATTCTCCTGCTGTCCAGCTGACGGCCCTCGGGGCGATGATTCTATGGGACTTGTTAGTGAGGGACTGGAATGAGAGGACATCAGGACCCTTCCTGTTATGCACAGGTCAATCCTAATTCGGTGTAGGGCACACTGAAATCAAGGGATCATTTCACGGACCTCGGGTAACTTAAAATATTCAGAATTTCAAAGCCTCCCTTAAGATGGACCCTGACGAAGGTCATTCCGTGAGGACGCCCGGCCCCTGGGAGCAACGCAACAAACTTCCCGGGTCACCGGGCTCTCCTGCCTTGCAGCTGTGGGTCCCGATTCATTTGTAATCAGAGAAATCCTTACTCCTACTTTTCCCGCATGCAACGAGATGCTGTTAATACTTCGCGTCGCGCACTTTCAAACCTGCGTGGTCCGACGTCCCATAGCGTGTATCCCCACTTCAAACCACTTGGCGATTTGCAATAACCACAATTTTAATTCACAGGAGCTGCGTCAGAAAATGGACTGGTTTGGCCTGTGAAATGCTCTGTTTCCTCGAACTTTACGAGCCGGCAAAGTTCTCCAAATATACGTGGCGCCACGGGGAGTGCGAGAAGGAACGTTTCACAGCTGACCCACGGTGATCGGGGTCGCCCCCCTTTTCATCCAGCTGGTCGGTTCTTTCAACAAGGACGGAGTGGATCCGCCATCCATCCCTGTTTGTCTAAATGTCTTCTTCTTTATTCCGAGAGACGCTCTCCGCGTTCATCGTACGCCTCCCAGGAAACCAGTAGGTGATGACGGCCGACAGCTGGGGGGGCCAAGGGTCACTCAGGAAGTTCAAGTGTCAAGAAGAAAAATAAGAGATTTCAACCCCCAGGACGTGTTGAGGAGGGCACGCTGCATGTTCACGGAGCCGGCCACCCGCTCTGGGGGAACAGATTCATTTCCCGGCAGGTTCCCATTAACGCGATATCAGGAAAGAGATAGGAAATTACAACGAAAAGGAAACATAAGGAGAAAGCGGGGCTTTGTTGGCTGGGAATTTAATTAGTTCTCCCTCCTGAGGGCCGATCGGCTCCACCGGCTTCCGTCCCCGCCCGGCTGCGGTGTTATCTCCAGGCTGATGGAGACGAAGGCTCAGCAGGATATTGCCGACCCCTTATCTGCCCAGCGGAGCAGCAAGGCCAGGGGACCAGCCGGCCTTCGGGACGGGAGGCGGAAATGAAATGACTCACCGTGGGGCCTGAAACCCTGTCTGCCGCCGATAGGATCTCACGGTGGCCGTGCCCACCAGCGGCCACCACGGAGGGCTGACCACCAGGCTCCCCCCTGTGAACAGCGGACCCTCAAGGTGTCAGTTCGTGGGGAAGGGAAGAGGGCGGTGAGAAAACAGCGTGAAATTCTACCCCAAGACCCGGCCCTGGGAGACGCCAAACGTCCCCGAGGGACGCTCTGCCCTTCCTCCCCAGAGACGGCGGGGCACACCTTCCCGGGGGACGCGTACCACCCCCGGCAAGACCACAGTCAAAGGGCACTCACGGGGCGCAGAGATTTCCTCCACGTGTCCCTGCACCGAACACCCACATAACTGGCTCTCAGCCACGAGGGCGCACGTTCAGTGATCGATACGTAATCACGGAGTGACTGCGAGAGCAAGGGGACGGATGTGACAGAGATGGAAGCCTGAATGTGCTTTCAGTCATTAGCCTTAAGGGGGCTGTTCCCTTCCGAGATGGGAACTGTGCATTCCGTGCCTCGGACCCCCACTTTTCTGTAATTACGGCTTTGCAAGAACCCCAGCTAGCCGTTAGAACATTGATCAGCGGCAGACGAGAGGGCGGAGGGAGGTGTCAGGGGCAGTGTCTCCTGAATGCACGCACAGCCTTTTCTGTCTCCAGGCGCTGCTTTTAAAAAGCCCTTTAAATGTGATTAACTCCTCAGATCCTTATGCAACCCTTCAAAGGAGGGGTGATGGCAAATTCCACCTTGCAAGGTGTGGGGAGGATGCTAATTTGCCCAAGGGGACGTGGCTATTCCTGGGGTAAGGCCAGGACCCAAACAGGCCATCTAAACCCAAGGCCACGCCCGTGGTCCCCACACCAGAGACTCCCGAGACCCCTGCCTCTGGGCATGAAGCCACCGCCCACCCCTTCTGATTGACAGCCTCCTCCTCCTGCTCACCGACAAGGTCTGCCTCCCTGGGCCTTCCGATCGGAGCCCCCGGCACGGAGGGATTTCCTGCCCCCTGAGCAAAACCCCGCTCCGGTCTGAAATAACACGTCAGAGCGCCTCCCGGAGGTCACCTCTGTGTTAACCGGTCTGCGCCCCTGGAAGAGCCGAGCCTCGGTCGGTTACTCTGGCGGCTGTTTCTCAAAGGAAGCAGGTGCTTTTTGTCGGCACGACAGGCCGCATCTTACAGACTCTGCATGTGCAGGGGACGTTTAAAGGCACGTCTGGGTTAAAGGGACACATCAGGTCAGAACACGACCATCACGTCGATCCAGATCGAATGGGGTGGCAGGCTGGATTTTTTCAAGTCGCCGCTTCGTCTGAAATGCATTAAGGTTTTATTTTTCTCCCTAAATATTGCCCCCAGAGCTCTGTGAGCTCAAATCTGCCCTCTCGTGACAGCTCTGCCCAGGATCCGTGCAGACGGAGAAAGGGATGAGACGTTAGGTGTGTTTTAAGAAGACGGGCCGGGCAACCCGGAGGGTTCTCAGGCCCCGTCTGAGGGAAGTGTAATTTCCAAGAGTCCTAGAAATTGGTCCTGAAACAATGTGCTGACCCAAACCACAGCAGTAAAGAAGTGAACGTCACGTCCTCATAAGGAGAGGTCACTGATCACACGGCACGTCCCACCCGTGGCCCCGGGAAGCGCACACTCACCTCCACTCCGTCCAGGAGGTGCCGGAACTCGGGGCAGATGAAGGCGCTGCCCGCGTAGGCCGCGTCCACGTGCAGCCACACGCCCTCCTTGTGACCTGAAGTCCAGAAGCGGCTGGTGAGCTCTCGGGTGGACAGACGGACGGGCGCCCTCACCCGGGGTCTGAGCGCCTGTCCGGTCCCCATCCCTGCACCTTCCTGCATACGGTCCATCCGCAGCATGTGCTGGCCTGTTTTTGTGTCCCTCACAGGATGCTCTGGTCTGAAGGCAACGACGCTGACAGCAGAGGCCGTGTGCCACTGGCCCGAGGGTGCCCGGCACAGCCCAGCGCGTGGACGGGAGGGGAACTTGGCTTTCGAGGCTGGCCCTCGTGCCCAGCAGAGCCTTAGGGACCAGCGTGCCCCAGCCCCGCCGGCCCGTCCACCCACATCGCACTCCGCCCTGCCCTGCCCTCCGCATCCCACCCGCCCCGAGCTGTCGCCCTGATTAACCCGGCCGGCCGGCTAACCTCCTTGCACGGCATCTCCGGAGGGAGGCCCGCACACAGGCCCCCCGGCTCTCTCCCCACCCCCACACGAAGTTTGGTCCCCTCTGAACCATCCGCTGCCTCTTTCGTGACCGATTCCTGCTTCCCAGCTGCCCTGGAATGGCCCCGCGGGAAGGGAGCCCGCCTGACTCTGGAGCCCTGATTTGGACGCATCTGGGCGCAGTCCCCGCCTCCGGTCACCCAGCCACCGTGTGGTCTTACTGCCCCCTGCAAACTCATTCTCCTCACGGGCAAACGGACGTCAAAACCGCACCCCAAACTTGAGGGGCGGCCGAGAGAACGTTCCTGCCACGCTTAGTGCGACGAGAGGACAGACCTGGTGACAAGTGGGCGTGACCTCTGTGACCATCCCCACCCCCCCGGGCATGAAATGCACAAAGCTGGGGGGTCCCGAGCAAAGGTGGGGGCGTCCTTGTCTTACGGGGGCGCAGGGCCAGTGCCTGCCAACGCATTTGTGCTGACGGGCGGATTCACGGTCCACTTTTGCACGCACGTGCGACGCTGGCTGCTCACACGTGATGCTGTGGGGACTGCGGAGTGTTTCCGAGCTCTGCCGATGAAAGTCAGCGGAGGCATCGCAAAGCCTGATTCGGTTTGATCTTCGGGGCTGAAGAGGCCACCGCAGCCAGGAGCAAGCTCGCGAGGCTGGGTCATCGGAACTGAGGGCGGCTGCGGACCCCGGAACTTGGGACTTTGGGGGCCTGGGCTCCGCCCGGCCGTGTGGCTGTCCTGGCGGGCTCCCTCGGACAGCGGGTCTGAGTGGCTTCCTCTTCCCTCCACGGGGAGGCAGGGAGCCGGGGTGCCACCTCTCCCGTCTTGTACGAGATCGTCTGACACACCACCTGCCTTCCAGCCCCTCTGAGCACCGCGGGTCCCAGTGACCCCACCGAGACCCCAAGGCCAGACCTCACGCCCCAGGACTAGGTCCCCCAGCACCCAGGCAAGGCCACCTCGACGGGGGCTCCCAGATGCACCCAGGAGGGCGGAGGCCGCCCCCCACCTCTCGAGCCCCTGCTGCCTGCATGCTTCCTTGCAGGGCTCCCCTGGACAGAAGCACGTGGGCCGGGCCCCCCGCACCGTCCGCTGCACCCTGACCAGCGTCCTGCCTCCCCCTTCCACGCTCCCCGGGGTCCCGGTCCTCAGGGCCCCACCTTCACGCCTCCGCCTGCCCACCTTCAACCACCTGCTTTCTGTTCCTCACCCTCTCCTCAAGAAAACCTGCCAGAAAATTCCATTGATCCACCCACGTGGACCAAATGGACCGATTAAAACTGTCTCTCTGGCGACCAGTTTTGAAAGGAACCGAAAAGAAAGTGTCTTGGCTAAAGCAACCGTCTCCGGATGTCCCCTCCTGGTCAAATACCGGGGGGTAAGTAACCACGCGGAGCTGCTTTAATGGGTTAACTCTAACCCCCTGGGGAACGGGGGCAGCTCCGTCCTGTTCGAAGGAGGAGAACGCGAAGTACGTGGTGAGGGTCAAGGCACTGGGGGCAGAGGAGGGGAGGGCGTTAACGGGGCCGATGGACCGTGAAGGCACCGTCCATCGTGGGTGATAAATGTAATGTCAAAGGCAGCCTCGTGGATGAAGTTCCGCAGGGGAGTGGGGGGCCCTCGCCTGGCCCACCCCACCCCCATGGATGGCGTCTGCATTTAGCACCAGGCCTGGGAGCGGAGGGAGCCCCAGGGCAGCGGGATGGCCTGCACTGGGCGCTGGGCGCTGGGCGCTGGGCGCTGAGTCCCCGCCGCAGGCCCTGGACACCTGACGCCTCCCGCTGGCTGCTGTCCCCCTGGCCGGGCGGGACCTCGGCCCTCTCACCCCATAGCCGCGGGGGTTACGTCAGCCGGCCGCGGGCCAGGACGTCCAGTTCCCAGCCCGACACCTGAGTCACGGGCTCTGTGGCTCGGCCCCGGCTGGCCCGGGTTTGCAGCTAACAGGGCCACCACCGTGGCCACGGCCCTGAGCCAGCTGGCCCCTCCCTCCTCCCCAGCCCTGGCCCTGCGCCTCCAGCCAGCTGCCCCAACAGATGTCGGCCAGCGGCCCTAAGTGGGGAAGCAGAAGCCTGGGGAGTCGGCCAGTCCGCCCCGCAGCCACCCGGCCGGCTGGCCACGGCCCCCTGTCCCTCACGGCCCCAGGGCCCTCTCTCCCTGCTGTCTCGTGTGCACTTAATCATCTTCTCCGAATCCCAGGGCGAGAGCGGAGAAGCCGGCTGGGGTGACACAGACGGGCAGTGAGCCAGGGCCGAGTGGCCCGAGCGACACTTGGAACAAGCCACACGCGGTCCGAGCTCCTGGGCGGCCACCTGATCCCTCCAGGTGACTCCTGCCACCCGCCTGTCCCCCACCCCGTGGCAGCGGCTCCACCCGTGGGACTGGCGGGGACAGAGAAGGGGGCATCGTGAGCTGATGCCCCACCCGAGGAAAGGCCTTCTGGCCACAGAACCGCCCCGCCTCCGGGCCTGCTGGGTCCCCAGGGAAACTGGAGGCACAGCCGCGGACTCACGGTGCCCCTTGAATTCTCCAAATTCTCGTCTCTCTCGGAGGAAACCTCAGGGCTCTAGCTGGGGAGGGGAGGGGAGCCGTCCCAGCAAACACGCGAAGGCCACGCCCTCCTCGGGAGAAATCCAGCCTTTTCATACTGATTTGCTCCATCACTTCACGTAACTTGCTCAGCTACGTTCAGGAATTCCGAAAAGGCCAGAATAAAACCGTGCTTGGGAGACTGCCTTCAAGGACCGAAAGTTTTCGTGGCTTCATGCACAGGACCCCCTAAGAGAGTCTGAAGAGTTTATTCTCCGCAGGAGGGCGATGTCACCTTGCAGACTTACGTCACCGTGACGTCGCTTACAAAGCTTTCTTCTTACACAGAGTGTGTGGGTGCAGCTAAGCTTAACTCTCGTCCAATGAGCCCAAACTCTGAGTTGATGGAGTTCAGCGTAACCAGGTTTGCATCATTGCAAACACAGTGTTAATAATATGTTATAAAATGTTAATATTCTATTATATTTTATTACTATTTAATTGTATTATATTCTGTGTAATATATTATATCATGATATTAAGTTACTGTTATGGAGGAGAGCCCAAAGAGGCAGGCGACTTAAAGTCCCCATGGATTGAGAATATTTTCCAAAAGGAAACTTAATCAGATACTTACAGACGGGCCCCACTTCTAAGAGATTATCAAAGGAGCAGCAGGACGTGGTTCCCAGGGTAGCCACCACCTGGAGGGCAAGAAGCAGACCGCTTTTCAGCCCTTCATCATAGTCACCCTGTAACCTCCACACGCACACACGGCCACCACCCCACCCCCAGGTCGAGCCCGGAGCCTTGAACGCCGTGCCGGGTGGACGGAGGTGAAAAGCAAGGGATGCGTGTTTAATGTTTGCAAGGAAGCATCATGGCGGGCTGACGTGGCAACAGAAAAGCGGGCCGTGAGGCTGTGCAGGGCACTGGTAGGGCGCCGGTGCTGCGGAGGGGCGGGCATGAAGGCGTGGACACGTGCACAGCGTCCCGCGTTCCGCGTTATCCGGATCGGCATTCCTTCCAGGAAGCAGGAGCGTGTGTGTGTGTTTGTGTGTGTGTGTGTGTGTGTGTGTGCGCGCCGAGGGCAGGGCAGCATCCCCAAGGGACAGGCTGCTCTGGGGACAGCATCCGGTCAGCTCAGAGCCCCCCACCCCAGGAGCCTGTCCAAGAGCATCGCTCCCTGACTCTCATCTGCCACCCTTGTCCTTCTGCATGATCCTGTCCCCAGGGACTAACTCCAGCCCTCCAAGGGTGAAGCTTTGCTCTCACAAGGAGATTCACCAGAGGCCCCTGCCGATGTTGAACGGAATGCGTCCAGGGTGTTCCCAGGAAGCTCTGAGAACCGTGGCCGCACGCCTGACCTCCCGCCCCCGCCGTCGGAGCGCCGAGCCATGATCACACCTGCACAAGCGACTTGCAAGTTCCACGCACGGGGCCGTCTCCCCGTCTACACCCACCACACTCTTGAACCCAGGGTCTGCGCCTTATTTCTTTGTTTTGCTGGGAAATCGCCCTTTGCAGGGCACAGAACAGGTGTTGAAACCCTTGCTGAGTGCAAACTCTCTCCAAGGGGCCCAGAGCATCTTCTGCTCCCAAAACCAAAGAGCCTCACTGATTGACGTTGGCGGGCGCTGGCTGGATACTGCAATCTCTCCTTCGATGTGACAACAGGGTCTTTCATTCATTCCTGGAGCCCCCAGCAACTCAGTGTGCTCAGAACCACACACAATCTAGTGAACGTGAGAACCTGGCTGGAGGTCTCTCTGTACAGCATTGGGAACTATATTCAATATCTTATAATAACTTACAGTGAAAAAGAAGAAGATGAATTTCTGTGTGTACTTGTATGACCGGAGCACCGTGCTGTGCACCGGAAATTGATACAACACTGCAAACTGACCAAACTTCAATAAATATATATATACACAAGAAATAAGTAAATAAATTGACCTAATTACCTCCCCCTGCAACAAAAGAAAAAAGAACATAAAACAATTTTATTAAAAAAAAAAAGGAATGACTGTTTTGAGTGCACACCGCCAGCCAGGCCTGGGGACGCTGCAGACACGACATTCAGTCGTCACAGCACACTAGGGAGCTGGACAGTCCCGCCCCCGACTTTACGGGTGGCTTAAGTGAGGCTCCCGGAGGTGGCTCCGAGGACACGCAGGCAGGGGCAGACTGACACGTGGCCCCGGGGGGGCTTAACTCCTGCTGTCCTGCGGGCTCAAGAGACCCTTCCTAGCATCCGAGGCCCCGCGCAGCTCACGAGGGCGGCGTGTGCATGACACGGGGAGAAGGTGCCAGGCCGGCGGGGCCCTGCGCGCCCGGTGTTCTAGAAGCCCGTGAGTCAGCCTGTCCTAATTCTCAGCAGCCACTTTGAAGCCGGCGCCTGCTCTGCTCCGGGCTCTGATTACCCCGGCTCAGCTCAGTGATGCTAACCTGATTTCAGCCGCTCTGCAGGAGGCATAATCACATTTGTGCAGTCCTGGGGCCCCGCGCCGGCCCCTCCCCTCCCCTCCTCCGACATCCGCGGCCCCGGCCGGCCGTCCCCTCTGCTCTGACACAAGCCCCGCGGGCAGGCACCGCTCCTCCTGACCTCAACAAGCTAGGAAGGCAAACCAGCGCAAGAAGAAAGGGAAACTTTATCATCACAAGCCCCGGCCAGTCCCTGGAGGGGCCGTGATTCCGATTTCCCCGCTCAGATCTGCCAAACGTGTCCTCGCTCTCAGCCGCAGCCCCCTCGGCGAAATCAGGTCGGTCTGCACCTCAGGATCACGTGCAGAATTACAACCACCGTGCATGCATTTCAGCGGGAACACCCCAGCGACAAGTCCAAGCTCAGAATCCATCCTTCCCGGACCAGCAGCCTCTCTCCCGGCTGCCCTGGCCCCCGGCTGCCCGTTTAAGACAACCGGTTACACTTCCTCGCACATCCTGGGACCCTCCACATCTCTGTGCCCTTGCACGACTCGTTCCTTTCACAAGAATCTGGGGTGCGCGTGAAAATCTGAGAGTCGCTGTGATGCGTTCCCAGTTCCTGGACAGGCTGGCGAGCGTAAGCTGGAGCAGGGCCTGGGCACCTGCATTCCCACAGCTCCCCAGGGGGCCCCAAAGTGCAGTCAGATGACCACCCTGGGGCCAGTGCCTTGATGGCAACATTTTACTGTCATCACATTCGACATCTCGGTCCCGACACTGAATGCCACCACGACCACAGCCAGGCAACTCTCCAAGCTTCCGCCTGATGCCACCCCGACTATTTCTTCCCCAGTGGAAAATGCCCACTCATGCACGGGAAAACCAGCTACTCCTTGGCTAGCTGGACGTCTTTGTTACATCATAGCGAATTATACTTTAATTAGTCACTGCCTGCTTGCAACACATCTCCCACAAGTGGCACATCCCAGCGTCCAGGCAGCCGGGCGTTCCTGGATTTCACTTTGAATTTGGCTCACTCGTGTGTCACTCATCTACCAGGACGAGCGGCCGTTACATGGTGTCACTTTGAATGGGAGGCAGAAGGAAGGCTTCTGGGCTCAGCTGAACCCCCCAGGCTGGGAACCCCCATTACCTGTTTCTGAGTTGAACACAGGTGAGGGAGGAAGGGAAAAATACGGGTGTGTCGGTCAGTCCAGCCTCTCTCAAGCCGAGGCAGGCCGACAGACAGCATGTGTACCGCCCAGGCCTGCAACCCCCCCGGAAAGTGGCCCCCGACGGGCCCTGACACTCCCCTGGGGCCACGTGGACTTACGAAGAAAGGAATCAGGCCGGCGGCTTTGTCGCGCTCCAGGGCCTCCTGCAGGGCAGAAGCTCGCAGGGCAAACTTGCCATCGGAAGGGATCGCCTTCAGCTTCACTCCCCCGATCAGTCCGGCTCTCTCCACCGAGGAGTGGGCCTGCGAGGGAGCGGCAAGGCAGGTGGGACTCAGGACCCGGGCTCCGCGGGGCCCCCATGCCTCTGGGCGCAGCTCCTTCCCGCCCCGCGCCCTGCACCTTCATTCATCCCCTCATCCTGCAGAATCTGCGTCTCAGTTTAATGATTTAGACTCTTTGGAGGAGGGGGTTACTGGGCCATACTGGGTCATTTTTCACCCACTGGTTTGAATTCTCCAGCAGCAGTGAGCTCCTGGATGGCACACCCACAGGCGCACCTGGACACCCGGGCTCAGATCAGGGCGCTGCCTCCGGCTGGGGGGCCCCGGGCAGCGGGGGGCCAAGTTCAGTCAGTGAACGCTCCATGGGTGGGGTCTGGGGAAAAGGAGCCAGGACAGGGCAGCCCCACAGGATGGCGGTCCGTCCTCTCTCGGGGACCCTCAGGGAAGAAATCCAACGGCGACTGAAGTCGCCACCCTCTCCCTACAGCCCCACCCGCATGGTCGCACGCTGGACCCCGTCCTGGGGCCCCGGGCAGGTGCGGGTGGGGTGGACACAGCTGGGCATGGCGGCCTCAGGGCACATTGACTTTCTTTTCAACTTGATCTACTACGTTCTCCCCTTTAATGCGGGCGTCTGTCTTAGTGATATCCTTAGTCTGTCCTTGCATTTGAAACGGTGCTGCCCAAACTGGTTTGATTTTGCTCTGACGTAACACAAAACACTGCGCTCTCGGGGGCTGGATGGGGCTCGATGGGGCTGGACGGGGCTGGATGGATCTGGACAGGGCTGGATGGGGCTCGATGAGGCTGGATGGGGCTGGATGGGGCTGGATGGGGCTCGATGGGGCTGGATGGGGCTTGATGGGGCTGGACGGGGCTGGACGGGGCTGGACGGGGCTGGATGGGGCCAACACACCCACCTGGTCGGACGCGTAGGCCACCAGCTTCTCCATGACGGCGGCCTGCGTCAGCCCCGGGGAGGTGGTCTGCAGGCGTCGTGTGACTTTGGTCCGAGCGGCCAGCAGGGCCACCAGCGTGGCTTCACTGGCGCTTCCCTAAAGCAAAGAGAGGGTCCGAAATGAGCCTCCAAGTGCAGCCAAGGAGTCAGGATCTCGCCTTGGGAGACGTGACCTGGGTCACCATATTTTTCTTAGAAGATGAATCTGAAATCACAGTGGTCGCTCTCCTGAACACCTGGATTGCCTCCTGGGCTCTTAGGGTTGTTTCAGAGTCGCTTTGTCTCTGTTTTTCATTTTTTTTTTTTTAACGGAGGTACCAGGGGACTTTACAGCACAGGGAACTGTATTCAATTCCTTGTAATGAGCTGGAATGGAAAAGAATCTGAAATTTATATATATGTACATATGTGTGTGATGGAATCACTTTGCTGTACACGTGAAACTAACATTGTAAATCAACTACACTTCCATAAAAAATAAGAATTAAGTATTTTTTTAAAAAAGAGATCTTTATAGAGTGGGCGCCAATCCCGCCTGGCTAATGTCCTTATAAGGAGAGGAGAGGCGAGGTCACGGGGAGAAGACGGCCGTCTGCCGGCCGAGCAGAGGAGCCTCAGGGAAACCAGCCCGCCTCCACCTTGACCTTGACGTCCAGCCTCCAGGATGGGAGACAGTCCGTGTCTGCAGTGTGAGTGGCCCCGTCTGTGGTGCATCCTTGTGACCTCCTTAGCAAACTGATGCAACGAATGTCAATCCCTTATTTTGGCAAAGTAGTAAAGGCTGATGCTAAATTGGGAGGCGCTGAAACATGACTTGAATTCGGCACTCATGAGGTTGTCCCATCCAATTTGCAAAATGACCCTGTTGTTAGAATTTGTCACCTTCAGGTGGGAGACCGATGCTCAGGGAGACAAAGTAACTTGCCCCAAGTCACCGGCGAGTTAGCGGCAAGGTCAGGGGTGAGCCCACATCTGTCGGGGGGTCGGGGACCTCCCCACATTTATCACCCACTTCCCTGCTCACGATCACGGAGCCTTAAGCAAATCCTAGAAGAAACCACGAGCTGAATCGTATTACGAATTCCAAAGAAAGGCAGATTCTTGCTGACTAGGAGGAGATTGCTAAGGGTTCAGAGTTTCACAGAGAAAGATACAACGAAACAGTGAAAGCGGTTAACCTCTCTTGTTAACATTTTATTTTATGTACACGTGTCTGTAATCACCTCAATGTAGCCTCTCCGATGGGTTTTAATTTTCCTCTGGCCGCATTTCCTCTGGCAAAGAAACACCTGGGGAAGTGAAGTCGGCGCCGGTAGACACCGACTTCACAAGTCTGTGTCTCACGTCATGTGTGTGTGTGTCGGAGACGTGGAACGTGGAAAGGTTACTGAAAGGCTCAGCTCCCTGGATGGGGGTCCTCCTCACCCCTACGCCCCCCGGGGGCGCGCAGCCCCTCCCTACACGCCACCCTCTTTCTGAAGCCTTGGAGCATCACCCCCACACATCCACGCTCCTCTGATGAGAGCCTTGCATCACCATCAAATTCATTATGGGGCTTCCTTTGGGCTCTGTCCTTGCCTGAGAGAAGATGCCCTTTCTTCAGGCAACAAAAAGGGATTTAAAAGAAAATGCCCCATAAAGTCATTGCCAGTCAAGCAACCCCGTACCAGCTGGGCGGCAGTGATGGGGCGGGGGGACCAGTGGGTCTCCTGGTCTTTTTGGGGATCAGATCTCTGCAGGGGACCAGGGGAGCTGCTCTTGTGCTGAGAGCAGAAATGATACTTTGCTTTTCTGCGGCGCAGGAAGGTTGCCATGGCAAGCGGCGGAGGGGCAGACGGAACATCCCTGAGGCTGCCGATGCCACCAGCAGACAGGTCTTTTCATCTGCTGGGTTTTCGCGTGTCGCCCCACCCACAGCGGGAAATTGGCTTTTCTTCCACGAGACCTTTCAAATGCAATTGAGAGACTAATTTCCTGGCCCTGTTTGTCCAGCTCAAAGGATGACTCGCCATTTGACTCAGACACCTGTCACTGCCGACGCCCGGCAGCGGTGATTATGGCTCGGGGGTGCGGGGGGAGGCGGGGGTGCCAGCATCCCCTGTATCCAGGGCCCCTTGGCTGTCACCGAGCTCAGGCGCTCTCTGGGACTTTGCAAATTATAGACAATCAGCCTTGTCAGCTGGGAAGGGAGGGCCTTGAGCAGACGTGAGAGGCTGTTTTCATCCAGCAGACTGAGTGGACTGGGTTCCCAGGGGGCTTGAATTGTATCCTGGGCTGAGAAATGTTGGAATCACTCCCAACCAAACCCTGGGGCTTCTGTGCTTTCTGGAAAATGGGTTCATCTTTAAAACAAGAGATAATTTTTAAGATCGAGCCCAGGGCAGCATGCCCACCTCTGGACACTCTCACCCAAGCAAATGGTCAGGGGTGAGCTGGTCGGACGCTCCCACATGGACCAGCCATGCCTCTAACTGGCTGGTGCCCTTGGGCCTCGCTTTCCTTATCTGTGAGCGAGATTGCTGATGATCCAATCAACCCTCCTAATTATTTGGAGGTTAAAAAACGGGCTCATAAAACACAAGAAATAAGTTAAAAACACAGCCTAATTCAGAGCAGGTATTGAATTAAAAGTAGCTATTATTACAATACACCCAGGATTATGGGGTATTTGTAAGATTTTTGGAAAGTATCAAATTCGAGGGATCATCTTGGGCTGCTGAAAAGAAACGAATGTGAGATTGTTTCAGTTATAACCTCCGGTGACCGAGGAAAACTGCTTATATTTTGGTTTTGGGTTGATTTTGGGCAGAACAGGAGCAGAGAGTATGGACTGCACCAGCATGACCCCAGCAGAAAACTGACTATCCTCTTAGAACATTGCTCACCCCCAACCTCAAGGGTGTCCTTTGAGATCTGATTTATAAGAGGGAAAAATGTGACATTGTATAAATAGCCCTGTTCGTATACACTGTGGCACATTGCAGACAATCACGCAGAATGTTCTCAAAGAATATTTAAACCATGGGGAATGCTCACCATAAAATAGTAAAACATCACACAGAAAATCTGTACGATGAATTGCATTATCCCAGTTTTGTTTATGTGTAGGTACACATACCCGCGCACACACACACACACACAAGTATTGAAATAACACGGGGAGGAAGTATGCCCCCAAAATGTTTCCAGATCTTTTCCATTTTTATAACAGACGTCTAGTTTCCATAAGTAGGAAGGGGACAATCCTTTTAAGTGGGATGACAGTACCGGAATGGACACGGAAGGCATTAAATTGGCAATGTGGGAAACTGAGACCACGATGTAAAGAAAACCACAGGAATCCCCCCAAAAACACAGAGAGAAGATGACCAAAAAAGGAAAATAACAAAAGAGAGCTAGGAATTATGGGAAATGTCCCCAATCCATGGGAAATCAAAGTTCCTGGAAAAGAACTAAAGTGGGAGAAAAATGTTCCCAGGTGAAGAAGGAGCTGAGTCTGGCATTAACAGGGCTCCCCCAAGGCTGGGGAGTGGGGTCAAAGTGAAAAAAAAGGTCTTGGCAAAAATGTGTGTAATTAAAATCAAAAGTAATTCTATACCGTATGACCCAGGAATCCCGCTCCTGGGCATATATCCAGAAGGAACCCTGCTTGAAAAAGACACCTGCACCCCAATGTTCACAGCAGCACTATTTACAGCAGCCAAGACATGGAAACAGCCTAAATGTCCCTCAACAGAGGACTGGATAAAGAAGCCATGGTCTATTTATACAATGGAATACTACTCAACCATAAAAAAGGATAAAATAACACCATTTGCAGCAACATGGATGGACCTGGAGAATGTCACTCTAAGTGAAGTAAGCCAGAGAGAGAAAGAAAAGTACCATATGAGATCACTCATATGTGGAATCTAAAACAAAACAAAACAAAACAAAACAAAAAAACAAAGCATAAATACAAAACAGAAACAGACTCATAGACATAGAATACAAACTTGTGGTTGCCAGAGGGGCAAGGGGTGGGAAGGGACAGACTCGGAGTTCAAAATTTGCAGATACTGACAGGCATATATAGAATAGATACACAAAATTATCCTGTAGAGCACAGGGAAATATATACAAGATCTTGTGGTAGCTCACAGCAAAAAAGAATGTGACAATGAATATATGTATGTTCACGTAAAAAAATTAAATAAAATAAAACCGCTGGTTAGCAAGTGCATCTGGCAAAAAAAAAAAAAAAAAAAAAAAAAAAAAAAAAAAAAAAAAAAAAAGAAGAAGAAGAAGAAAAAGAAAAGAAAAAGTGTTAGAGCACCTCCAGGTCCAGAACTGAGTTGAACAGAATTCAAAACCAGGGCCCCCCATCCCCACCCCCCACCCTCCAACCCCCAAGCTGTCCAGCCCTGCCGCCCTCCTCAGGTTACTGGGACCATCTTCTCTCCTGTCCACACGTGGGCTCTTCACGAGCAGTGATGCCCCAGAGAATCAGGACCGAGGTGCTGGAGACCAGAAAGCCACCTGGCCCTCCCCCCACCCATCAGATGCAGCTGAGGGGTGTGGACAGCCGTCCCCGCCCCAAGGCCAGAAGGAAGCTCGGAACTCCTATCTTTGTGTGTGTTTTTTCCAATGCTGAGCCTCTGACAGGCAGAAAACTGACCAGGGTTGCTGAAATGTCTGCATTTGTGAGAAAAATCATAGCCACTGCTGTGTTGAAGTCCAGTTCGCAGCGTCACATCGGGGCTTGGCTTACCCACTTAAAATCACTCACAAACACTGCTGTAGGATGGAGGGTGTTAGAACACCCAGGAGGTGAGGCGGGAGGGTCCGGAGGGGTGGGGTCTGAGCCCGGCCTCGCTGGTCACACGGACCATTTCATACGAAGTAACGCCAAGAGTTACCTGCTTATCAGTCCTATGAGTAATGGACCATTGACGCTCCCAACCAGAATCGTCACACAAGAGCATCTATGACTCAGCTTCCCGTGCTGACCCCAAGCAGGGCTGGGATGATTTATCTGAACCCTGGCAGCAACCAGCCCGGCCCCATTGGACCTGACAGAGGGAACTTGTCTCCAACTTCAATGTAGCGGGCCCATTTGCCCTGTTTCTCGTAGCAGAATACGCCCTCATCACCATAATAAACATCTTCACAGCCATCCTTTTCCTGAGAACATCCCATACATGGCAGAATTACACACAGGCACCTTCATTATCAAAACCCTCCTGCTGACCGTCTTCTTCACAGCAATCTGAGCATCCTGTCCAGGACCGCACGAACACCAACCTATATACCTCTTATGCAAACACCTTTCCATCACACCAGGGGCTCCGCCACGAACACAAGAAACAGGCCTGACCACAGAGTTACTTTGGAAGAGTAAATAGACCGAGAGCAAGAAGGCGATGGGTCACAGAGAAGTCAGCCATCGGTCGCGGCACGAGGCCTGTTTACGAAAGTGCATTTCAGCATCTCTGCACCAGAATGACCCGACGTGCAGGTTAGAAGGCCGACTCCTAGGCCCGCCTAAGACTTGGTGAGTCTGGACCTGTAGGGGTAGGTCTCCCTCTGTGACCCTGACACGTACTGGATGTGTTTGGCCGAAGAAGACACTGCTTTCATCTCGGAACCTGTGAACATTTACCTTACATGCAGGAGGGACCTTGTCAATGAGATTAAGTTAAGAACCTTGGTGCAGCGGGGGATTATTTTGGATTATCTGGATGGACCCAGTCTCATCACAGGGATCTTTAATAGTGAAGAATCTTTCTCATCTGTGGTCAGTGGGAGATGTGGCCGTGAAGGAAAGGCCAGAGAGATGGGACAGTGCAGGCTCTGAACACGGAGGAGGAGGGCCGCGGCTCAGGAATGCAGGAAGCTTCCGGAAGCTTCCAGAAACTTCCAGGAAGCTTCCTAGAAAAGGCAAGGGCAGATTCTTGCGTGGAATCGCCAAGGTGTCAACCCTGATTTTAGCCCAGAAAGAGCCATGTCAGGTCCCTGGCCCACAAGAACTGTGACGTAACAGGTTTATGTTGTCTTAAGCCAAACACAAGGGAGTTTAAAAACCCGGGTCCGGTTGAGCAGTCCCGACCCTGGAAGTTGGGGCTTGCCTCCTAGTTTTGCTTGGCCACACTAGCCCGGTGACCTCACACCAAGGCAGCCGGGCCTCCGTCCCCATCGGTCCGGTCAGCAGAGCCACAGCTGGCCTCAGTGATGCTCAGAGCCTCTGGGAAGACAGTGTCTGGAAAAGGAAATTCCTTTTTCCACCCCCAAGTAAACGGTGCTTCCCCAGGGGGTGTGATGGGTTGGATGGGGTCCCTCTTTAGTGCCAGAAAAGAAAAAAGCCGGCAAGTCCAGGTCTTCTTAGGTGGCACTTGTCCTGCCGATGTCACACCGTGACTGTCACTCACGCGTGTCCTGTCCCTCTCAAAGGTGCACGCCAGGTGAAGAGAATGAATTCAATCAGCGCAGAGAAAAGGCAGCATCTCTCGGGAAGGTGGGGCCCTCTCTAGTCACAGCTGCCCCTCGCTGCACCGAGGACAGCCCTAGGGGCGGTCCTGTCGTGGTTCTGCAGTCAGACGGGGGTGAGCTCAGACCCCAGCTCTAGAACTTACCCGCTGGGAACCGACGGACCGGTTCCCGGCTGCTCTGAGCCTCAGTTTGCTCGCCTGTGAAATGGGAGTCTTAACATGGCCCCTGATTTATAGTGTCCTGGTGAGGATGAGCTGTAACACATTTTTCCGCAGCATAACCACAGCCGTTTCCCTCCATGCGGCCCAGCCGGCGCATCCCCGGAAGCTGGACCCCCGTACCCTCTGCCTTACCTGGATCACCCCGCCCCCTTCTCCGGCTTCTCCAGCCAAGAACGCCTCGGGCAGCTGCAGCATCCGCCCCAGCCAGTCCATCATCACCGTCTCCAGCTCAGTGCACGCCGGGCTGGCGGCCTGTCCAGGGAGGGAGGAGAGGAGTGAAGCAAGGGAGGGCTGGCCTCTCCCCGGGCGGGAATCGCTTGGAGGGCAGGGGCTGGCCCTCCCATCGCAGGGCTCCCGGTGGCCAGCAGCAGGGGGCACAGCCAGCTTTGCCGGAGCTGCAGTGTGCTGTCCATTCAGGATCCCACGTGTCCTTACACGCCTCGGGCCATTTGTCACCCTGAGTCATCAGTTGGCTCAGCATCAGAGCATCAACAAATGGACGCCCGGGACCCAAAAGGCCAACGGCAGACCCTGGCCTTGGGAGAAGCCCCTACGGTGCGACTCAGTCCCCAGGGGGTCCTTGACACTGGGAGACGGGCAGCTCCCCCCGCCCGAGTGCTCTGCGTCCCTGGGGTGCCGTGTGGGGCTGCAGCCCTGCCCACCCTTTCCGGCAGGGCTCTTCCCTGCGCTGTGTCTGCGCAGAAGAAGGGCCGGGGCCTGGGGGAGTGGAGGCAGCGGCTGGCACTTCTGATGGGCTGGCGCCTCTCTGGGGACAGCGGCGGGAACACAGGGGACGGGACGTGGGCATGGCGTCCCTCAGACGGCAGATTGTACAGAAATCCTCTGGTCTGCTTGGGAGACGCGCAGAATCAGGCCTTGGGCTGCCGAAAACCCAGCCCCTCGGCGTGATTCTAACTCACCCTCTAAAAACACTGCTGTGCAGAATTGGCTTTGGCTATTAACACCGTTCCAGAAAGTTCTTTCTAGCTCCCTCTGTTTCCCTGTATTCCAAATTCCCCTACGTGCCAACTGCCACCCGCCAGGAGAACGTGTCCCATGTCCCCATGCGGGGCCATACCCCCAGCACCCCCCCCCCGGGCCATGTGACACTCACCCAGGAGAAGCCGATGCAGCCGATGGCCCCGCACAGCATGTCTGCGAGCATGGCCGGGTACGAGCTGGCCGTGGGGAAGTAGGCAAAGAAGTAGGGGCTGTGCCAGTGGGTCACCTGTGCGGGGACGGGGCGGTCACTGGGGGGCCCGGGAGGCCAGCCCACGGGCAGAGGAGCCTGGCTGCAAACCGAGTCTCTAAAAACAACCCCGTTTTCCGAGACTGTAAAGTGGCGGAGCGCACCTGTCAGTGACGGAGATGCCCTGGGGCCCAGTCTCTTCGTGTTGCAAGATTGGTTTTGCCAAAACTGGTCCAAAAAAAGCGTCCATATTGGGGAAAAAAGGCCTGAGTTTTGAGCCTCCTCCTTAACTCTCTATACAATCCCTTTCATGCAGCCAAGCATCTCTCTCCCCCAGATCCTTCACTTCCTCTGCCCCCGCCCTGCCAGCCTCGCCGGGGTGTGTGGGGCCAGGACGGCGCTGAGACCGCATCCAGGTGTCGGGGACAAGGAGAGGATTGCAGGGACACAGCCGTCCGGGGGGATGGGAGCCGGGCAAGCCCCTGGGGCTGGAAGGTCTAGCGGTCGGAACACGGGATCTGCTGGGAAGATCTCAGGGTTTGGGGAGGAAACTAAGGAGGAGAGAAAGTGGGGGTGCCCCACCCCGTTTTTGCTTCCTTATGTGTCTTTGCTGATGACATGCCTGTTGAGCGAGCACAGAATAAGGCCTTCGGGCACCCCCACCCCAGCAGAGGAAAGAAGGGAGCGGGGACCGTCCTTCAGCATCCACTGGGGTTGGAACTGTAATCAGCGTCCCGCAGACCGCGGCGACTCCCGGACCTCCGCACCCCTCCATCCCGGGCACACTCTTTGATTTTCTGGGGGGCTCAGCCCCACCACCCCCTTGGGCAGGACAGCACATGCTCCAGGTTCTCTCCCGGCTCGAACCTTCTCCAGGCCCGTCTCAGGATCCCCAAAGGCGGCCGACACTGCCCACCCTGGTCATGCCCACGGTCCGGGGCGGAGGGCGGACATCCCTTCCTCGAGAGCACTGGGCATCAATCGTCTGCCGTCCCAGACGTGGGACCAGAGAGGCCCAGAGTGAGAAGGGAGCCGACCTGGACCTCTGCGAGGACCGGGAGCCTCCAGCAGGGTGTGTGTGGTCCCAGGAACGAAGACCAGGTCCCACGGCCACCACGGCCACCCCCACATCTGCAGGGTGAGGGCAGGGAAGGACCCGGGGGGCGGGGGCGAGGAGTCGGCAGGGACCCTCCTGGGGCAGTGAGGGGAGGGACTCTAGCTGCTCAGGAGTCCAGAGCGCTCAGAGCCATTCAGCCTGGGTGTGCATGTCTGTGCATGCGTGTATGTGCGTGTGCATGCGTGTGTGTGCGTCTGTGTACACGCGAGCTCGGGGCGCAGCCAGGCCCAGGGCAGAAGTCAGCATCTCAGTGGACTGACTGACAGAGCAGGTGACCTGTGGGACTGAAGGGCTGGGGAATGTTCTGGAGGGAGGGAGGCACCCAGCACAGCTGGGGCTTGGAGGCTCGGGCAAGGGAGGCTGCTGGTGAGGCCGAGAGGCCCAGAGGCACAGCAGGCCCGCTGTCCGGGGCCCACGATGCTCAGAGAGGCCCTGAAAAACATTTTCACTTCTTTTAAAATCAGAAGGAAAAGGTAAACTTGCAGGTCAAAGAAAAATACAATCTGTAATGTTAGTGTCTTAATGCCAATGCAGTGGTAAACTGTAATTTCCAGGGGGTGAGAGTGTGGCCACGGGCATTCTGCCCGCCTTGGGCACCTGGAGGCCCTCACCGCGTCCCCTCCCACCGGGTCTGGGAAAAGACGAGAGACCCTCGACTGGGGACACGGGCACCTTTGCTTTCCCTCTGGACCGACCCTCACATAAGGCAGGTGGACGTGCCCGCATGGGCCCTGCAGACGCCCCGAGAGCCTCCCGCATCACACAGCCAGCAGCTGGCGGGGCCGGGACTCCCACCCGGGACCCTGCCCCAGAGCCCGAGCCGGCCCGGCCCAGCTCTGCACAGTGACTGCCCCTGTCTGGCCGACCGAGCAGGGAGCTCGCAGAGTCCTCAGTGCCCCTGCTCCCCCTGCCTGGACTGCAGTGCTCCCCGAATTCCTGCATCCCCCACTGGGATGATACCAGGAGCTGGGGCCTTTGGGAGGCGTCGGGGTTTGATCAGACGGTGAGGGCGGGGCCCCGGGGGGCGGAAAGGCCCTGCGAGGACAGTGAGAAGGCATCCGGATCTGCGGGGAGCCTTGACCTCGGACGCCCAGCCTCCAAGCCCGGAGAGCAGCGTGTGCACCAGCCACCCGCAGTGGGGCTTTGTAGGCTGCAGAGCGGACAGTCCTGGGCCTGACATTTCCCCGCACTCCCGGGGGGCGGGGATTTGAGGCTGAGCCGTTCAGTGTATTTGCACAACCTCTGGGTGAAGACCAGAATCCTATGCCTGGCCTGAAGCACAAACCTCAAGGGAGACTCCCAGGAGGATGCGGGGAGTGGGCGGAGGACCGATCAGGGGCTCTGAGGCCCCCCCTCGGCGTCACAACTGGTCCTGGCTCTTCCCCACCCGTTCCTGTCTGCGGCCCCGGGCGACCCCTTGCCGAGGCTCACTGGCCCTAGACAGAGGCCTGTGTTGGTGGCCAGGCTCTGGGAAAACGCAGTACCACGTAGCCCATTCTCAAATAAAGTAAACAGAACGTTTCTTCCACACACGTGATTTAGCCTCTGCAAAACACAAAACTCCTGGGACTACGCCTCCCTTGGCGCGATTCACTTACTTGAAACCGGCCACAGGGGTTCGTTTTCTCCCCCCAGGTCGTGGAACGACTCTCTCTCGCACACCAGGGTCTCAGGGCACGGGACTGACCTGGGGGCTGCACTCATTGCCTTTGGGGCCCACAAGATCTGGGCTGTAATGCTGACTCCATCACTAACTGGCTGTGTGACCTTAGGCTGATCACCCAACCTCTCTGGGCCTCCATTCCCTCACTTGTAAGACAGAAATGAAAAAAAAAAAAAAAAAAAAAAAACCTCTCTCTAAGGAGATGGTTGTGAGGATTAAAAGGAATAATTCACGTGAATTTCCCAACGCCCAGTAGGTACCAGGTTACCACGAGCATCCCCGTGCGCCAGCCTTGCATACAGACTTACCCCTGGCATGATTATCTTCTCCACGTCATTAATGATGTCTTCAAAGGTGTCTGGCTCCTGGGGAGCAGTGGGGGGGATCAGAGGGCGCAGGTAGCCGGGCTCCACGTCGGGGTAGACCTGGCGTGCCTCGATGCCTTCCAAGTAGTCAGCCACATAATCCACCATCTCTTTCCCTCTCCTTCGGAATTCATCTGCATTCATGGTGACCGGGCTTCGTCGGGGCAAAGCTGCATAGAGAAAGGGGGGAAATCTGTTGGCAAACTTGACAACGTCTAAAGTGGAGACGGGCAGTGCCAAGCCAGCGTGGGACAGGGAAGCACAAATCTGACTCCGTGTGAGAGCTGTTCCTTTGGCTTCAACCCTGTGCCCTGTTTTCTGGGCTCAGTCTTGCTGGCTCTGCGCCTTTTGTAAAAGAATGTCGCCTTTAGCCTGAAATGTACAGCAGAGCCCGTCCTCAAGGCTCTGACCTCTAAGGATGTTAACACTTTGCACTTGTATAAAGATAACAAGTTGCAGACTAGAAAATAACATTTGTCTTGTGGGAGGTTTGCAGGGGCGCCATGACCTGACCCACTTGCACAGCTGCAGGAACAAAGGATTCCTGCACCGAGAAGTTTGCAACAACCAACCGCACCCCCCCCCCCTTTTTCAGTATAAAGGGAGCCTGAATTCTGACTCAGGGAAGATGGTTCTCCAGGACATCAGTCTGCCGTCTTCTCTGTCTGTTGGCTTTCCAAATAAAGTCGTTATTCCTTGCCCCATCACCTCATCTCCCGATGCACCGGCCTGTCGAGCGGAGAGCAGAACGAGTCTGGACTCGGTAACAAGGTGGCCTCTGGGGCTGCCCGGCCGGAGACGCAAACACCCACGGTCCACGCAGACCACAACTCAGTGGCACTTTCCTTCCATGTCCGGACAGGCGAGAAATGACACCAGCTTTGGGAACCTCAGCTAGTGTTTATTCTGCTTTTAACCAGCTACTCAATGGAAAACAGTGCCAAGTCTCATTTTCCCTGTCTGCATCCAGGAAATGGACCAGAAGCACACATGGATGCTCACGGTCCAGCCCACCTGTCATAACAAACCTTGCTCTGAGTCCTGCCCTGCCCTTTGCTAGCTGTTGGCCAGAGACTCCCTGAGCCTCTCGCTTTATTTGAGAAAATCAGGTAACAATGCCGATCTCTGCGGAAGGTGTGAAGGTGGTCACGCAGCACCTGGACAACACTCAGCTAGGAGCCGGGGCCACGTGACCTCCAACAGCATCAGCCTCCCTCCTTGATCTTGACTCTGTCACCAGATGGAACCGCACCCCTACATACAACCTGCTTTTCAAAAAGCATGCTTTCTTGGGGGAGGGTGTCGCTCAGCAGGTGGAGCGCGTGCTTAGCATGCACGAGGTCCTGGGTTCAATCTCCAGTCCCTCCACTAAAAAATAAAATAAAGAATAAATTTAAAAATACATAAAGAAACCTAATTACCTTCCCCATCCCCAAACAAAAACACAAGAAAAACAACACTTTCTTCAGACTCACAGACGTAGAGAACAAACTCACAGTTACCAGGGAGTAAAGAGGGCGGGAAGGGACACACTGGGGGTTTGAAATTTGCAGATTCTAAGTACTATGTACAAAACAGATAAACAACAAGATCCAAATGTTGAGCACAGGGAACTATATTCAAGAATGAAAACGAATTATGAAAAGGAACATATGTATGTTCATGTATGACCGAAACACGATGATGGGGCAACAGAAAATGGCACGACATTGCCCTACTGAGTATATTTCAATTAAAAAGAAGACAGAAAAAGTGTTTTCTTTTCTCATCACGTAGTGCCATGCAGGGGGCCCTGGTTGCCCGTGGCAGTGACGTCCATTCCATAAAGTCTGCGTGAACACTGAATTGGCAGACACGGGACCCTGCCTCCTGGGGGAATGCGAGGCCATGTCCTTGTGTGTTCCTGGTCCCATTTTTATCAACCAATCAATGCATAATCTTTCTGTTATGTGTTCCTCCAAAAAGACACTTTGTCTGAGACACAATCACTCATTCACCTTGAGCTCCCGGCCGACAGCACGACCGCTCAGGGTTGAAGGAACCTTGTCTAACACCTGCGTTTTCTCCCCAAGGCACATCCCAGCCTCCTTGCATGTAGGACCCCCCGGGGTGCACTTCAGCAGAACACAAAACAGAACGTATTTTTACCCAATTACTCTCCCACAGGGAGGGAGCACGGGAACCCTAATTTCATCAGAAAATCAGCAACGTTGGGTTCGAGATCCTTTTTAAGCACCGCCGGTCTGGCAGGCACTAATGACTTCATCTGACTTCGATTCACGAAGGTGCATTGCTTGCTTGCACTTCCATCTCTTCTTTCATGAACTGCTCGCTCGCTGAATCCTCTTCCTCTCGGGTGTGAGATATTTTCTGGTTTAACTGCGAGAGCGCTAACACAAGTCCTTCCACCCTATGTCCGTGATGTATTTTTCAGACGCTTACCTCCATTTTATTCGACCGAGTGTGGCTTAGCGTTTTATTCGGACCCATGAGAATTTTAACTTTTATGCAGCCAAATCTCAGAGTCTGTTTCTTTATGATTTGTTCCTTGCGCGTGACCATTAGAGTTGCCCATTGGACTGAATATTAAGTGACCTCAGTTGGCCCGGCCGAGGGGCAAAATGTGAAACGCACGAACAAGACTCAGAGTGGGAGCCACGCAAAATTCAGAAAGGTGCTTGGGTTCTGGGAATATTAGCTGCTTCCTTCGAATGGGGCTCGAAGATGTACAAAATGAGATGCCTAAAGAAAAACTAAACTGAGATACACAGTTTAATAAACAGACAGACCTGCCTCCCAAAGCAATATTTCTGGTCAGATCGTAAGATAAGACCCGATTATTCTTATTGAATCACGCTCTCCTTTATTGACCAGTTCTTCGCCAGCAAGACCTTTGCAGAAGGCTCTTCGTGCGAAGCCACAGAGAATCCCGCGTTCATTTTAAAGCTGCTTGATATTCTGTGCAAATATTAGCTGGAGGGTGCAGACGACTGATAAAGGCTAAGACAGATGACTTTCCAGGCCTTGTAACTTATCTTACGAACACCATCTGTGGCCTGTGGGCTTCTCCAAGCAGAGGCTGAAACTCTCTCTCTGCTTTCTCGGGAGCAATCACAGACCCTGGACCACAGGAAGCCCCTCCAATGTCTGCTGAATGAGGCCGAAGTAAATGGATGAGTGAATGAGCGGAAAATCTTTTCGCTCTCTAAAAATTTTATTTCTGAAGTACGTGATATCTGACTCCATCCGCTGCCTGTAAGACAAGCCACAGCGGCCAGCCCATCACACGTCTGCCACAAAAGAGCCACAGGAGAGCATCATGGCTCAGAGGTGATGGGCCCCTTCCCCCCAGAATTGTGCCCACCCCTACCCGAGCCTCTCAAGTCCAGTTCATGCTGAGCCTCAGACCCAGCAGGTGCAGAACTGACTTGGTTTCCCCAGTCTTGGCTCTGGAAGTTCACCCTGGATTTGGGCTTCCTTCCCCTCTGGTCCCAGCGGTCCCTGTGGTCCTAGCTGGAAACACCCCCTTCCTTGGACCACTAGAATCCTACCTTTGCCACAGCTGTTTGGCGTGACCCTGACCCGAGCTCTGCATGGTGTTCCACTGGCAGTAGGGGTGGATGGGACTGAGTGCCCACGGGCCTCCGTGCAGGCCGGACAGGACAGGACAGGGCAGGGCAGGACCAGCCACCGCCACTGCCGGAAGGTCAGCGCACCCACCCGTCCGGGAGGAAGGAGGACCAGGGCCAAGGTGCTCTGTGTCTGTCCGTGGGCCTGCCCATCAGTACAGACCAGCTGTGCTCCTGTTTCAGACCCCAGGGACACTGGACACTTCATTCAACATTCCTGACTTTCCTTTTCTATCCAAATTACAAAAAAAAAAAAAAATAGTCTTTACTTTTTTTACACCATTCCAGTACAAATAAATCATAATTTATGTTTCAAAATCACTTCTCTCTCCAGAACTGGGAAGCCTTGTCCCCCGCTTTATTTTTTAACTTTGAACACTGTAGGTATAATCTAGGGTCCTAAACTAACTGGCCTGATTCTCCCCTGAATCGACTGGTTTTTTGATGGCAGTTGTCCCTGTGAGCACAGAAGCATGAATAAACCCAACAGGAGAAATGCTTCTAACCACCTCAGGTAAGGAAGCTTCTAGCAATGAGAGGCTTCTAACAGTAAGAATGGCGGTCTGTTAACGTGCCTCAAAAACACTCCTCTAAGATCTTTTGTGCCTGTTCAAACTCTAGGAGGAGTGTGGGATTAGCTGACACACACTACTGTATATAAAAGAGAGAAACAACAAGGATCTACTGTACAGCACAGGGAACTATATTCAGTTTTGTAATAACCTATCATGGAAAAGAATTTGAAAAGAAAATATATATGTGTATGTATATGTGTAAGTGAATCACTTTGCTCTACCCCTGAAACTAGCATTGCAAATCAGCTACACTTCAATAAAAAATAAGAATGAATTGTAAAAAAAGAAAAGGACTCTAGTTAACAGTGAGTTATTTAGGACCCTTATGTTATTCAAGTCAGCATTTTTTGTCGGTGGCCATAAAGCAGATGAAGACAGGCGGACCTTGGAGATATTTCGGCTTGGGTTCCAGCCCACCTCAATACAGAGAATATGCCAATAAAACAGGTCACACATGACGTTTGGTTTCGCAATGCAAATAAAAGTTATGCTTACAGTCCGCTGCAGCCCATTAAGTGTGCGACAGCATTACATCTAAAAAAAGAAAAATGTATAAACCTTAATTTAAAAACGCTTTATTGCTAAAAAATGCCAACCATGGTCTGAGCCTTCTGCAAGTCATAATCTTGTCACAGTAGGAACATCAGAGATCGCTGACCACAGGTCACCACAACAAACGAAATAGTAACGAAGTGTAAAATACTGTGAGAATTATCAAAACGTGACACAGAGACAGCAGACAGAGTGAACACTGTGGGTAAACTGGCACCAGTAATTGCTCGATGCCGGGTCGGCCCGAAACTTCCACTTGTAAAAATCGAAAAAATTTATGAAGTGCCATAAAACGAGGTGTGCCTGTAATCAAAACCAGCCCACGACAGGCCTGTTGGGGGGGGGGACAAGCAAGGGTCACGGCCACCACTTCTGGTCACCGCGGCAAATCCTTTAAAAATAGGTCAGTGGTGGAGCACGTGCTTAGCATGCACGGGGGTCTGGGGTCAATACCTCCAAACAAACAAACAAACGAAAAGCTTTGGAAAGAAAAGCAAGCAAGTGCGAAAATTCTTGCATCAGTAATTGAGCATTAGTACCTCATTTTGTAGCTTTGGAACCAGCAGCAACTCGTTCATCTCCTTGCATGAACCATTTCACTCAGATATATATATTTTATCATCCTCCTGACAAATCAAAAGGCTGAGGCACAGAGAGGCAAAGTTCACAGCTAGACCCACACTCTGACCCTCGACCCGGCCCTTCCTGGGTGCGCTGGACTCAAACACAAGCAGGGCACAACCCCTGGAATATGGCACAAGCAAACCTTGAGATTAAAAACTTGAAACTCCAGCTTCTCTCTGAGCCTCCGGGACTGGTTTCCCTGAAGATCATTAGTTAACTCCCCTGTTTGAAACCCCGCTCATGGCAAACGGCAAAGAAGAGAAAATGAAGTTGCAACAGCTCTTCGCTGTATGGGATGCCCGCGGCCATGCCAACTGACCTCCAAGCCTCCACCTTCAATCTGTGAAATGGTCATAACGCTAAGTGCTAGATCGACTTCTAGCCAGGGGACAGACTCACGTACGCGAGCCGCGGTCCCTGCCAGCATCCTAGGGGAGTTTGCTGTCCGGAGGGCAAACCCCACAAGGGCCCAAGTGGATGGGCAGTGGGTTCCAACTGGTCAGTGTTGGCCACCCGGTGGGTCTGGGTTAGCGGGGTTCCCTGCTACACTTTGCAAACCCGGATTCTGCAATCCTGCCGTTCCCCCTGCTCCCCGACTCCCAGCAGCCTCGGGGAGCAGAAAGAACAGAATTGAAGGTCATAGCATGTGGGTTTGAGCCCCAGCTCCGCTGTGACATGCTGTGCAGCTGCTGGCAGACCCTGTGGCTTCTCGAGTGTGTTTCCCCACTTGTAACGCGGCAGGTGGAGGCTGCAGGCAGGAGGCACTCAGGACGTGAGCGCTGGGGCTGTGGTTTGTGGTCCCTGATGTCAGGGAAGAAGCAGGCTGGGTCATCATCAGGTCAAAGGGAGCAAGAGAGAAACAGGCAGGGAGGGGGGTTCCTACCCTGGACACACATCAACCCTCAGGGGAAACCCTCCCTCCTCTGACGTGGCAGGAGAGACCTTTGCATCCCAGTTTCTGATTCGGTCCCATTGATGTAAAATCAGGGCTGCCCCCATCCTGGTATTTTCCTGCCGACCTTCCTTTATGGGAAGAAACCATATAGAAACTGGGAGCATCATTTTCCAGCCGAGTCCCATGGGAAGACACGGCCTTTTCGGCTCGCATCCCTGCCAACGTCTCGTGATGTCGCACACAACCGCCGAGAAATCCACACCTTGAGCCCGAAGCAGAGACGCGTCAGCAACACTCAGCCAGCTGATGTCATCGCAGTTGTCATCAGGGTACGCGTAGCCTTTCGGTAGCCTCTTATCAACCGATTTCTCTAATAACCTGAGTACACCAGGCTTGACTACGTCACAGATGTAACCTCGTCAGCCCCCGCTGGGCAGGTTTCGCAAGGTCTCTCCAGAAAAGCCAGGATGATGCAAAAATGTCACCCCCCCCCCCCGGTCAGAGCCCCAACACCCCCACCTTTGCTAACTCTGATCACTCATTCCCATTTTAAATTTAAGCCTGGAAGAAGGTACAGATTCATCACTGCCACTCCTGTGTTTGCTCTTCTGAAAAAGGTATGTGAGACCCATCAGAGATTTAGATTTAAATTCCCTGCTCTGCTTCCGTGTTATGTTGGCGTCAGACCAAGAGAAGCTTCCTGAGATGGAAGCCCCCTTCAATTTTTTTCCCTTATTTTTTTCCCTCCGTTCTTTCCTCCCTTTCTCTCATTCTCCTGAAGTCACGTTAACAGTCCTCAAAAGGTCAAAGCCATCTGCCTCTTCTATGGATGTGAGGCTGTTACATGACGCTCCGGTCGGCTGCCTGTCTCCACAACAGCCAGCACCCCCGGCCACACCACGTATTGATTTAACAGCTTGTGCAAACACACGACACCTGCTGGGGCGAGCCCAGGCGGGGGGCCGTGGGGCACGCTCTGGGGGGCCTCCATCCTTTGCCCGCGTTAGTTCAGCAGCAGACACGACTCCTCCATCCATGGTGACCGCTTCATTCCTCCCTGGGCAGGGCTGTGGTCCTGTCCCTGGCGTTGCTAAGGAGCTCCCACCTGCAGCTCAAATCCTGAGAGCATGGTGGCGCTTGGATGCCACACCCTCTCGTCCAAGAAACCAGAGGAATCGGTCCTTCTGAACCGTGTGTCATTAATCGTCTCAACAACCCCAAAGGGGAGTATTGTTACTGCCATTTCATCAAGTGTCCCAGGGGCAAGTGCCCCACCCAGGGCTGCAGACGAGTAACGGGGGCAGTGGTGCTGGACTTTCTGATTTTCATGCTGCCTCCCCCCTGGCCCCTGCGGCCGGGTGTCCGTGCCCACCTGCGCATGCCGGCCGCCCCTGAACCCCTGCCCTCGGGAGGCCTGAGGTGTCAGGGCCCACAGTCCCCAGCAGGGCCCCTGCCTGGGCTGGGAGGCGGCTCCTGCCACCCAGAGTGTGGTCGGGGTCCTGCCCGTTCATCACACGCAGGAGACGTTCCAGGTGGGAGCAGTGGGGCCCCCACCTGGGCCAGTCCTGATGCCAATGGAAACAGGCAGATGGGGAGCAACCTGCAGCCCTCTCTGCACCCCAGGAAGAGTGCCATCTTCCCCAGCTCCCCCAAACCCTGACAGGCGCCGAGCGGTCCCTGCGCACAGGGGCCCCCGGGGTAAGCCCCTCACCTCTGTGCTCTCAGCCTTCATGGCAGCTCTGCTAAGGAGCCAAATTATCCTCACTGCTGAAGATGAGGAAGTGGGCTCGGGGAGCCGGGCGGCTGGTCTGAGCCAGACAGCTCGCAAGCGGCCTCACACGTAGCTCTGCGCTCTCAGAAGAGCAGACCCGTCCCCTCTGGCCTGCGGTCCCCCACGCCCGCGGCTTACAGGGAACCTAGCCACATGGACAACACAGCAGGATTTCAGCCTTTCTTCCAAGGCCGTGCGCCTCCCCCCTCTCCCTCCATCCTTCTCCAGGAATCCCTAAGAGCCCCAGGGAAACTTGAGGACCACACGTCTAAAGCACTGATGGAGTCCAATTCTCCTGGAGTCTCTCCCCAGACTCAGATGGAGAGTACGGAGCAAAACCTTCAGAAGAATCAGCCTCTTGAAGAGACAGAGCAGGGGAATAACCCCCCCCCCCCCAGCTATTTATCCGAATTTGTGGACGATGAAGGGGGCTTTGTTATTATTTTAATTATTTCCTTCTAATTGGCTGTGCAGAGCAGTCCACCTGCCATGTGCCTGGGAGACACGGGAGAGGCTGCTGTGAAAGCCATGACTTCTTTCTTTTTTTTCTCTTTCAGAAACGTCCGGACACTCTTCCTCTTCCCTATGTCTTGATTGTACCAGGATGACTGCTGTCCGCGCCAGCTTTGACGCTGCAATTGTCCATTTTGGTTTTGGTTCAGTTTCAGAAGGAAAATGCTGATTTCACTGAGCAATCACCTGGAAAGTCCTAACTCTTGGAACCTTTAAGAGAAACAACATACCCTGGGCAGGGGGAGCCCTCATTTCGACCCCCTCCCACCTTCCCACCTGCAATGCACCTGCTTGTTCATAATACGGTTCCTCCTATTGGCACCGACTGTAGGCTCAGCCCTCATAACCGTCAGACCCAGTGTTTACGCCTGCCATGAGGGAGGGAGCTGCTGGCTGTCCTTCACAGCAGAGGACCAGAGGGGTCCGTCTGTTCTGCAGACACGTCTCTTCCCACCCGCCTCCCAGCCTCTGTGGGCTCCAGACGCACCAGGAACCAGCCTGGAAAGTCGTTTCCACTCGCTCTGTTATGTTGCTGTTAACGGCTCCGAGGACTGAGAGCTAAAAAAAAAAAAAATATCAGAAGTTTCTGATTCTTTGCTGGACTTGTGGCTTAGAGGGGACACCCACAAAGGCAGGGGACTTCGGTTGGCTCCTGTTTTCTCAAAAAGTTCCTACAGCCTGCCCCAGCGGCGCACAGCTGGATGCATGCCCGCCCGGCCGGCCAGAGCAAATCAGTCCAGCTGGAATCAACAGGCAAATCTCCTGTCCCCGGGGTCCCCAAACTGGAAGGACCCGGCCGTCAGGAGCTGGCTCCTCCGGTGGGTCTGTCTGGTCCCCCAGGCTCCCAGGACAAAGCAGTACTCACAGGCAGCCCGAGGTGCTGGATTCTGTCTCCTCTCCTTCTCCCCTCGGCGACAGTTAAAAGGCACAGAGGATGAGAGCCATTTATGTAGACAGTGTCCGCCTCCCCAAAGCCAATCAGAGCGGCTCGCTCTGCCGACTTCCCTGGCAGCGTCTCCCACCTCCCGCCCTCCTGCTCCCCACCCCACAGGACGTGGGGGATGGGGGCAGAGCAGGACAGGGTCCGCGGGGCCTGCGGGGCGGGGGTGCGAGCGGACCAAGAAAGGGGGCCCTGTGTCCCAGGGCCCTGTGCGGGGCCCGGGCTGGGGCCGGATCTCCTGGGGACTCTCCGGACCGCCTCTGGGCAGCCACAGGCTCCCTGGCTCTCTCAAGGGGCGAAGACGGGCCCTGCCCTGCGCAGCGCTGGGCTGGGCGGGGAACACTACACCTGCTCCTTTTTCCCTCCCTAGGGTGAGGGGGCGGCAAGGACCCGCGGTGCAGGGGGGCTGACCTGGGGACCCGCGGTGCATGGGGCTGACCTGGGGACCCGCGGTGCAGGGGGGCTGACCTGGGGACCCGCGGTGCATGGGGCTGACCTGGGGACCCGCGGTGCAGGGGGCTGACCTGGGGACCCGCGGTGCAGGGGGGCTGACCTGCTGGATAGGAGGCTCTCGGGGTCCAGCCCCTTAACCCAGATCAGAGAGAGAAGCAGAGGCAGGTAAGGACATGAACCCAGGCTCCTCTGATTCCAAGTCTTGCTCTTTGACCCCTGAAGTCTGCCAGCATTCAAAACGCGGGCTTCCTCAGAAGCCCTGATCAGTGCCTCCTGGGGCAGGTGCCTGTCTCCCTTCAGGTGAGCGTAGAGCCGAGAACCTGCAAAGGGGGCCTAGGCGGGCTCCCCTGAGGCCCGGAGCAGCACGCGGGTTCCTCTGCTCCTGCCACACTCCCGCACACCCCCGCAAACATCCATGCACACACACACACGCCGCACACACACGTGCACACACCACGCACAGGCACCGTGTCTATGTGCATGCACAGATCCACGCACACATACATGTGCACACACCATCATAAACATACACGTGTACACACAGACACACACACACACACACACACACACACACACAATGCACTTCCAGGGCCCGGGGAGAAGTCAGGAGCTGGGGACCCCCCAGAGAGAGCCATTCACCCCGGGCTTAATTAAGCGGCATCTGTTGAAAGGAGCATCTGCCCTCTTGGGCAGAGCTGGCCAGGGGCCAAGGCCTCCAGGAGCTGGGGTTGCGCTGGGGCAAGTGGGCGGGGCCCGGGCAGGTGGGCGGGGCCGGCAGGGACCCGGGCTGGCGGATGGGGACTGGGGAGGTGGGCGGGGGCCCAGGCAGATGGGCGGGGACCGGACAGGAGGGCGGGACCGGGGCGGGGACCGGGGCGGGGCCGGCAGGGACGGAAGGGGTGGGGTGGGCAGCGCGCAGCTCCCTCGCTCCCTCCCTCCCTCCGCGCCGCTGGCCGCGGCCCGCGGGCCGGTGCTGGGATCGGGGCTGTTTGCAGGGGGTGGGGCCGCGCTCCGAAGCACCTCGCAGGGGAGCCGCCCGAGGGCCGCTCACCCCCCAGCGCTGCGCAGACAGCAGGGAAGGGAGGGCGGCACGCTGGACGCGACTGGCCGGGAGCGTGCGGGCCGGGCGGGGTGACTGGGCGCAGGGCTCCAGCCGGACGCCTTGCCCCTCTGCGCGGGGGGGCCCGTCTCCCAGCACCCGGCCCGGCCCGGCCCGGCCCGGCCCGGCCCGGCGGCGGCGCAGACCCCTGGTTAACCCTGCATGATACGCGGAGGCTACGCACACACGGGGCTGCAGGTGTGATGGGGGGCTGACACCCCTCTGGGCGAGGGGGCCCTGAGAATGAAATCTAACAGTTCAGAAAGAGTTACTGTGATCTAGTCAGCATTTACGCAGGTCCCATTACAGGCATGTTTACAGAGGATCATTCAGTCCCTCACAACCACCGTCACAAGGCAGGTATTGTCATCCCCAATGTACAGACGAGGAAGCAGAGGCCCAGAGAGGTTAGGAAGTTAGCCCAAGGTCACACAGCTAGCTGGCTCTCATTCAGAGCACTGCCCGGTGTACTTGCTGTGTGGTATTACAGGATGGGAGGCAGATCACGAAAGAATAAATGGAGAGAAATCCAGGGTTAATTATGACCAGAGCTGCAAAGCAAAGTCTGTGAAGAGGGCACAGCCCAGAGAGGAGGCTCGCAGCTCTGGACCTGACTGCACTTGGAGGGGACGTCAAGGCACTGACGGGTTTGGGGCAGAGCACTGACATGCCTGAGTGTTAAAAGTCACTCCAGCTGTTGCTTGGAGAATAAAATGCAGGGGAGAAAATAGACAGACTTCAGAATTACGAAAGAGATGGGGAAAAAATAATAAAGAGGTAGAAACAAAATGCTGTGAAGTGGTCTTTTGAAGATGCAGCTCAGGGCTAAGACATCCAGCTGCAGCTTGGGCTCGAGCCTGCCTTCCTGACCTGCTATAACGTGGGCTGCCTGCTTCCCCGTCCTCAGGAGCAGGACGATAGGAACGGACCTAAGGAAACCTTACAAAAGATGTGCAACACTTTCATGGAGAAACTTTGAAAGCTTACGGGAGGACATCATAGGAGACCCAAATAAATGGAAATAAATGCTCGTCCGTAGGTAAGAACACTACATACTGTAAATAGTTCCATTTTCCTCAAATTGATTAACAAATTCAATACTGCTTCCATCAAAATCCCCATTGAGGGGTGAGGGTGTATAGCTCAGTGGCAGGGTGCATGCTTGGTGTGCACGAGGTCCTGGGTTCAAGCCCCACTGGCTCCGTTAAGGGGAAAAAGTAAAAAATAAAATAAAATAAATTTTAAAAAACTCCATATACAGAGAAAGAAACAGGAGCCCAGGGGATGCGGTGCCCCAAACCGCATTGGTGGCAAACTTGACTGTTTGCGGAATCCACACCTGTCCTGTGCTTGCCTCTGAGACGATCCCCAGCTCCTGCCTCATCACACACGAGTGAGAGTGAGTGAGTGTGTGTGCACACACCAGAGCCCGCAGCGCCTGCAGCCTGACAGACGGCATTTGGCTTCTAAAGGTCTCCAGTCCCCATGTGAGTTTTGACCTTTGCGCCAGCATCCAGCCCTGCAGCAGGCAAGTCAGGGTACAGGGGCTGCCATTACCAACAATCACGACCTGATTAAGAATAAAACCGGGACTTACTTGCTGGGAGTTCCAGCTCCTCTGGGCCTCGGCTCCTTTCCAGGACTGAGGAGAGCGGGGCCAAGCAGGGGGAGGCGTTGCTTTAATCAAGTCACTCTCAGGGCTTCACATCTGTGCGTTTCCCTGAGCTCGCATGTTCAGCCTCACAAGCTGGTTAAACATTAATTTCTTTGGTGACAAAGGTCGGGAAATCTTGAGAAACCTAGAGGGAGCCACTCATCACTGGGGAGCCTGGGAAATCTCGTTCTTGACAGCTTGTATGTTTCAGTCCAAACCCTGGCAGCATGAATTTTTCTTACTACCATCTGTACCCCCCAACAGCCCCAATTGCAGTTTTTCAGCCCCAGTGGGTCATCTGGTGAACTCCAGCCTGCACCGTGGGAAGCCTGCCTTGCAGACATTCTCCTGCCCCTCCAGGGAGCCCCCAGGCAGAGCCTGCAGGTCCCAGCCCCTCCACCCCTGCCCCTCGACCCCTGGAAATGCTAGTGAGGATGCATGGGACCATCCTGTGCATGGGATCCGGACAAATGTGTAGAGAACACAAAGTAGACTGAATTTTATCTGAGCGTAAAGCGAGGCTGGGGGCGATGAGGGGAACTTGCCCCGGGGGAGTCCGCAGGGAGGTGGGGAGCTGGAGGTCCCGCTAAACCTGCTCCGAGCTTGGGGCCAGCAGGTGCAGAGAGCAGAGTGGGCGGGAGGCTGTGTCCGGGCAGTTCATTAAAGGACCGGCTGCAAGGCGGGGAGAACAGGGTGGTTGTGACCAGAGGGATTTGTCACCAGCGTGATGTGGGGACCGGTTCTCTGTGTTCTGCCCCGGGGCAGGGGTAGCCCAGGGCTGGAGGAAGGGTAACTGGAACTCACTGTCAGTGCTGGAACCCGGGACAAGGAGAGTGTCATTGAGGACATGCAGACCTCCACAGGAGCCACCGGAGGAACGAAAGGAGAGGAGGGATGGGGGAGTCAGCTCCACGGTGACACCTACTTTGGTGGAACAGCATTTGTGAGGTCAGAAAGCATGGGGTGGATTCCAGGTCTGGAAAGAAGGCCAGCCTCCCAGGACCACACAAAGCAGGGGACATGTTACATCATCTGTATCCCCTCCAGCTACATTGGGGCCATCGAAAGGGTCCGAGAAAACTTTGCCCTTAATTTACCAATGCTTTAATCACGACCACGCTGGCTCTTGTGTGCGAAACAGACCAGAGGGTAACGAGAATAAAATTATCTTCATTCTCTTGGTTTGGAGGAAACCATGGAACATGGTGAGAGTTCAGGATGGGAGATGAGACGAGGAAGAGTCGTAGGATTTCGGATGTGTGTGTGCACGCACATCTGTGTGCATCTGCATGCATGCACTGTGTGTGCAGTGTACGTGCACGTGTGAGTGTATGGGTGCGTATGCGTGTATGTGCATGTGCACACATGCATCATGTGCACTGTGCCGGGTGCATTGTGTGCATGCATGTGTGCGTGCGCACGTGCATGTATTGTGGGTGCGCTGTATGTGCATGCACATACATGTGCGTGCATGTGTGCGTGTATGGTGTGTGTACATGTGTGCACGTGTGTGCATGTGGGTATTAGGAGGTTTCTGGGCAGAGGAGGGCTTGGGAGTCTGGATGATCCCCACGCTGTGGACATCCACAGCCCTCCCCACGTACGCCCTACACACACATACACACAGCAGCCCCGCCATCAGTACCCCGACCCGCACGCACCTCTCACGAGGTGCAGAGAGTGGCCAGTTCTTTCTGCTCTTCCTCTCAGGGCAGCCTACCTTTGAGGGGGTGAGCTCCCCAAAACCGAGGCCTCAGGTTCTGAAAACAAGTGACAATTGTCTCACTGCAGTGTGAGGACAGGTCATCGGGCTTGACACGTGAACTCTGATGAGTTTCCACAGGTGTCTGCTACACCCGCGTGAGACCTGATGACCTGTGAGGCACTTGGGGGTTTCTGATCTTGTGCCAGAGCTGTAGGGGGGACAAGGCGGGAGACTGTCCCAGCACCAGCACGGACGCACATCACACATCACCCACCAATCGCCTTTATAAACTAGTTTTTAGCCAAGTCGGAAGTGCATTCGTTAGAACATCCCACGTCATTTCCCAATGTTCTTAGTGGCCGACGAGCCGGAGGGTTTTAAAACACAGAAACAGGCATTGCAAGCAACAGACGATGGACAACACTGTGTTCGTGTTTATTTCTAATTACAAGAAACAGAACATCAGTCCCTTATTTTTACAAAAATACCTGAACGTTTACAATTAGGGTCACAAGCCCAGGAGCTGTATGTACAGAAAGCACGTGGAACAAAGCTTTTGTCTCTGAAATGAACACCTTCCACGTCCCCTGAAAATGTTCACGCGTCACGGCGACATCGCAGCCTTCGGGGAGCAGGCCCGCCCTGCCCAGGTGCGCCCGCCGGTCGAACCATCAGGTAGTAAGTGCAGAAGAAAGAAGACAAAACGTCTACACTGAGGCACAAGTGTTTTCGAGGTTTAGAAAACAGAAGAACGTTCTGGAACGCTAACGCAGAAGGTAACAGACCTCCCCTCTTTCACACTAACACCCAAAGCATTTGGTGTTTTGTTTTATTTTATTTTATTTTATTTTTTTCCCTTGTGGATTCCATCCAGCTTAACTACGTGGAGGTTCCATTTAGGGAAGAAAATTGCAGGCAGAGATTAAGAAGTCGGCAGGCTCCGAAACGACCCTGAGCTGTCCCGTTTACATTCATGTGACTTAAATACAAAAATAAAAGTCGAATGTCCTTTGGCCCCCAGCCGGCCAGGCTGGACGCCCGCCTCTTGGGGCTGTGGGAGGCTCACCCTCTCTGGCGGCTCACTGAGGTCAGGAAGGTACAGAGACCACATCTGACCAGCACACACAGAACCGTGCACCTGTCAAGCTTTTGTTCTCCTTTTTAAATAAAACGGGTTATTTATAAATATGAAATATTGGAGATACTAGCCGTTTAATGATGGGGTACGGAGTGACTGTCATCTCATGGGTGGAGACTTGTCCATGTAAACAGAAATAAAAGAAATGCTAGATGTGTTTGTTTCTTGTTTTTTTGTTTTTTGTTTTTTAAAAGTTTTTACATCCAACCGGTAAAGAGAAAAATGCCTAACAGAGGAATGAGCGCGTCAGTCCCTGGAGTGACGTTTGCGGGAAGCAGACTGCCGGGTCTGCCTTGAGAATCACCCAACGGTCAACGGCGGGAAGGATGGACAGGCTTCAAAAACAAAAAAAACATGTCCTACTAAAAAAAAAAAGTCTTCATTTCTATAAGCAGACATTGCATGGAAGACAACTGGAGTGTGTCCTGTCAACTGAAATGCAGCGTCCCTGTATCCCGGACAGCGTACAGCTGGGATGCACCACCGTGTCCCGGACCACCTGTGCCCCTCGGGCAGCGCGCTGGCGGGTGGGGTCCAGGCGGTCCACGGGCTGGCGCAATCTGGAGCGGCCAGTCTCGTGTGGTGACTGTGATCTGGGGCCAGGAGAGACTCTTTCCCCAAGTAGTCTGTGTGCCCTCGCATGGGAAAACTCGGCTAAGGGGACAGGGCGGGGGGACGGGGACAAGCCAAGCCGCCATCTGACCCAGCTCCTGGAGCAGGAGACGGTGTCATGTTGATAAAACCTGTCAATGGCCACCACCGCCGTGAGGGACTTCTGACCACAGGCCAGTGGAGGGGCCACCCGCCTCCTCCAGTCACTGACGCGTGGAGGTCTCAGTAAGACAGAGGCCGCCAAGCAAAGACCTTTTCAATACAGGGCTGCATCGATCTGCCCTTTCCAGTGTTTCCATCTCTGTCACCATGGAAACCCCCTGGAGACCAGAGCGGGTACCAATTCCTTTTAGATCCTTTAATCCCCCGAGAGAGGGAGGACCGCCGTGAAAGGCCGGCACCACCAAAGAGCAGCCTGGAAAGCCTGCAGGTGGGCCAGACGGCCAGCATCCACTGTGGGTGGGCACCAGCTGTGTCTCAAGGAGGCTGTGGCTATAGGTGTGGCCCTGCTGTGTCGTGGGACAGCGAGTTTTCCAAAGAAAACCAGTGTCCTGTACCGCAGAGGACATGCCACGTGGACAGCATGAGTTGGGGGGCAGCCACACAGAACAGGGGTCGACAGAGCGTGCCGCCTGGCCAGGCACACAGAGCTTGCCAAATGTCTACCACAGGGGACACCTTTTATCTCAAAAAAGCTTTCAAGTATCCGGGGAAGGGCCAGGGTGCTCTGTTATCTGGGAGCTGAATCCCCTACGGTCGCCTGCAGACAGCGGGCACCACCCCCTGCAAACACAGTCGGCCTCCCGCGTCTGCCCGTCTGGAACGGCCAGGCTTTGCACCTTGCGCGCACTGACACGCTGCCTCCCTCCTGCCGGGAGCCGAATACAATACTGAGAACAAAGGAGTGCAAAAAAGGGATCAATACAAAAAAAGTAAACATATCAGTTTTAATCGTCAAGATTATTCCAGGGCAAGAGTTCAGGTCCAATCACTTGTCTCCGTGTCGCGCGCCTCCGAGGCCCGGCCACGACGGTCGATCCAACTTCTCGAACCTGCGCTCACTCTCACGCCCTCCCCGGGGAGGCTGGCGCGGAGGGAGGCGACCCGGCCGGGTCTGCAGCAGCAACTCATTGCCAAGTCCAACCAGCTCGTCCGCCGTGGTCGGCCGGCACCGAACGAACAGATCTGGCTCCGAGTCCCCGGAGCGCAGACAGGCGTGTGTCCGGAACAACGCGCAGACCTCTCCGGTCCAGTGTCAGCTTCCTCCCGCCTTCGGCCAAGAGGAGATCTGAGGTCATAAGGCCACTCGGATGCAGTGGTGTTTCAGCTTGCAAGGCAGGACTCCTCTGTTCAGCTGGTAAAAGTCCACGAGCTGGATCAGGTCGGAAAACCTGGTCTTCCCCTCGTCCAGGCTGAAGAACAGCTTCCCGTCCTCCTCGCACTGCGGAGACAAGAGCACCCTCCGGGTCAGAGGCCACACTGGGCACCACACGGGCCGGCGGCCGGGATTCGTGCCGCCCGCTCGTGGAGGGGGGTTCTCAGGGACACACAGGGGATCGGCCCGCTGAGCTAGGAAACGTCAGGGCGGGAGGCCGGGGAGCCAGGGCTTTGTGCCGGGCGCGGCCAAGTGACCGAGGGTCCCAGACAGCCGGCTCCCCTGTTCCTGGGGGGAGTGTGGACAAAAGGGTGTCTAGCTCCTCCCAGCTCACCCCACTCATGAGGATGAGGCTGGCCAGTCTGTGAGGATCCAGCGAACGCAGCCCACCCCTGGAGGAGGGAGAGGTTGACCATTAACCGTAGTGTCCAGGAAAGTGGCACATCCCATGCAGGAGGCTGAGGTTGACTAGTTAACCACAGTGTCCAGGCACCTGGCGCACCCCGTGGAGGAGGCTGAGGTTGACTAGTTAACCATAGTGCCCAGGCACCCAGCACATACCCAACCCCGTTTTGCAGGAGGCTGAGGTTGACTATGTTAACCAAGTGCCCGGCACCCAGCACACCCCGTGCAGGAGGCTGAGGGTTGACTAGTTAACCACAGTGTCCCAGGCACCCGGCGGCACCCCGTGGAGGAGGCTGAGGTTGACCTAGTTAACCATAGTGACCAGGGCACCCCGGGCACACCCCGTGCAGTGAAGGCTGAGGGTTGACTAGTTTAACCATAGTGTCCAGGCACTCCAGCACACCCCGTGCAGGAGGGCTGAGGGTGGCTTAGTTAACCATGAGGTCCAGGCACCCAGCCCACCCCGTGCAGGAGGCTGAGGTTTGACTAGTTGAACCATAGTGGTGTCCATGCACCCAGCACACCCCGTGCAGGAGGCTGAGGTTGACTAGTTAACCATAGTGTCCAGGCACCCCAGCACACACCCCGTGCAGGGAGGGCTGAGGTTGACTAGTTAACCACAGTGTCCAGGCACCTGGCGCACCCCGGTGGAGGAGGCTGGAGGTTTGACTAGTTAACCACAGTGCACCAGGCACCCAGCACATCCCCGTGCAGGAGGCTTGAGGTTGACTAGTTAACCATAGTGCCCAGGCACCCAGCACACCCCTTGCAGGAGGCTGAGGTTGACTAGTTAACCACAGTGTCCAGGCACTTGGCGCACCCCGTGGAGGAGGCTGAGGTTGACTAGTTAACCATAGTGCCCAGGCACCCGGCACACCCCGTGCAGGAGGCTGAGGTTGACTAGTTAACCATAGTGCCCAGGCACCCGGCACACCCCGTGCAGGAGGCTGAGGTTGACTAGTTAACCATAGTGCCCAGGCACCCGGCACACCCCGTGCAGGAGGCTGAGGTTGACTAGTTAACCATAGTGCCCAGGCACCCGGCACACCCCGTGCAGGAGGCTGAGGTTGACTAGTTAACCATAGTGCCCAGGCACCCAGCACACCCCATGCAGGAGGCTGAGGTTGACTAGTTAACCATAGTGTCCAGGCACCCAGCACACCCCGTGCAGGAGGCTGAGGTTGACTAGTTAACCATAGAGTCCAGGCACCCAGCACACCCCGTGCAGGAGGCTGAGGTTGACTAGTTAACCATAGTGTCCAGGCACCCGGCGCACCCCGTGCAGGAGGCTGAGGTTGACTAGTTAACCATAGTGCCCAGGCACCCAGCACACCCCATGCAGGAGGCTGAGGTTGACTAGTTAACCACAGTGTCCAGGCACCTGGCGCACCCCGTGGAGGAGGCTGAGGTTGACTAGATAACCATAGTGCCCAGGCACCCGGCACACCCCGTGCAGGAGGCTGAGGTTGACTAGTTAACCACAGTGTCCAGGCACCTGGCGCACCCCGTGGAGGAGGCTGAGGTTGACTAGTTAACCACAGTGCCCAGGCACCCGGCACACCCCGTGCAGGAGGCTGAGGTTGACTAGTTAACCATAGTGCCCAGGCACCCGGCACACCCCATGCAGGAGGCTGAGGTTGACTAGTTAACCATAGTGTCCAGGCACCCAGCACACCCCGTGCAGGAGGCTGAGGTTGACTAGTTAACCACAGTGTCCAGGCACTTGGCGCACCCCGTGGAGGAGGCTGAGGTTGACTAGTTAACCATAGTACCCAGGCACCCAGCACACCCCATGCAGGAGGCTGAGGTTGACTAGTTAACCATAGTGTCCAGGCACCCAGCACACCCCGTGCAGGAGGCTGAGGTTGACTAGTTAACCATAGTGTCCAGGCACCCAGCACACCCTGTGCAGGAGGCTGAGGTTGACTAGTTAACCATAGTACCCAGGCACCCAGCACACCCCATGCAGGAGGCTGAGGTTGACTAGTTAACCATAGTGTCCAGGCACCCAGCACACCCCGTGCAGGAGGCTGAGGTTGACTAGTTAACCATAGTGTCCAGGCACCCAGCACACCCCGTGCAGGAGGCTGAGGTTGACTAGTTAACCACAGTGTCCAGGCACTTGGCGCACCCCGTGGAGGAGGCTGAGGTTGACTAGTTAACCATAGAGTCCAGGCACCCGGCACACCCCGTGCAGGAGGCTGAGGTTGACTAGTTAACCATAGTACCCAGGCACCCAGCACACCCCATGCAGGAGGCTGAGGTTGACTAGTTAACCATAGTGTCCAGGCACCCAGCACACCCCGTGCAGGAGGCTGAGGTTGACTAGTTAACCATAGTACCCAGGCACCCAGCACACCCCGTGCAGGAGGCTGAGGTTGACTAGTTAACCATAGTCCCAGGCACCCGGCACACCCCGTGCAGGAGGCTGAGGTTGACTAGTTAACCATAGTGCCCAGGCACCCAGCACACCCCATGCAGGAGGCTGAGGTTGACTAGTTAACCATAGTGCCCAGGCACCCGGCACACCATGGCAGAGGGTGAGGTTGAGCAGTTAACCTGCAAGTGCCCAGGCACCCGGCGCACCCCGTGGACAAGGACACAGCCCTGGGTCCTCACAGCCGGCCCCCGGGCAACCTCCTTCAGCCCCCCACCTTCACGTTGCTCCATTAGGAAGCAAACACTGGATAACCATAACGGATTAGTAAGATCGTGCAGGAAGAGCGACTTGCCCGGGTCCTGGAATATTTGGTCGTGATTTTTTTAAGATGGAGGAACTGTACAGAAACAACCACCTTACTAACGTCAGTTTTAACAGAACACGTTTTAAGCTCAATGCCTAGAACACGGTGCGAACAGGAAAGCCGCTTTGCGCTGTTCACACAGAGGGGGTTAGTTTTATTTGTTTATATTTGTAAACATACCTACTTATTTATTTTTAACATTACATCATTTTATTTGGCAGCATTTCCTCTCTTCTTAAAAATTTGTGTATATATTTTTATTTTTTTCCCATTTTTCAAATTGAAATAGAGTTGATTTACAATGTCGTGTTAGTTTCTGGTTTACAGCAGTGATTCGGTTACACTACAGGCATTACAAGCTATGGAACATAGTCCCCTGTGCCACGTAATAGGACCTTGTTTGCTATCTATGCTGTACATAACTGTTTTTATCTGCCAATCCCAAACTCCCAATTTATCTCTCCCTCCCTCCTTCCTCCCCTGCTAACCATAAGTTCATTTTCTATGTCTGTGAGTGTCTTTCTGTTTTGTAAATAAGTTGGTTGGTGTCAAAATACTGGCTTTTGTTCCCTGTGCTGTACAATGTATCCTTATTGCTTATTTATTTTGGGGGGGGGTGCCAATTAGGTTTATTTATTCTTTAATTTCTTTTTAAATGGAGGTGCTGGGGATGGAACCCAGGACCTCATGCATGCTGAGCTGCACCCTCCCCACGAGGAGGTAAGCTTTAAACTTGCATGGATTAATAAGCTTCTTCACTCCAAAAACACTGTTTGGAGCTGCAAGCACACCCATAGCCTGTTTTTAAGCACAGGGGCTGCAATCCTGGTGCCGTATGTCTCAAGTTCCAGTCCCTCTGATCTTCCTAGGATTTGGGGTTATTTGGAAGAACGGTAACGATCTGCTCCGCTGGCCAGCACTTTCCCCCTTTATTTCACATTTGAGGCTAAGAGAGTAACATCTGTGTCAGTAATACGATGCAGTGGGCAAACGACAAGGGTTGTGCCTCGGAGAACAGCTGCCAGGTTGGCATACAGTGTTTGGTGGACCCTGAAACGTCTGGGCTCCAAGCGTGTCCCTTTCTAGTGTGGCCCAGGGCGGGCCCCCCAGAGCGATCGGGGCTCAGTTTCCTCATAGACAGCAGCGAGCGGCTGTCCCACAAGACCCCAGCCGGTGCTTCCGCCAGGTCACAGCAGCCAACCCTCCCTTCTCTCGGCCACGCCTCCCATCACCTGTCACCGGGTGACTCTGCAGACGCTCGGTATAAACTCCTGGGCTCAGAAAAGCTCGAAAAATGCCAAGTTCCACGATGCAAAACAGAGGCATTCAGTTCCTGTAAGCCTCCTCAGGACTGAACTGTGCGGAGGGGACACACAGGGCCGCCCTCTTGCAGCAGAATTTCCCTGGGTTTGGCTTCCCGGGAAACATTCCATGGAAGTTTTTATGACCTGTGGAATTTACCGATTCTGTGCCTACATTGCCATCGATACCCTTGACCGACACCAAACATCCGGGACCCATTTTGTCCATCTCACCCGCAACGAGACCGCGCATTCTTGGCGGTTCCTGACAGCCATCTCCCACAGGGACACCCGAGTCGTGAGCTAGAATCCGAACTTGGGCACAGCACGGAGTTGAGCGACACTTGACCAACCTAACAATCATTTGGCAAGACAGTGGTGCCAACTAATGTGTCCAATGACGAAGCTTTTGAAACTGTTTAAATATGGAAGCTGTTTTCTGATCCACGGACCCCAGGGAAGGAGGAACAAAGCTTCTCTTTCGGCACCACGGTCACTCTTCCTAAAACCTTTGGGAGGCGCCCTGGTACCCGCCAGCAGAAATCAGACAATCGCTGAGATTTCAGTGGCCGAGAGTCGGACCTACTGAACACACCAGCCTTTTCATAAGCACACGTGCCCCTGGCGCCAGGCTCCCAGGCAAACAGTTCTGCTCTGTGTCTCCCCAGATCTGACCTCGCTGTTCCCCATCGGGGCCGTTTCAGCTTCAACCAGGAGCCAGACAGGCCGTGGGTGGACTGCAGCACAATGCCACCGCCTTCAACCTGACTTTTGTGGAAACATCGCTCCCGATTCCAAACGATTAAACCCCCCAAGAAACTGCTCCAAGCATCTCACCGGGGAGCCTGAAACTGTCTGACATTTCATGTTCTGGTTAGTTTATAACTTGAAAACTGCCTTAAGAATAAACCCGGGGAAAAAAAAAAAAAACAGAAGGAGAATGAGTGCGTAAACATCGATACTTACAGGCAAGATCTGGAAATTTTTGATTTTCTGATGATGACACAGTGTGAGAACAAATGCCTTTGGATTGCTCTGGCTGTCACGGAGGAGGAAAAGCCTGCGAATGGAAATAATCAGACTGTTAATCTGAAAAATCCAGACTCATTAGTGTATACGTCTGCACACACACGCGCGCACACGGGAACACGGGCAGGCTCGGGTGGCAGGATTACCTCCACACCCGGACTGCGGTTTTGGACTGTCACCCTCCACGGAGAGGAACCCAGACGTGGCTGACTCTAAGGCTAAGGCTGGGGAAATATGAGGGGAAGTGATCAAAGAAGAATGACCCAGGTCAAATCTGGCCACCAAAGTAGATGGTGGAAGTGGTGCATTGCAACCTGAGAACACACTGCTTTGATAAATCAATGAGCAGATGCACAATAAGGGTGGAAACAAAGCTCCTTCCAGGAGCAGAAAGCCAGCTACATTAGTGAGGGAGGAGTATGGATTTGAGGACCACCCGTGGCAGTCGCCAGAGATGACCGCTAAGTAGGGGCACCGGCAGTGGATGCCAGAACCAGCATGTTTGATGAGAAAGAGAATGTTTATATCGTCTCGAAGCATCCACCCCACCAAGACTTAATGAGGATGACCGGGGACGCAGAGTAACCTTCCAGAAGAGAAACCCGGTGGGTACCGCCTTCAGCTCCTCCAGCCAGCACCCCCAGGAGTGAGAGAGCCCAGCCCAGCACCTCCGGACGGCACCACTTCCAGGGAGCACCTGCCTGAAACGCACCACCTGAACCCAGTTCTGCCGGAGCAGACTGGTCCAAACCCAGGCGCCGTCTGCGCTCACTGGACTGAAGCCCGTGCTGGCCCAGGGCGGGGCTGAGGATGCACAGGCTGTCTCCTTTGGTCGTAAAGGATGCAGCTAGGACCCTTGGTACAATTTGAGTGTGTACATCGGAGGGCAGGACTGAATTCATGGTGCTATGGTTCATAAGGGAAGCCCTTGTTTTTTTAGAAATTTCATAATAATTAGGATTAAAGGGGTATCATGCCCCAATGTACTTCCAGAATGGTTCTGACGCAAGAGGGAATACGATAAAGCAAAGATGTTACAATGCTCACAATGGGGGTACCAGGGTACAACGCGCACAGGGGCCCACACCATCATTCTCACACCCATTCCACAATCTGAAATTACATCAAAAGGTCTACAAATAACAAATGCTGGTGAGGATGTGGAGAAAAGGGAGCCCTCCTACACTGTTGGTGGGAATGTAAATTGGTGCAGCCACTGTGGAGAACAGGATGGAGGTTCCTTATGAAACTAAAGACAGACTTACCCTATGATCCAGCAATCCCACTCCTGGACATATATCCAGAGAGAACCTTAACGCAAAAAGACACCTGCACCCCAATGTTCACAGCAGCACTATTTACAACAGCCAAGACACAGAAACAACCTAAATGTCCATCGACAGATGACTGGATAAAGAAGCTGTGATATGGTTATACAATGGAATACTATGCAGCCATGAAAAAGAACGAAACATCGCCATCTGCAGCAATGTGGATGGACCTAGAGAATATTATGCTTAGTGAGGTAAGTCACACAGAGAAGGACACACTGTATTATGGCACTTACATGTAGACTAAAAAATAATACAAATAAATGTGTATGCAAAACAGAAAATGCTCACAGATACAGAAAATAAGGAATCATACCCATCATCTTGTAATAACTGATAATGGACTATAATTTACAAAAAGACTGAGTCGCTCTGCTGTACACCCGAAACTAACACAATATCGTAAATCAACTGTACTTCAATTAAAAGACATTTAAAAATTTAGAATAGCACAAAGAAGTGTGAATCATTGCTTTCCCACTAACACATCCGGAATCAGATGGCAAGACAGACACATGCTGGAAAGAAGGAGGAAAAAGTCCCCGAGCCCTAACCCCGGGGACAAAGAAGAAACAGCCTGAGAGGAAACACACTTTAAAGGCTTTAGAAACCCAACTGCAGGGGTCAGTTTCTAGGTTGCAATGTTAAGACGGAGAACAATTTTAAAAGACTGGAAAATCCTGGGTTAAAAATGTAAAGATGGTTTTCTTTTGCTGTGGGACTTCTCAGAGCCTTTAGGATGCTAGACTAGAAGACAATGAATGCTATTCAATGCTCAGGGCCCCAGCGGGAGAGTTTCCCTCTCTTATCTGACTCTCTCATAGTATGTTTTATAGCATTTTGCAGGACATGTGTTCTTCAGAACACAATTTAGAGACACCAAGCAGAGCGGGCTCAGCTGGGCAAACGGGAGGGCCAGGGCTATGGATCACGGATCTGGGTTTGATGAGGGTGAGAGGGCCAGCTCCTCTCCTGGGCAGGGCTGCACGCCCGCTGCACGTCTGCCTCCCAGAAACCCAGGAGTTAGCAGGGCTGGGTCTTCCCACAGGCAAAGCTGGGGCCGTCCCTTCTCATCTGTTTGCTTCTGAGCACCCCAAGAAGCAGGCACCACACGCGGCCTCAGTTTGGGGTGCAACCCGGGGAATCTAAGTCTGTCCCAAGGGCTTGGGGCATACAGGTGGTGCCTAATGGTTGCCTGTCTGAAATGACCACCCGCTCGGAGGAGCCGGTGAGGCTAAAAGGGGTGTGGCTTGTCGTCAAGAGAGATTCCTGGATCTCCACTCCCTGGAGACAGGGCTCAGGGAGGATGCACCCCAAGGGGTGCCACCACTTAGGAAACCAGCACAGAACACAGAAAGGGGAAGCGCTGAGGACCACGGGGTGGGGGGGTCCTCTCCTCCGCTAGGAACTGAAGTCAGGCACAGGGGGCTCTCCCGAGTGTGTTTACGGGTCCCTTCATGCAAGAACCCAGAGCTGCTTGCGCCCAGGGCAGTGGAGACCAGAGCCAGGACACAGCCCAAGGTCTCGCCCAGATGCTGCACACGTGGGCTCGTTTAGGACTGTCCTCATCTGACAGCGAGGGGAGCGGGGCACAGAGAAGTTAGGCGATTCCCCTGAGGTCACACAGCCAGCAGAAGAATGAGGAAGGGAACTGGAAAAAGTCAGAAGAAGGAGGAGGAAGACAGAGGAGAAGGAGCAGGGAAGACATTGGTAGGATAGGACGCGGAGGACAGAAACTGCGACACCAAACGCGGAAGCCGGGAAGGGAGCACATGGGGGTTCCTTACACTCCCCTCTCTCCTGTGCACGGTTAGATTTGCATTGTAAACCTTTTCGAAGATGAAGAACAGAAGGACCATTCTGAGCCTGGCAGCTTCCAAGGGCCTGTGTTTCCAGCAGAGCCAGGGCGGGGCGCTCTGCCAAGGAAATGAACCAGGGCATCTGAGTGACTCATCATGGCCTCCTCTTGGGGTCCAGAGACAGGACTCAGGCTGAGCTCCAGAGTGGCCACCGTCCCCACCCCACGGGTCAATCACACGTCCATAATCACTCCCTCGGGCGCGCCCCTCCCATTCACAGCGATGCTGAGCGTGGCCACACGGGGGTTGCTCTGACCAACGGGGCCTCAGCCCTGAGACGTGCTCGAGCCCTGAGGTTGGACCTCTGGCTCCCAACAGCCTCACGATGGCCCTGATGTGCACGGACCCAGGCTAGCCTGCTGGAAGCCTGTGCCCGTCACCCTGTTTCCGCGGCCACAGCCAGACACGTGAGGACAGCCGTCCCGCGGCCCAGGCGACAAGAGCCACTCAGCCAGCCCCAATGGTACAGCTTTACTGTTTCAAGCCTCTCAGGGTCGGGGTGGCTGGGGTCTGTGGATGAAAATGACGGCCAGCTTTTATCAGCAAACAAAGGACGCAGACCTCAGCCATCAGCCACTCCCATGGTCCCCAGTGGTGAGCCGGGGCGGGGAGGGGGTGCTCAGGATGCAGACAAATGGGCTGCCTGCTGCCAAGCCCTCAGCCTCTGCAGCCACCCCCAGCGGTGCCCCAAGCAGACTCAGGATGGGAGAGAACAGGACACTGGCCCTGAGCTCGGGTGCACATCAAAGGAATGATTCCAGTGAGCCCAGACTTTGCACCTTCCCGTACAGAGAAAAGCGCTCAGCTCCTTAACTGGAGATGTCTGGTTCCCTTTAATTAACAGGCATCTTTTGATGTTCCCACTACCCGGTCTTTGTTGCAAAAACTCCTACAAATTCTGGCTCCTCCCCTGCCTCTTCGGAGCGACCTGAGAGGCTGCCTCCCGGATTAAGTCCTTAGAAATGCCCGCGGAATAAAACATAACGCTCAACTTCCAGGTTGTGCTTTTTTTGCTTTTTTTTTCAGTCGACAGGCAAAAGCTAATGATAAAGTGGAGGCAAAAGTACAGCTTTTTTTCCCACTGGCCCACAGCCTTCTTTATGCAAAGTAAGTAGTGTGTGTTCATCGCTTGGGACTTCAGCAAAGAGGCAGAGGATGGATGGAAACGGACCGCAGGCCCTCTCCGCCAGCCACTTCCTAGCTGTGCGATCCCTGAGCACCCACGGCCTGTGTTTAAAATGCAGCTCCAGCCTCTGCCCACTAGGGCCGGACGCCCAGGGGAGGCGAGCCAGCCAGACGCCCGGCGCAGCAGGACCGCAGCCCTCGCCCGAGGTGGCCCCTTACCCGTCCACGAGTCCCTGCTGTTTAATGAGCCTGTGTGACTCCTCCCTGGAGATCCTGCCGTGGAACCAGTGCTGCGTCCTGTGGATCACTGTCGGGGGAGAGGGGGGGACCAGTCTCAGCCCCTCTGCGGGAGCCACTCCCTGAGAGCCAGGCCAGATGTACCCGGGGCCCCCCGATTCCCGCAGCTGCACCTGCGGGTGCTCCGGGCGGGACCCTTTGTGAAGCCCAGGGAGGACGGAAGCATGTCTGATTCCATTTGGGCACCAAAGCATCTGGCCAGCCGGCCGCCTTTACCTGTGCTGAGGGTGGAGGGGAGGAGGGGGCTCTGGCTACCGAGGGCGCCCAGCCGTGTGCTTCGCTTCTGCAAGAGAAACCGCCACGTTAGCGCTCAGGTGGCAGAGGGGCACCACCACCACGCCAGCCGGGGCACAGCCTCGCGGGGCCCTGGACTTTGGGGTGACACTCCCATCGGAGCCCGAGGACAAAGCTTGTGGGTCGCAGCTGTTCAAAACAGAAGCGGGGAGGGCGTAGCTCAGGGGTAGAGCACGTGCTTAGCACGCACGAGGTCCTGGGTTCCACCCCCGGGACCTCCTCTAAAACTAAAGACACCTAATTACCTCCCCCCACCAAAAAACATTTTTAAAAAAATCAAAAAACAAAAAGAGAAGCATCCAGGTGTATTTCTGACCACACCAGGATCCCAACAGAGCCTTGTTTTTCACACAGGAGACACCCCGATAAATCTTAGGGGGAAAGCACCAGGCAGGTCTGGAAACACTGGTCCAGGGGGCCCACGTGCCGGGGGGATGTCCCCCTGTCCCCGCACACTCTTCAGCCAGAGGATGGGGAAGGCTTTCTGGGCCAGAGCCTGTGTTTTGCACGTGGGTCTTTAAAACTCAGAAAAGCGTGGAAGTTGGGTGAGTCTCAGGAAATCGAGCCTCAGTGAAGACACTGTTCGAGGTCAGAAGACGCTGGTGAGCGGTCGAGCCAGGATGGAGACGCGGGCTCCGCGGAGCGCGGTGTGGTGCAGGGCCCCGCAAGCACGAGGCGTGCGCGGGGCCACGGCCTTACCCTCCAGGCGTGGCCTTCCTCCAGGGCTGCGCTCTGGGCCTCGGCCGGGTTCTCGATCACTCTCCCCGTCTGCCCAGAAAAATCCATGGCCACGAGGGAGTTCTCCGAGACGCTGCGCTGGAAAGGAAAGGCCGCAGGTTCTTAACGTGGCGGGAAAGGAGCCGCGGCAGCACGTGGGATCTCCACGGGGAGGAGGCGTGAGGACCCTGCAAGGGCACGAGGGGACAGGCCAGCCCCCACCTCCCAACTCCCTGAGGATCTGGAGCTAAAAACGGCTTTGGTTTTTCCTAAGAAGAATCAGGTGTGTTCCGATCCTCTCCAGGGATTCAAAGGCTGCTGGGGGGCCCTGGTGCCCCCAGGATCTGCACCGTGTACCCCTCCACATGCTCCCTAACGTGTGTTGCAAACAGAAGCATCGAAGGTGAGCCTGTTTTCAGCAGCAGCCAAGCCCCTCCCTCGGGTTAAGTCAGTTCAGGAAAGAAACACGCGGACCCTTTCTGCAGGATAACATTTTTTTTTCTTTTTTCCCCAAGAAACTGCCAAGCTATTTCTACAATGGCTGCAGCATTTTGCATTCCTGCTGGTAATTTAGAAGACTTTTCAGTTTCTCTGCATCCTTGTCAGCATTTTGAATTACAAGGCATTTATTTTTATTTTAATTTTTAAAAATCATTCTTAAAATTTTTTTTTCCTCCCAGGTTTATTTAGGTATATTTGATACACTGCACTGTCTGTGTTTTTTTGGGGGGGAGGTAATTAGGTTTTATTTATTTTTAATGGAGGTACTGGGGACTGAGCCCAGGGTGTCGTGCATGCCAAGCATGCTCTAATTTTGTATTTTATTTGTTTCCAGGCTTCTGTCTTTTGTTTTAATGGAGGTGCTGGGGATTGAGCCCAGGACCCCATGCTTGTTTGGCACGCCCTCTACCACTGAGCTATACCCTCCCCCACCTCCACCCCCCCGGCAGGATAATTCGACATCTCCCAGGAGTGGACGCAGAAGGATCTTTAAGATCCCATTTTGAGAGGATGGAGTGTATTTTTTTGCACTTCTGGGAAGGAAAGTGCAACCTGAGAACACAAGAAGAGTGGCTATCATCTCTCAGTTCTCGCAGGGAAGGACCTAAGGGGGACGGTCCACAGCACCACGGATGCCACGGCCGAAGGGGACGGAGCCACGGTGGGAGGGGCAGCCTCTCAGTACAGCTGAGACATCTCTGGGCTCTTGCATACAGCTCGTAAACGGAGCCACCTCAGGACACAAGCCCGAGGGGAGATGCAGGCATGGGGAGAAGGGAGGTGGAGGAATTCGCTCCAGCAAGACCTCCCTGCTGGGAAACGCAAGGCGGCGGATGCGCGGGCCTCTCCAGGACGCAGTGCGCTCCTGGCGCCCCGGGCACCACGGCTGGGAAGGACCGGGACTTGGGGGACGGCAGCTCGACTTACCACCGGCGTGGAGAACGGGGACAGCGCGGGCTTCCTCTGCTGCGGGACGCGGTAGTTCTCGTACAGGAGCACCCCGTACTGCAGGGAAGGGGAGGCCGGCGTCGGTCACGGGGCTCGCCGGGGCTCTCAGAGCCCCAGAACGTGGCAAAGCCACGGCGCCGAGAGCCACGCGGACACAGAAGAGCAGGCACCCCCTGCCAAGAGCCCCCTGAGCTCAAGGACCGTGACAGCCCATAACCACCAGCCCAGGCGCCTCGCTGAGTTCTGATCCTCCTGGTACCAACGCACTGATGAACTGGTCCTTCTGGTAAGTGACGGATGCCAAGGGTGGTCTTGGGGGCGCCCTGAGTCACCTGTGTGCTTATATACATATTTTTTCCCTTCTTTGGTCTTAATTCGATCATCTTTTTTTTCTTTAAAGAATTCAACAATTCTATCTTTATTTTTTAATTTTTAAAAAATTTTTTTTATTGAGTTATAGTCATTTTACAATGTTGTGCAATCATCTTTTTAAAATGTCTTGAAAGGGACACTTAGGTCACTGATTTCAAGCCTGACTTTTTTTTTCCCCCCAAAATATATTTAAGACTAAACATTTACCTCTTAAATTCAACTTCAGCTGCAGTTTGTCGTATTTCTACATTTAGCCAATTCAGAATACTTAAAAACTGTCTTCTGTATTTCGTCCTTGACCTATGAGCTGTTTACCTAGCTTGCCTTTTCAGTAGGTACACAATTGTGCCTTACTGCAGGGTAATTTTAATTATTATGTTTACTCTTAATTACTGAAGAAGATGAACGTTTTCTGCATTTACTACCTTCAGTTCCACAGCTACGAATTCACATTTTCTTCCTATTTACAAACCCTAGAGCCGTCAGAGTGATAGTTTAATTTGTGTAAATTCTTTAGAGTGTACATATTAAGTTTAAATATTAAGCCTTTGTGTACAAGCTACAGTATAAGTTATTTATCTTGTATTTTTTTTCTTATTTCACGGGAGTGGGTTTTAAAGAAACGTTTATAGCACCACCAGTCTTCTTTATGTTTTCCTCCATTGCTTCAAAAGAAAGTCTGACCGTAGAAGCATTTCCCCTTCTTTTGTAATACGTTTCTCATTTCTTACTCACGTCTAATGAATGTGACCCTCTGAAATGATAAAGAAAGAAGGTGACAGTTGCTGTCTGGCTTCTGTGTGTAAAGACACGGCGGGGATGTTTCTACATGAAGCAGAGTGTCTACTTGGCTGTGCCGAGGAGTTGCTGCTCACGTCCAGAAACATCGCATACATAACACACATCACATTAACGCGCTAAACAACATAGCAACATAAATAACGAAACGCCAATTCTTTTACCTTGGAATTTAAAACAAATTTTTTTTTATTGAGGTAGACAGTTCATTTACAACGTTGCATTCATTTCTGGTGCACAGCACAGTGCTGTCTTGGAATTTAATTCAACATTTAATCTTTATCTGCTTACGTGAGAGGGAACCTAAGTTTAGTTCTTTGCTGAGAGTGCACAAAGGCTGGGAGTCATGGTCCAAAAATGCTTCCTGTTCTTGGGTTCAGCTCCACGGACACAAAATGAATGTAAAGTGTGCTCTGTACCCCGAGGGAGTGACAGTGTTGCAGTCAGCACTCAGAGACGTGGCGGTGTCACACGGGTACTAGCGGAGAGGGAACTGTGTGGCGAGGGGTGAGTCCCCACTTAAGAGGTCATGTCCGACCACGTTCCTGATGGACAGCTCAGCCCCAGAGGCGAGCGGGTGACCCAGACCTCAGCATTCAGGTCACTGTCACTCCAGGTTCTGTGACAGTTCACACAGCACAGAGCTTGCATATTCCTGAAAACTTCGAGAAATTAATTTTTTTTTTATAAATCCTTCAATTTCTCCTTCTGGGTTTCTCAGTCAACGATAAGGTTTTTCTGTTTTTGCAAAGACTGTCCATTTCATCTTGATTTAAAATGCAACGGTAGGTAGCTGGGCACAGGCACAGTGTGCCTTCACTGTTCCCACTAGAAAAATTTACTTTTGATGCAGTTTGACCCCCCTGGTTTCCATCTGTCGGTGCAGAGAAGAAAGGCGTCTGTTCCTGCCGTTCAGACGGTGTGGCTGGGGCTCTGCGCACACACAGGCGGTGCAGGAAGGGATGGGGCAGGGCTGGGTCCCCAAGCCGCTTCTGAGTGGCGATGCGCTTCTGAGAACCCGCAAACGGCGGACTGAAACAGCACCCGTGTGCTAGCGGCTGGCCCGTCCGCCAGGAGTTTCTGGCCGTGCTTTACCATGGAGCAGCGGGTTTGCTCCTCCTGGGCTCCTGGGGTTGGGTGGGACCAGAGGAGCAGGCTGGACCAACGACTGTGTCAAAGGGTGCGTGCCATTTACTGCGGACGGGAGACCCTCCGGCCCTGCCTTGCCTCCCTGGCATCATTCAAGACAGGGCTGCACCTGCCAGGTCCCAGTCAGTCTTTGCTGTCACAGACGCTGAGACCGGGATTCCCTGCCACTTACAAGGGATCTGATGTGCCGTGTAATTCATTCAATCTTTTAATCTATTTCAGAAGTTGCCTGAGTGGGGAAAAGGGTTCTGCTACATAAAAATAAAACTGGGAACCACTAGACGAGACGGATCATCTTGTAGGGAAGAGGGAGGGGGAGAAGGAAGGTCTGTATCAGGGACTTCCATTCTGTTAGATTTCACAGAGAAATCACACTTGGGGGCACAACACTGTAAAATGACTATAACTCAATAAAAAATGTTTAAAAAAAGTATGATAAATGCAAAACAAAACAAAACAAAGAAAACTTGGGGGGAACAAAATCTGTGACTGTCTTAAGGCTTGGCAACTAATTTGCCAAATAAGAGAACACACACAGAGCCACAAACCAAAAACTAACCACTGATCTACCACCGGATCGAGACTATTTTATAAAATTAAGGTGATTTCAAGATTAATTGAAAAGGACAAATCTCAGGCGGAAGAATAAAGCTTTTGCCACGAGCACAGCTGGCTTCATGGGAAGTTTGCTGCAACGTCCTTGTCTGTTCTGTTCCGCCACGGACTGACGAGAGAATGTGTCTCTTCGAACTGTCACCACTGAGAGGACCGGCTTTGGGGGACCATGTGCCTGGATGGTGGGGTCCAGAGAGGCCGTGAAGTTGGGCGTGAGCGAGCAGGCAGGTGGCATCACCGGATGGGACGGCTGGACACGCCCGAGCCTGCGCCCACATCCTACCTGGGGGTCCCATGGGGTGCCACCCGCGGGGCACGGAGTCCCGGCTGCCCCATCTCCTGCGACTCTCTCCCCACCTGCACTGGCGGGGGGGGTGGGGGTGCCCGGCCCTGCTCCAGGCTCCCGGGAGGATCCCACAGGGTGACACAGCGCGGCCGTGCGCTTGGCCAGCACGCAGCGAGCCTCACCAGCGCGTTGCCTCGGTTCTGCACAACCTCTCAGCCCTCCCAGACGGCTCTGCACCCCACCCCAGGGCGCTGGGAGCCGTCCGCGGTCCAGGCGCGTCCTTCCAGACTCCGAGCGCCTGTGCCGGGGGTGGGAGGAGGCGCCCACGTGTCCCCGGCTGCCCTCCTGCACATTCATCAGGCCACCTTTCCAGCGTCAGGTCGCTCGAAACCAAAGCAGCTGCTCATCACAGGGCCCGGTGTTGACGGGGCAAGAGCCTTCTCTCGGGGAAGAGTTTCCACGGCCATTTAAGAACCTTCCAGAAGATGGCAGGTCACTAACAAAGTGTTCATACTCCTTGCGCAGCCTCCAAATATCTATGAATTTATTTACGCAACAATACGATAGGGAGGTGGCGGAATAAAGCCGGGTCATATCTGCAGCTTGATGCCCTAAGAGTGCCTGTAAGTTGAGCACTTTTCTCCTCTGCAGGCTTAGGTTATAATTTCTTTTTTTTTTTTTTTTTTAAAGAAACTATACTTGTGTCGGTGCTTCAAGGCACAGGAAAGCACCAGGTTAATTCAAAGCAAGCCTTTCCTCTCAAAAAAGCCCTGGGATTTTAACACGATCCAAATGGCTACAGCGATATTAACCGTCACGCAGACCTCATTCCTGGACGGAGCTGGGGACAGTGCGAAGGCAGAGCCTCAGGGGCCCGGGGTCCCCAGGCTGACGTCGGTTATGAAACTAAGAATCCGGCGTGGGTCCTCCACGTCCTCCACGCGCGGACACGGCACATCTGACCCACTTATGGGGACCAGGGTGTCGGAGAGTCACAGCTGGGAGCGACCTCTCGTCACGTACTGTGGGCAGGATCTTCCCTTCAACCACAAAAGGATGCGACACAGCGGTGCCCAGGTCTGTGCCGGCCAGACCCCCTCGGAGGCCCAAGACCTGGACCCGTGAGATGGCGCAGAATCCTAGCCCGGACCCCCACCGGCCGACTGTGCCAGCCCTGGCAGGGGCACCGTCGTGGGCTGACTCCTGGGACGTCGGCAGGCAAGGCGAGAGGCAGTTTCCAAAAAGGAAAGGTCAAAGCCAGAGATGGGAGTCTGGCCTGGTCCCCACTTCCGTTCAGTTCAAATTCTCTGAGCATCCACTGAGCTCTGAGCACCAGGCCACCCCAGCCCTGAGGATCCGGGGGGCAGCCGGGCTGGGTGGTGCCCAGGACCCAGGAGCAGGCCCAGGGCGAGCACGGGGAGGTGGGCGGCGGGACGCCCTCCTGGTCAGGTCCTCGCAGCCTGTGGTCCGACTACCGCCCTGTCTCTCTGCCCAGGAGGCGGTTTAGGGTTCCTTCAAAGGGTGTCTGTCAATCCCTGGAACAAAATACACCTTGTTCCCAAGGCAACGGGCGGGTGCATCGCATGGAACCCGGTCTTCGAATCATGCTTTCCCCTCGGAACAAGGCAGTTCGAGCCGGCGCCGGCACGGAGGACACTCGCACTGTCTGGGAGGAGCGCTCACGCCAGGATGCTGCTGCTGGCTGCTCGGCAGGGGCGGGAGGCCCCGGGGTGTCACCAGCCGGGATGGGGAGGCGTAACCCTACTGCTGTGTCCGGTGAGACGGGCTCCAGGTCCTGCGGCGGCCACATGGTGGGTGACACAGGGCCAGGCCCCTCCCCCTGCAGGAGTGGCATTTGGCAAAAGTGGAGGCCATGGCGACGGGCTTCAGGTCTGTCCTCGGCACTGCAATGGTGGTCACCCGTGTGCATCACAGGGCTGCGTGAGGAGCCGATGAGTGGGACGTGATTCCTGGGCCACGGTCCACGCTCTGAAACACCCACGATGTCGCACTAGCATTTTACGGGACACGTGCTGCTGGCACCGACGACGAAGCCCGTCCTCATCACTGCTAGGAGCTAGGCCGCTCCCGCCTGTGCCCAGTTACGTGACGACCACACCCAGGGAGACCCCTGCCCTCCTCAAGCACAGCTTCCCTGCTGGCTTTTTCCAAGACAGATTATATATTTGCAGACGAAAAAAAAAAAATCACACAAACATATAAAACCTTACAGGTTCCCCTCCCCCGCTGCCCCGTCTACACCCCAGGGTAGCCCTTATCTTCCCCTGAAGTCTCGTGTTTACACGCATGCCAGCGAATCAAACAGGCATTTCCACCTCTCCTCGCCCCCCACAATAAACGGAGTGAACGCATCCACTTTCTGCACACTGCTTTTTGTTAATAATGTCTCCTGGAGGTTCCCCCACGAGAGAACCCAGGGGAAAGCTGACTCCCCGCCCAGCGGCAGAGGACGCCCCCGAACGCCTCCCCGGTGACTCACAGGACGCGTCTCCGGCTGAAGGTCACTTGGGCTGAAACCAGCTTGTAAAGGAGCATCCTTTACATTCCTTCTTCTCTTACAAGAATGATACTTAAATTTTGTGGACGTCGGGGCCCTAAGAGGTTCCGGACACGCGGGGTGTCTGCGTGCCAAGGGACATCTCGTGGGACCTCAAAGTGAGGTGCCCCCACTGCTGCACACTGAGCGTCTGATAAAGAGCGTACGAAACTGCCCTGGCGTTGCCGTCACACTGTACGGTGTCCCTTCTAGAACTTACTGTCAGGAGACTTGCGCCTGGGGACACCTGGTGATGTCCAGAGGTGCTTTTGGTGGGGGGTGCTATGGGCGTCTCGTGGGAGAGCCAGGGAGCTGGCAAGTGTCCTACACCACGCAGGACAACCCGCCGCCCGGCCCCCGACGCCAGCAGGGCCGAGGTGGGGAGATGGCTCCCACCCCCTGGATGTTACACCTCTGTGAGAAGCCTCTGAGATACTGGACAAAGTGTGTGGGGACCCTGGGTGACCAGAGCACGGTGACCGCACGCCGGGAGATGGGCACCTTCCCGGGGAGACGCGGGCTGATGCACGTGGCCACGGGGCACGCGCGTACCTTGAGGAGCCTGAACGCCGTCATCCAGCACGTCCTGCCCTGCTCGTCCTCGGCGCAGAGCAACCGCAGCTCCTTGGCCTCGCTCCTGACTTTGTTCGGCTGAAGGAAATAGAGCAAGACCCAGTGAACGTGACACAGGGGCGCAGAGCACCCCTAGGGTCAAGGCCGGGCTGAGCCCCGACCCCACCCCGCCCCTGGCGCACGACCAGCGGGGGGTCCCGGGAACAGGGCAGGTGCGCGCATGGCATCGAGCGCCGCTCACCGCCCCGCCGTCCCCCTGACAGTGGATCTCCAGGGGGACAAACAGGGAAGCAAGCCATCCCTGAGGAGGTGGCGGGTGTCACGCGGACAAGGGGGACCCTAAATGTGGGGAGGGGGCCTGCTCCCCGCTCCTGGGTTCCAGAAGGACCCAGCTCCACAGCTTCCCTCCCGGGAAGACGGAGGAGGCAGCTGCAGGGAGGGCCATGTGGGGTTAGCAGGTGAGGGGAGAAGCCCCAGGGGGCTCAGGGGAGCTTGAGGGGCCCCAAGGATGGACCCTCTGGAAGGGACTGACACCACGGGAGCCCCCGGACCCAGACCCGAGGGGCAGCGCTGGGGGGGACACTGGCCCAGCTCCCCACCTCGGAATCTGGGTGGGGGGGACCCCGAGGGGGCGGAGTGACAGCCCCTGCGTGGGGTGACCCGGGGAAGCCAGGACTGCAGTGCAGGGGCCGGTTGGAGGGGAGAGCCCCCAGCTTCCGGCTCGGCCCCCGCCGAGGCTGCTTCCCACCGGCGCCCAGCGCACTGCGGGCCATTAGTGGGTCTGACTCCTACTCCTTGCACCCAAAGAAGCAGATGGCAGGCATTTAGCACAGAACGGGCTCCCTGTGCCCCGTCTCCTCCTCAGGACGGGGTCGAGCGCTGGCACGGAAGTTCGCCCGGGTAGGGGGCTGGGCCGGACATGGGCCACGGGGCTGGGTCAGTTCCCACCCTGGAGCTCCTGGGAAGACTCAAGAGGATGGACGTCAGAGTCCTAGCAGAGCGTCCCGTGTGCAGCAGGCATCGGGTACAGACCTGCCAATGCGATGACCAACCTGACCATGGCCTCGCCCGGGAGAAGAGGGGGCCCTGCGCACAGAGGCGGGTGTGTATGTGTGCACGGGCATGCACACAGTCTACATGTGTGCACACACACACGTGCAATGCGTGCACACGTGTTGTATGTGCACGTCTGAGTGAGCTGGCGCTCTGGTCACCGATCCCACTATGCCCGTGACTGGAAGCCCACACCGAAGGCGTCAGCCCGCTCAGCTCCCTGGGGCCACCAGGTGGCAGGCTGGGGGTCTCCGACCCACTGGGCCCCCCGTCACATCCTCTGCTTCTGAGCTTCTGAGCCACCCCAGGACCAACACATCATATGCACACGAGAAACATTTTCACAGGAATGGATAAATCCAGCAAGAGCTGGAGGTCACCGGTTCGAGCCCAGTGCCTGGGGCGTGCAGATGCTCGAGGACGCTCTCTGAAAGGGCAGCGGGCAGCGGGCAGCGTACCTTTATGCAGAAGCCGAAGTCCGTCGGGGCGCCGTACTGCTTCCGGCCGGCAGTCAGGGAGAACATGCCACTGTCCTCCAGGTCGGCCAGCAGCTGCAGGTGCCGGGGCTCCTGCGGGAGGGGGTCAGGTTGACGCGGGGGGACGGCTCAGCGCAGCCACGGGCCGCCGCCTCCCCTCTGAGGTCCATCCGCCGCTCAGAACCACCGTGGGGGGCAAGTGCGACATTAAAACCACATCCTCCCAGCCCCCCCCCCCCCCCAGTTTGCAGACAGAAGGCTGCCCCATCCAAGCTCCAGGGGCCTGACATTCAAAGGGAAAACCAGGAGAAGGCGTGGAAGCCCAGGTCCCAGGGCACACGCTCGAATGCGGGAGCCACACGGTGCTGCGATGCGGTGCGCTCTGAATCCAACTGTCCCATCAAAGCTCGCCGCGTGCCCTCCTCCCCGACCCCCCAGCCCACCCCTGGGTTCAGCCCTGTGGAGAATGAAGCCTCTGGTGATCATCAGAGCTCGGCCATCAGGAGGTTGCCGTTCCTCCCTGCGCAGGTGAAGACCCCACCAGCAGAGGGACGCGCTGGGTGACTTCAGCGAACTCGGACGTGACAGGGAGGAGCAGGTCAGAGGGGCCAAGACCCCAAAGGAGACCCCGGCAAGGCAAGCCTGCAACGCCCCAACTCTCTTCAGAGGCTTGCAGCTGTCTTCCATCCCTCCCCTCCTCTCCCCACCGGGGATACATGCAAAACCGCAGTTTTTTTCTGCAAAGCGTCTACGGTCCCATGCGTCAGATCGCCATGAGGGTGGCAGTGATCTATTCCATGTCCTTTGGGCCAGTGAGGATGCCAGCTTCCAAAGGATGGATATGAAGTCCGCACCTTCCAAGGGACTCTGGCAGCCGGGAGGCTCTGCTCCCCAGCCCCCCGAGGGGCCCGGGCTGGCCAGCATCATGGTGACAGTGGGATGACGCAGCCTGGGGATTCCCAGGGCCATGTCATCACCCGGTTTTCCCCGTAGAGAGGCAGACCAGCCACTCTGAGCGGTCACACCATCGTCACCAAGCCGTGAGCCTGGAGGAGCCCCAGATGCATCCGGAGCGGAGCCTGCGCCTCCCCTGACGCCTCCCGGCCTCCCAGACTCCCCGCTCTAATTAGGGCTCACCTTCGAAGCTCCCTTCGTGGAATGGTAGAGGCCGGACCTCCGCAAACAAACGTACAGCTTCTTCCAGGACCTGCGCCCCAGCTCCCTTACGTGCAAAAACCCCTGGATTTCAGGGCAGCTGCTGGTGTTCAGAAAAGTCTGCCGAAGGGCAAACGTTACGGGTCAGATGGCGCCGACGGCAGAGGACTAACATAGATACGTTCCTGGCGTGACTCACACTGAAATATCCGACCAATGACTAAGATCTTCCTATTTTGGGTCAAACTGAGTGTTTTCAAAGGACCGCTTTCCCATCAGAAGTCTTAAAAATCCCATCAAAACTGGCGTCGCCTAGAACGTAATTAGGGTTTAAACACCCTCAAGCAAGCGGACCTGACACTGACGAGAACCACAGCGTCCTAACTTCCCGAATGAGACAGTACGTGTTAAGGATCCTGCTGTTTATTTTGGGTTTCCGTGAAATATGAAGTCTGACCACCAGAGCTGGGGCAGACAGAGGGCTAGGAGAGGCCCCTGGGCCCCGTCACTGTCGCCATGTCCCCGCCAGCGGAAGCTGTGTGACCGTGTCTGTCTGCACGAGACCCCTCTGGGAACGCCCCCCATCCCAGCTAACTCTTTCCACAGGCAGCACCTCCTTCTCCGGGCAGGAGAGGTCGGGCGGCCAGGTCTGGGAGCCGGGTGGCCACGGGTGACCTTGGTGGGTCCCCTCCATTGACTCAGAGGGACCCAGCTCCTCCTGCGGTGGGGATGGGCCTGCTGGACCGGTCCTGATGCAGCCGCGCCAGCACTTCTGGGGCCTCAACAGACCGCCGGGCTCGCCCACCAAGCACCGCATCATCTCAAATCAGGCCAGTAAACCATGGAGGACCACCGCCCCGTCCCGTGATCACGGAATATCCACAACTTTCACGCAGAGCAGATAAACGCTCGGGTGGGAGGGCTTCCCCTGGGCAGCGCAGTCAGCTCCCAGCAGCAGAAACAAGTCACTGAGCCCCGAACCAGAGACGGGAGGGCTCGGAGCAGGATTCCGTAGGAAGAAAATAAATGTCAGTGGTCTGCTATGTCTGGTGCCACTGTGGAGCCTGCTGGTCGCCTTAGTGAACTGTTCACTGTCTCACGTGCTCTGTTCAGAGACACGTTTCTAGGGGTGCAGGGCAATGCCCCCGACTTCCCTGGGAGAGGCTGCAAGTGCGGGGACGCACCTGCTGGCCCGTCCGCTGGCGGGGGCGGGAGGGGAAGGGCCGGGTTTTCTTGGAACAGACCTTAGAACGCCAGGAGACCATTCAGACAGGGGTCCTTATCTTTAAAGCACAATAAATTACTTTCAAAAGGATTTTACGGCCACCCAATCATTTTTTTTTTTTTCAACTATAAAGTGGACCAAGTACTTTCATAGGGATTTCCAGGGATGTGTGCTTGGAGGAGGGAGGGGAGCTGGGGGCCTCGCAGGGAACACAGGAGCCGGGAGCTTCTCCCGGGAGCGCCCAGCCCTACTGCCTCTAAGTCAGTTTATCTCGTCTATAAATTCTTGTTTCGCTTTGAAGGCGCCCAGCTACACAGGGCTTTCCCGGGTAAACGTTTGCATCTGGTTACTCTAAACCCCCTGGGAGCCCAGGCTCACAGGTGACGAAGAACGCGGTTGCTCCCAGGTTTGACAAGGCCACCGAGCACTGCTCGAGGGAGTTGCAGTGCAGAAGCCCTCCGTACCTGCAGGAGCTGGCTCTGACTGCCGTTTGACTGCTGGCACCAGGTCACCATCTGCTCTGGGAAGAAATTCTGGGACGTGGAAAAACAAACAGGTTCCAGGTCAGTTTCAATGCCGGGATTAAAAACATCATGATGAGCAGTTTGTGTTTAAGATGACGGTCTGTTTTATGGCTTTGTCACACACGGGAAACAGAAGTGGAAACAAATCAGTGAGCCTCGACGCAGAGGCGGAATGATGCATCTGTCCTTAAAGGCGGGATCAAGCCTGGAGTGTCTATTACGTGCACTGACTCCCACAGGGCGCGCCAGCGCAGAGGGCTGCCGCGCGCCCGGACTCAGAGACACAGGCGCACGGCACGGGAGGAGGGCCTCTCAGAACTAGGAGATGACCCAACAGACAGAAAGAGGCCTTTTCTGGTGCGCTGCCCAAAAGGAGTCATCAAATTTCTTCCTTTCAATAAAAGCAGCAGGTCTTGCTTCCCAGTTGCCACCGCTGGGTCTCAGGATGAGGATGGGGTGCGTGCAGGTACCCACGAGGGTCCCCGCCCTGCTATCCCACAATGCAGGCATCCCGCCCTTGGAAACATAGAAGAACCAGAGAGACCAGCTCAACACGCCTCGTGTTCATTTCCCGACTTACTCCTCCGCAGATCACCCCAAAACAGTATTTGCTATTTGCAGAGAAGAGCGACTTTTTATTTGGCCGAGTATCTGACCAAGTGGCTTCAATCTAACAAAGACCTTCCAGTATAACTGAAAAAGCCCGCCCTTCTCCTGTCTCTCCGTTTGGAGACCAACCCCTCGTCCCACCGTGGCTGATGGTTATTCTCCGCCGGTGCAAACACGCTGAACTAAGTTTCAGAGACGGAGTTTCAAGCAAGTTAAAAAGCAGCTCAGGTTCTCAAACGCCACCCGCCACCCCCGAGTCATTCGTCGTGTCATCGGCTACGATGGAACTCAGGTTCCAAACCCCACACCCCAAGCCGCAAGACTCACCGTGGGGTTCTTGAAGAACTCGTATTTTGCGTAATTCTTCCGGAATAAAAATTTACTTTCGCTTGCCATGGTGCCCTCCACCTGCGCCACCAGCTCATGGTCTTCCAAGCACCGCTCTGCGGAGGAAAAGTGCCACGTGGTGAGAGAGCCCTCAGGACATCTTCACAGCCAGTTGCAAACCTGGGTGACTTTCTGTTCTTTAAACATCGCAAGGGAGGGTGGGGTCAACAGCTCAGGTGAACTGAAATCTCTCTTTAACGCGTTACCAAAGGCATCAGGGGTCTTGGAGGAGGAATTCAGGTCAGCCCTTAATTTTACATTATGTCTCAGTTTCGCAGCAACGAAGCATCAAGACTGAGTGATTCTGCCTTTAAATGAAGGACTTTCAGCTCTTGGAAAGAAGACAGACGGTAAAATTTGGGAAAACACCCAAAAATAAAGAACGGTGGGAGGGCTCTGAGCAAAGAGGGTGTCCAGGCAGGTGGGGAAGGGCTTTTCCACAAAAGTCGGTTGCCTGAAAGGGCGTCGGGGAGCAGAACAGGGGAGGCGGCCGGGCGACAACGGCACACATCCATCTGGAAGCCGGATGCACCCCAGGGCTGTCCTCACAGCCCGGTTGTGTTGTTGGGAAGGAAACACACACTGGATTGCACTCGTGCAAACGTGCTCACACGCACGCACACGCACGCACAGGCTTCTGTGCATCACCCCGGGGAGGCATTTCCCGCACATTCTGAACAGCTTGGTTCCACGTGGAGCACGAGGTCCTGGACTCGGCTCTGCTCTGCTTTGATGGTGTGACACCCCCCCCCCCGCCCCCCGCCGCCACCGTGTCTCCTCAAAGCTGCTGTCCCGGGGCCACGGGGAACCAGGCTGGTCACACAGCGGGGTGAACCACAGCAGCAAACCCATGGCAGTCTCCACGTGCGAGCTGACACCCAAGGATAGGGGAGGAGATGCTAAGGAAGGGGCCCACCAGGGCCCCGTCGGCCCTTCGCAGCCCCCGCCTCCCTGAGCGCAGCCCCCGCCCTCCTGCGCGCAGCCCCGCCTCCCTGCGCGCAGCCCCCGACCCCTGCGCGCAGCCCCGCCTCCCTGAGCTCAGCCCCCGCCCCCCTGCGCGCAGCCCCCGCCCCACAGTGCGCAGCCCCGCCTCCCTGCGCGCAGCCCCCGACCCCTGCGCGCAGCCGGCGGCGCTGGATCCCTAGAAAGTCTCCCCTCCAAGGAGGGACGAAGCGTGGAGCGACAGTTTCCAAGTCAAAGCCATCTCAGGACGCGGGAGAATCCGGGTCCACAAAGGTCCCCGCCACCGGGGCGCTGGTGTGACTCGGGCCACGGCCGTGCACAGAGCACACCCAGCCTAGGTTTTGATGCACCAAGGATGGTTCCTCGGTGCAGATGTATTTAAAGCCCGGATTTGCCAAGGATTTCCCGTGATGGGCGGCAAACGCACGCACCCGAGGGAGGGCCAGACTTGGCAGCCCCAGTGAACCCAGCCCAGGCCCACTGGTCCCCGGCTGCAGAGAAGAACCTGCGGCAGGTCCGATGGCTGCACCGGCTTCCAGCACTGGGGCCGGCCCAACGCCACTCACTGCAAACCAAACCCTGGCTTCTCCCCGGACTTTCAATCAGAGAAAGTATCTCTGTACTTACAGGGAAGAAACCAAATGCAACCTGGTAACCTGCTGATGTTCAGCTTCGAGAATGAACATTTTTTTTGCAGGTAAAATGAGGAAAAATAAAAGGCGGGGGGGTGGCCTGCATCTTGGAAATCATTGCTCATCTCCGCGTGTGACAAGGTTTGATACTGTTAAGGACGTTGTATCTGAGCTGCAAGGAAATGCTCAATTTCTGAGGCTAAACACGGACTATGACGCGGTCAGATGGGGCCCACTCATCCTCCCGCTGGCGGGGGCCTAAGGGAACCGCCTGCCTTACAGCTACGTGAGCGTGGACCCCCCTCTGGCCGGAGCCACCGGCCTGGGGAAGGTGCAGGTGTCCAGCAGCATCCGCGACATGCAACCTACAACTTGAAAGCGGCTTTCCATGGGGAGAGTCAGTGACAGGGTCCTGGGTCCTGCTTCCCCCAGGACTGGGCGTCTGACCGCCGGATGCTGGGTGATAACTGAGGAATAGGGTTTTCCCCTGAGTGACAGCTTAACTGATTTTTAAAAAACCCTAAATGATGCGTCTGGATCCCAAACAAACCAAAAAAACCAAACAGGCAGGGAAGGTCCAGGGATGGATGCAGCGAGCGCTCTGGGCACGAAGGGAGGTCTCCATGGGCGTGGACCCCGCAGGAGGGCGTGACTCGGTGGGTCCAAACCCTGCAGCGTCGGGGGGGGGGGGGAGCTTTGAGAAGCCAAGCACCAGGGAAACGTGCCCCCCATCAGCTCACGAGAAAGGAGCTGGCGGTGGAAAGTGAGCAAGGATCTCCGAAGGGGATCTCACGCCTGTGGTTCAGCTTTTTGCCAAACTTTGATCCAAAAGTTCTTTTTTATTTTTTTCATCATTTGACTTCTCCCTTTTCCACTTGGTTTTATAAAAAGAAAATGTATTAGAGGGGAGTACATTAACCCATCTGTGAATAAGAGAAAGAATAAAAAATCAAACACAGGAATGTCATATCGCTAGGGGCACCGCGTGTGCCCAACCATTTTTTTTTCCTACTCCCTCGGAATAATTTGTTCTTCCCGTGGTGGGTCATTTCCCAAGTTTTAACGAACATAAAATCTCTTTCTCTACCAGGAATCAAAGGTCTGCCACGAGAAATACGCAAACCAAAACTTCTCAAGAGGTGTGCATGTGAAAATTTCCTGTGCATTCGCACCCGTTTCCAACGCTAAGGGTGTAAGAGTAACTTCACGCGTTAAAATCTCCGCACACGTTTCTTTCATGGTCCCTCTCAGCCTAAAAGGGCTGTCAGGTGTCTGAATGGGATTCCAACAAGATTCATTATATTTGGGTCCCACTATGCAAGTTATGCTCTTAGGATTACGTCTGTATCTATGTGTGTGTGCATGGGTGTGCACGTGTGTGCATGTGCAAACGGCAGGGTTCCAACTACTGTTTAATTTCCAAATGACTCGTGTGTCAGCAGACGCTTTTGGTGGCTCTGCCGGACCACTGGGGTCCATACCTTCATGCACGTCCCCAGCTGGAGCCTGCCCGCCGGTGTCCACAGAACAGCGATGCTACCAGCCGCTCTGTGACTGGACAGCAAGAGTGCTACCGAGTGCAATGACTTTTCCAGACCCAGAGGCTCCCTCTGAACGTAGTAATTTTTCTAAAAAGATGATGAGGGAAACTGTAAACTATGGGAACAAGTTTGCCGCCTCGCTCCTCTGTGCTTGGGGACATGGAAGAAAACAGCCATCGATTGGAGGAAGTTCTGGTTTTAAATGTGTGCCTGTGATTTTTCTGAGCACCTGCACTTCCTCCAAGAGGAATTTAAACGAGAGTCTGAAAAGCTTCTCTACCTGAAGCAGACCATGCGAGCAAAATGAAGAAACAAAAAAACCTGAGTTCTGCAAATAGTACGTATTAATACAAAATATCATCTCGCTTTCTCACCACACACACACAGACACACTGTATCTCTTTCTCCCTCTCTGTGAAAACATTAGGAACCACTCAGAGACATCGAGTAAAACTCAAGGGTCCGTGAGCTTGCTTCCACGGCAAGCGTGGATTCCCGGGGCTCTCCCTGTGCCCTCCTGCAGACTGTCACTGCGACCCCCCAGCATTGATGCCACAGTGGGGCCCCGGGGCCCCTCCAGGTTGCCCTCCCCAGACCAGAGATGTGCAGCAAGCCGGCTTCTGCTAAATCAGAGGGACCCTTCCTCCTGCGTCTGACCTTTGGGAATTACCGCTCCAGCCATCCAACAGAAGATTCTGGAAGCAGCAGAGGGGAGCACGCAGGAGAGGGCAGGCGGGATTTTAGGAGAGAGAGAACAGGCAGAGGCGTGGAGGACGACACAGGGACCGCTGCCACACGGGCTGGCACCCCGGGCGGCTCCCTACCTAACCCCAGGTGCGGGTGGCACTCCACCAGAGCCCAGCTGTTGTCGTCCACGCAGTGGCTTCGGTACACCAGCCACTGGCACAGGTCCCGGGCCGTCGTGTCCGCGAGAATCTCCACCACCCTGCTCGTGCCGTCCTCGCTGAAGACTCTGACATCCTGCAACACAAGGAGGGCGCCTGCACGTGAACGGAAGCCAAGTCGGACAGGACACTCAGGGACGGCGGCGCTCCAACCCACGGACGGCTGTCCCTCCAGGCAGGTGATGCCCGCCGGCGTCAGGGCTGCAGGGCCAGCCCGTGTCCACTCTGCCCCCGGCCCCGGTCCCCTCGGATGGTGCAGAGCACGGACGGTGACAGCTCGATGTTCTTAACACACCCGGGACACCCCGGGGACCTCGTGGCCCGAGTTGAGCTTGCGAGCCGCTTCCCCACGGAATGTCTGAGGAGGCAGCAGAATTCAAGTGATGCTGGTGGCCTTGGGAACCAGCTGAACCGATGGTAAAAACAAAGCCACAGAGGAAGGTGGGATTTTAGGACAAAGGGAGAAGGCAGAAGTGTGGAGGACAACACAGAGACTGTGGCTACCCTGGCGGGGACACTGCAGGGACATAACTGTCACTGACTGCGCCTGGCCTCCCTTCCCCGGGTCTGGGGTGCAGCGGTCAGCACCCACTGCCTCCTCCTGCCCCCCGCCACCTGTGTCTTCCTCACTGAGGCTTAGGAATAAGATGAGGGAAATTAACTTGAATACGTGGAAATACAAAATACTAAAAAGATGGGCGTCGTAAAAACAGTCCCAACATTTTTGGGCCCTTCTCCCTGCAAAATCACGCGCAAGCTTCGCTTCCCAGGGCTGTGCAAAGCCATTGCATGTGAGCGGCTCCCAGGCAAGCCAGGCAGAGACCCAGAGGGTCAGAAGGAAACTGCCCAGCTACTGAAGCGACCGGGGTGTGACCTTTAAGGGAAAACGAGATGCTTAAAAAAAAAAAAATCTTACCTCCACGGCATGGAAAAAGCAGTCAGAGGAACAAGACGGCGTTTTAAGTCGAGATGGCCTCTGGGAAGGGAGTTTGTCCCCAGCCTTTCCCACCGTCCCTGGCAGGCAGGCCCAGCTCCGGGCGCTGACCCACCGGGGGCTGGCTGTGTGGACCGAGCCCGGGGACAGGCCGTCTCCCGGCAGCAGGGAAGCGGCTGCCAGTCTGTCCTGGGCTTCGGTCCCCTAGGTAGTAAATCAAGCCATGCCGGGCGGATCAATTAGGTCCCTCCCCAGGATGCAACTGCTCCCTGACGCCAGGTGCCCCCTGCCCGACAGCACAGCGCTCGGACCGACACCCTCCAGCAAAACCCCTGCCCGTTCCCCCCATGGCAGCCAACTGCCAGGCAGGAGGCTCAGGGCCTGAGCACGTGTGCTCTCTGAATCCAGGGCTGTCTGCCAAACTGCTCCAAAATCTTTCTCCCTGCAAGTCAGGGGCAAGCGTGGAGCTGGGGCTGTCCGTGGCCCGGGTGTCAGCTGGTCCTGAAGCACTGGCTCCAGCTCCCTCGCTCTCTGTCCCTTTTCTCTGAATGTTTATCTCCAGGACAGACTCTGAGTGTTTATTTCCACCGCAAGGAGTCCGGGAGTGAAGTCCTCTGGGAAAGGCATCTTCCCACAAGGGCCGTCTCCACCGTCCCCCAGCTCCTGGCCCTGAGGAGTTCGAGCTCACTCGGCTGGAGGGGAGGCAGGACCAGCCTGGGGGACAGCGCCGTACGGCTGGGCAGGGCCACCGTCCCCACCTGCCACCTCTCAGCCAGCCCGCAACCCCAGAGGGATACCCGGGTGGCTGGATCAGGACTGAGGGACCCGCTTACAACTCACATTCATTTTTAAAGAAATCCACTCCTGTCTTTTCCAGAACTTACATCTCACTCACTCAAAGTCACCCTACTTCCAAACAAGTCAAATATTCAAACACAGCTGATGTGTTTGGGTCTACGAAAATAACGTTTAATTTCAACAGCGAAACTATGTCTCTGGTCTACAGGTTAAAAACTTTTTCAAGGCAAACGCATGAACGTAAAAGAAAAACGAATTTAGAAATTACGAATGAGTTCATACAATTGCTAGTTGCATTTTCGCATTTCCCACCCTGTCTTCTGCACCCATGTCAGATGCAGCCACGCAGACCAGTGTATTCCTAACGGGCCTCTTTCCCCAAGTTTCCCGGTGAGCTGACATGGGATGACAATGAATGATCTGGTCTCCGGAAAATTTAAACGATGGTGAAATGCATTTCCCTCCCCCACCCCGTCTTTTCCTGCCCCCAGGCAGCTGTGGCACCAGTTTTTAAATCCTTTTCAGCACCTGATTCTTTAAACACTCTCCTCGCGTGCCTGAGGCTCCCAGGCTGGGCCCCTCAAAGGGCTATGATAGTCGGAGCATTAAAATCTACGCTGTGCTTTGTCCTAAGGCCACGTCTGTGGTGTTCAGATTCCTGCAGCCGGCAGCTGGGAACTCCAGATGAGTGCATCCATGGTGAACACTTATGCACAAAGGACGATGCTGGAACAGCCAGCACCGTTAAACCCAGCAGCTCTCCAATTTTTTTTTTCAATTGACGTACATATAGTCAGTTACAATGTGTCAGTTACAATGTGTCAATGTCTGGTGCACAGCATCAGGTCTCCATCATACACACACATACATAGATTCCTTTTCACATTCTTTTTCCATTATAGGTGACTGCAAGAAATTGAACATAGTTCCCTGTGCTGTACAGAAGGATCTCGTGGTTTATCTGTTTTATATATAGTGGTTAGTATCTGCAGACCTCCATCTAGAATCTTCTAGAATGCCAGCAGTTCTGCAAGGAGCATTTTGCACTGTGCCCCCTGCCCCTTCAGTCAGCACCTGGGCGGTGCTGGGGTCCACCCTGGAAGCAGGTACAGGGTTTGTATCTTCAGTGCATCAGGTCTGGGCCGTCTAGCGAGGGCGGGATGCAGAACCAAGAGGGCCTGGGGGATCCGAGTGGGGGTCTGCTCTGACTTAGGTCTTCATTGCTGTCCGATCTACATCTTAGGTCCCGAGCTCTCTCGGTCGTGTTTCACTGTGTTTCTCAAAGTGAGGATGGAGGCGGCGCTTTTCAGGAACTCCCTCCTGATGCTCCTGTAAGCAGTGCAGGTCAACCCTGCCAACTGGACACAGATATAGTGGATTTTTATTATCGGTTTTCGGTGTAACGTATCTGGACAATACATAAGGGACAAAGGAAGAAACGTGACAACCACAGACAGTTCCCAGCTTCACTGTCACAAGTCCAGAGCATGCCCTTCCAGGGTTCTCCACACATGTCTTCATAAATAGACACACTGACGTGACCAGGGTCAGAGTGCAGACACAGTTCTGCAGTCGGGCTGCGATGCTTCACGTTACACCGTAGACGTTTAGTGGGTCGTGACATTTGATGCTTTAGGGCCTGTGAAATGTGCCTTTCGCACGGCTGCCTTGAATGTGACATTGTCCGATGCTGTCCAGTCAACGGCTTCTAGGCGTCCATGCTTATCAGTCCCACCTCTATGCCTGAGTCTCAGTGTGTGGGTCTAATTACATCCTTGGGACAAACTGCTTGATGTCAAGCTTTCTTCAAGTACGTCTCTAATAAGGCGAACGTTTCCAAGAACGTCCATGTGTTGACGACCGGGTGTTTGGCAGAAAACATACTATTCCTTAAAAGGGCATTTGTTAAGACAGTGGACGGGTGAGCCAGGCCAATGAGCACCCCCAAACAGCAGCTCCCCACTTAGCAAGCAGCGCTCTGAGCAGCCCCCTCTCCCTGGGTGTCCCCGTGTCCCCCACTGCGCACTCCCCACCCCTAAACTGCCTAAAGGCATCAATTATGGAGAGAATTTCTGGATCAAGAGTCAGAGAACGGACCGCAGAGCCTACCGGTCCAGGATTCAATCTCCCGTTCGCCACTGACATCGTTAATCCCAAAACAGAGGGACTATCACACAGGCTGACGGCGAGGGGGACCCAGAGAAACGCACGGAAGTGCCCGTCACAGAGTGCATGCTCAGTAAGGGGTCATTCCACACAGACTGGCTTGTCTCCTCCTCCTGGGGGGGAATCTTCACACCTAAAAGATGACCTTCCCCGTGAGCTCCAGGGCCGAGACGCCCCCCACGCCAACACCGCATCAACCAGAAAGAGGGTGTGCGGGCACAGCGCTCCACCCCGGGCTTTACACTGTTTCCGGTCCAGTTGTTGAAAATCCTGGAATTAGAAGAGTTTGCTTTGTATTTAAAGATGCTGACGGCCACAGTGAGAGGCAGGGATGGTCCGTGAGACCAGGAAGACGCCCCGTGACGCCCCGTCTGTCCACCCTGGGAGGGGCGGGGGCTGTGGGGCGCCCTCTGCCCACAGCAGGGTTGAGCAGATAATCTCTCAGAGGCCTGGTAACTCGGGTCCACCTCCAGATCTGCTGGGGGCAGGCGGCAGCTTTTGGTGGCAGGTCCCCCTGCAGCGTGAACACGGGGGCCGGGTCTTTCCAGCGCGATCACAGCCTTCGTGGGGAGCGAACTCCAGGAGCCAAGCCCCCTTCCTGGGGCAGCCGTGTCTCTCAAGGGAACTCACCGCCAGAGGCTTGCAAATTTGCTGTGTAAACGCAATTCCTAGTTGATTTTTTTTAACGCTATGAAGGAATTAGATGTAATCATATTAGCAGGCCTGGTGTAAAAAAAACAATCACAATTGTTTACGGAAACATACTAAACTATTTACAGATGAATTATCTGACGGCTGGGATTTGGGTCAAAACAACATACAGGGGGAACTGACGGGGGTGTGACATGGTGGTGGAGCGCGGGGAGGCACACGGGGTTCAGCACCCTCTTCTGTCTGGTTTTGTGTAGGTTCCAAAGTCTTCAGGATAAAGCCTTGTCAGCTTTGTGCTGCTGGAAGAAATAAAGCAGATTTTAAGACTTTTCCTGCCTCATTTGGTTGAAGAATGGAAACCACCTTTCTCTCCTTCATCGTGAAGTTCAATGGCGAGGGCAGGTCTCCTGCACATCCTCCCTGGTTCCTAGTGGGAACCGGGGCGGGGGTGGATTCTGACCCCGAGGGACGCGTGGCAATGTCCAAGACGTCGCTGCACGTCACAGCCGGTGCGTATGTGGCGGGCACCACCGTGTTCCAGTGGGCAGAGGCCACAGACGCCGCCAGACCCCCACGGTGCACAGGCCGGCCCCCGCGGAGGACCACTCACTCCCAGGTGTCCCTGACGCCGACTGCAGGGCAAGGGGAGCCTCGTGCTAAGGAGCAAGCCAGTCCCTGGTGAGGACGTGCCACAGGGACACGGGAACCGGCCTGAAGCTGGCTTCCTTCCACCAGCCCCACCGGACAGGTGAGCATCAGAACCATTAATGGCAGTGCTGACGGTAAGCCGAGGGGTAACGTAATCACCAGGGTGCCCTTGCTGGTAAACACACAGACGCAGGCGTGAGTCCCTGGGAGAGACGGGGCGCTCCTCCTCACGGCCACAGGCCACCAGGGCGGAGGGCACAGCTCAGCGGTGAAGTGCGTGCCCAGCATGCACAGGGTCCCGGGTCCAGTCCCCAGCACCTCCGTCAGAAGTGAAGACATAAAGGAATAAATACCGAATTACCTCCCCCCACTATACACACACACACACACACACACACACACACACAGATTTTTTAAAAATAAAGAAATAAAGAAATAAATACTGAATTACCTCCCCCCACTATATATATATATACAGAAAAATTTTTTAAAAATAAAGAAAGAAATAAAAACCGAATTACCACCCTCCACTATATATATATACATATACACAAGTTTTTAAAAAATAAATACCAAATTACCTCCCCCCACTATATATACGCACACACACACACACAGATTTTTTAAAAATAAAGAAATAAAGAAATAAATACTGAATTACCTCCCTTCACTATATATATATATACAAATTTTTTTCAAATAAAGGAATAAACAAATAAATGTGGAATTACCTCCTCCCACTATATTGATATATATATACGCAAATTTTTTAAAAATAAAGAAATAAAGAAATTAATACCGAATTACCTCCCGCACTATATATATATATATACACAGAAATTTAAACAAAATAAATAAATACCAAATTACCTCCCCCCACTATATATATATACACACACACAGATTTTTTAAAAATAAAGAAAGAAATACAGGATTACCTCCCCTCACTATACACACACACACACACACACGCACACATATATATATATATATACACAATTTTTTAAAAATAAAATAAACAAGTAAATACAGAATTACCTCCTCCCACTATATATATATATATATATACAGAAATTTAAAAAAAAATAAATAAATACCAAATTACCTCCCCCCACTATATATATATACAAATTTTTTAAAGATAAAGAAATACCGAATTACCTCCCCCCACTATATATATATACAAATTTTTAAAACATAAATAAAGAAATACCAAATTACCTCCCCCACTGTATATATGTATATATATATAATATACAAATTTTAAAAAAATGAATACCTAATTACCTTCTCCCCTGTATATACATAAGTTTTTAAAAGGTGAACTCGAAGGCAGCCAGTCAGTGCAGAACGACAGTCTGGCGCAGTGACAAGCACCAGACAGGAGTCATCCGCGTGGGACAAAGCCAGACAACGGAAGCCGGAGGGAGAGAAACCCACTCACGTGGTTTCAAGTTACCTTCCCTTAAATTGCTTCTGACAGTTTACGTCCGAAAGGGGGCATATGTACACCTACGTATATCTCCCCTCTTTTTTAAAAACTAAAAAAAAAATTTTTTTTAATGGAGGGGCTGGGGATGGAACCCAGGACCTCACGCATGCTGAGCACACGCTCCACCCCTGAGCTGCACCCTCCCCTGACTCCCTTAAATTACCACCCTTTCCTCTGTAACTCTACAGTGGAGAAACAGCAGACAGGAGGCATTATACCACGGTCAGTGTAACCGGACAAACCGGCGTCACAGGTGCCCCGAGCTCCTGCCCGGGGACGGGCACCGCCTGCCTGGGGTCTCCCCACCACGTCCGAAACTGCGGGAGTCCCCAGGAAACACTCCGCCACCACCCAGAGAGGATGCTCCGGGAACCGGAAGAGCCCCATGGGAAGGGCGTTAGACACCCTAAAACCAGCGCGAAGGGCGGTCCTGCGCTGGTTCATGAATCAGGAAGCAGAAGCCCCAGAGGACACGAGCAGGTCACCTGGGGGATCTGAACAAGGTGTGCGGGCTGGGTCCTTGCATTTACCGGTGCTAACGCCCTCCCTGTCACACACACGGGCACCGGTCTACACGCATGCATACGGGAGCAGGGAAGGTGCTTCAAAATGGGACTGCCTGCCTAACTGGGAATCGGGCTAAAGGCTCCCTGAGAGGTCTCTGTATTACTGTCACCGCAACTTCCCTACAGGTTTGAAGTTATTTCTCAGTAAAAGGTTAAAACACACGTCTTGTGAAAATAACGAAATGTAAGGTTCCCCCTTCCACCCACCAGGGTCTCGTCCCCCACAGGCAGACGGCAGAGTCACAGAGGTGGTGGGAGGGGAGGGAGGGAGCCCTTGTCAGGCTGTTTCCGTCACCAGGGGGCCCCCATCCCTTTTGCACCAAGTCCACATCTTCACCATCCGGGATATTTAGGATCCAAAATGCGCAGGCACCCGGTGGTGCCATCGCAGCTGGGGTGAATGAAAGATCTTAGATGCAAAAGAAGGCACTCAGGTGGGCAGTCCCTTCATGGTTCTCGGGGACAGGGGGCCTCCAGCTGTGCCCCGGACCAGCCAGGACGGAACATTAGCCTCCATGCAAATCCCCGGGCCTGCACCACGCAGCCCGCACGGGGGTCCCCTCCGCGAACGCCCCACCGTTACGTTGGTGTTGGGGTGAGGCTGGGGGAGGAGACACAGCCGGATGGAAAGAACCAAAAACATCCAGAAAGGGGACAGCTTGGGAAGACGGGCAGATTTACTGCAAGTTTACAAAACGGTGACATTTGAGGTGCTGAGAGAGTCTGAAACGGCTAAGAGATTGCAAAGAAGATAGAATTTTCACTCTCAAAATCCCGATTCATCTCCAAATTGCATCTGCTAGGAATGCAGTTTATATCAATAAACTTTCTACTACCCATAACACCGTCTTTTTTTGGAAAGTAAGCTTATCTACCGTCACAGCGAGATTCTATATTTACAAAAATACTGATCACCGCCAGGCGTTAGGAACAGCGATGACTGCGAATTCCCTTAAAAAGCAGAACGTAGTCCCTGACTGGGATCACCGCGTGTTCTGATCTAAAACCCAGGCGACACGCGTGAAACCAGTCGCTTGAGAGGGAGATGCCTGGATTTCCAGCCCGCGGTGCGGGCCGTCTGTCTGTCTGTCTGTCTGTCTGTCTGTCTGACAAGGCAGGCCTTCCCAGGTCTGCTCACGTTAGACCACAGATCGGCTGGAAAGAAATGTGAAGTGCAGAGACCAGAGTCGTGCACAAGTCTGCCAAAGTCAGGCAAGCGGAAGGTTGTACCCAACACGAGCTCAGGAGGTCCGACATCGAAGAGTTAAGCACCTCAAAGGGACAGTGGACACCTCACCCTCCACCTCCGGCTGCTGGGGTGTCGGACGGGGACCCGTTTCCAGGGCAACACGCAAGCTAACGCCCTCCTGCAAACCTCCCTCCGGTCTGCCCCCTTCTTTGCTCACAGGTGGGCTCAGTAAGTACCTTCTAGAGCATCTGGAAGCTGCAGAAACAGCCAGTGAAATGATGGATCGCCCGGGCGCCTGCTCCGTCACAGGGGAGGGTGCCCGCAGCCTGTCCAGGGCCAGCGGCACAAGACACAAGAGATCCACCCCCCGGGTCCCTCTGCTCCTCAGACAGGGGACCGGCCAGGCCCCGGGGTGCTCACGTCCTGCTGGAATGGGGTACCCAGCCCTTACGTGCACACACACACAGTCCTGAACACAGAAATTCCTTAATCAGCAGTTCCAGTGCTGGGACTCCGTCCATCTGTCTGTCTGTCATGTACCTCTCCCCTCCTCCATCCCCCTGCTCGGCTCCATTAAGTGACCAAGGACTTAGCGTCCAAGGATGCTCATTTCAGCTCTGTTTACAGTAAGAAAGAGCCCCAAACTGCCATGATTCTGCAGATTTTTCTATCAAAATAGTTTTTCTTACCCATCCCTGACGTCTTCTGTGTTTTTTTTCCCCCAAATTCAACGTATTTTATCCCACAAACTTCAAATCTTACTTTAAAACTATACTTCTGCTGTGAACAATATACATTTAGATGAAGGATTTAACAGACAAAATTACGGATTTTCTCTAGTTTCTTAAAAAGTATTTTTGAACACTTTTGTATCTTTTCTATTCAAAAGAGAAAATATAATTTTCTACTGATATAAGTTATAATTTTTTTTTTGAGGTCTAGTCAGTTTACAATGTTGTGTCGGTTTCCAGCACCGTGCTTCAGTCACACATGCATCTTATCTTGGCTTGCTGCACTGGACTGGGTTTAGGACCGAATTCTCTGGATCCCTTCACTCCCACGGTTCACGGTTTCACAATCTCACACGTCACATCCACTAGTTACGTTCTTAGTATGTACCGGAGTGATTTAACGGAGTAACATTAAAATTAAGATTTTTTTTTTCCCTTCCTTGGAAACTGGTTTTTAAGGAGGTGAGCATTTGATGTGCACAATCTCCCCGGGGGCCCACTTCAAACTCGGCCCCAGCAGCCCCCCGAGAGCTCCTCCCAGGACAGGTGCCTGGCAGCATCCTTTGGGGGCAGTGGCGGCCCTCTGGCCTCGCCAGCCCGGGGCCCGGGCACCGTGTGTGCGCCCAGGTTAGACTCCAGGCAGGACAGGAGAGGGTGCCTGGAGAGGTGGCCCCAGTAGCGGGACAGAGCTGGGTCCCCCCCCAGCGCATCGGCCCCAGCCGGGAGAGCCAAGATGTACCCGGGGCTCAAGAGAGATGTCACATGCCGTATTTGCCCTTCATCCAAAACAGGCACATCCTCCCTGACACAGATCAGCTCTGCAGAGCTGCCCGTGTGCTTCCAGCTATAAAACCCCTGAGCAGGAAAGATGCAGTCCCACTCTCTGAAGTCCATACCCCACCCCAAAATTAAAAAAACAAAAAAACCCCTGGAGACCACAGCTGGGGGCTGACCCACCAGCTGGGGAAGCGGCGTGTGGGGAGGACTTCACCACTGTTCACAGAGTGCACTTACCAAACCCCCCAGGTAGCTGCGCACAAAGCTCTACCCAAACCAATTAGACAGACCGAATGGGGGCACGGAAACACGAGGCTGCGAGGGGTGCAGGTTTAATTACGAGACCTTCCCTGCCGTGGGGTCTTGAGCCGTCAGCGGTACAGACCCCCACGGGAACCCAGCCCGCAGCATCACTGCGGGGCCGTTGGGGAAACACTGCATCGCTCCCTTCCTGTTTGATCCACTCAGGAGCACTTCGCAGCCTGAGGTCTCCCAGATGCAGGGGACCCCACCCCCACCCCCCAGGAGGAAGCTGCGGATCATCACAGCAGAGCATCCATCAGGCCGACGGAAAATCTGCAGAAACTGGTACAGTGAGGTCTCCCTGCATGCCTCCTCGAGGTTCCCCTCTCCATCTGCCCCAGCTGCTCAGTCCCATCCTCAGTCCTCTGTCCCTGTCTGTCTACGGGTCAGCAGGCCCCTGACCCCTTGCTGCGTGTTTCCTGAAGACAGGAACGGTCTCTTTCCTCGGCACGGCCGAGGGTCAAGATCGGGAAATCCCGTGGACACACCACCACCGGCGGATTTACAGGCCCCATCCCATCCAGCCCATGTCCAACTAGGGTCCGTCTTAGAAAAGGCGGCAGAGGTCCTTTTGGGTTCAGGATCCCTCGGGGACCCCTTCAAGCTATCTCACCTGCTTGGCCTCTGTCAGCTGGACAGCATCTCCGATTTGGCTGTTCTGTGGTTTTATTTTCTGGGTGTGGGATGTGGAGATGCATGCCTGGGACCCTGCCGGCCATTGTGACTGGGACACTCCCTCGGGGGTCACCCTCCCAGAGCGGGGGCCATGGGAAGGGGGAACTGTGCCGCAGAGCTGACGGGCGCACCCCGGGTATGGGGCCCTGACCCCACTCTCACGCCGAGGTCCGCACTGCGATCCATCCGCACAGCCCCACTTTGATCCCTGAGCTGCGTGGAACAGAATGGGGAACCTGACATGCAGGTGGTCCAGAGTCTCCTCTGTGGACACCACAAGGGACACACCTGGAAACAGTCCTGGAACAGCCAGAAACCTGCCAAGGCCGCTGCAAGGCGTCCAGATCCAAGAGGCTGCATGCTCAACCACTGAGACAGGACAGGGCCAGGCAGGCTCTTCTGTGTCCCCCACCACAGCCCTTGTCCCTTGCTGTCCCTGCAGCTGAGCGCCTGGGCAGGGAGGGCCACCCCCGCTGGGGGACAGCAGGCTTCCAAAGCCACTGTGTGCTGCCTTCACGGACAGAGATCCATGACATTGCATCTACTCGGACTGGAAGCGGATGATAAGATACAGAGGGGACTGGAGTAAACTCGGGGCGCGTGGAGACAGCGCCAGTGTCTCTGACTCGGGCTGAGATGCGCCTGGCCTGTGTGAAGTCGGCGCTCAGGGCCGCCCCCGCCCTCCCCGGCTCGGGCTGCAGGGCAAGAGATGCTTTCTGCAAAGGTGCCACCGGTGACCGACACGCTCTCCCATCTGTACCCGAGAAGGGCTTTCTCAACACAACCGAACCCCAAGAATCCCAGGGTCTACAAATGGGGTGCCAGGAAACGGCTGCTCTGATTCACAAGAGTCTCTGTGGTGAGATCACAAGGAGGGAGCCATTTGGGGCGAGGAAAAAAAAAATAAACCGTATTAGTCATTAGGGTTTGGTTCTCCATCGAGGGCCAAAAATAAATTTACCAGCAGAGGCTCTCCGCTTAGAGCCCTTCCAAATGGGGTCACATCTGTGTTCTTTTTTTCCTAGAAATGCCGAACTTGGCTGCGAGGCATTTGGGGGGGTGGGGGAGGATGTTTACCGAACTCTCTCTGAAGACACCCAAGATGCAACATGCTGCACTTGGTTTCCTCCACTGAGTCTTACTCTTCTTTTTTTTTGAAACACTCAAATTGCTTTTTCTTCTTGCTTATTAAGAGACTGAGGTGAGAACCCAAGAAAAGAACAGAAATGCTATGGAGAGATCCAAAATAGATAGACAGCAAGGTCCTACTGTCGGGGAGCTTGGGGACCCATATTCAGTTCCTTGTAACAGCCCATAATGAAAAAGATTATGAAAAGGAACATATACAGGTATATACGTGTAACTGATTCACTGTGCCGGACCCCAGAAATTAACACAACAGTGAAAACGGACAATCCTTCAGTTAAAAACAAAAAATCGATAACCCAGGTCCTGCCGTATAGTACAGAGAATTTATATTCAATATCCTGTAATAAACCATGGGAAAAAGTGTATGCCTACATAAAAGTGAATCACTCTGCTGTACATCGGGAACTGACCCAACATCGTAAATTAACTACCTCAATAAATTTTTTTTTAAAAAAAAGAAAAGCTACGGATGGAGAGAGAAGCAGACTGCAGGCAGGCAGGTGCTGTGTGGGACAGGAAGGGGTGGTCGGGGCTGCAGCCCTGGACTGGGGCAGTGGGGGGCCGGCCGGAGCGGGTGTAGACACCGCAGAAAGGCCACGGCCGGCCGCGGGGATGCTGTATTGGAGCTTCTGGTTAGCGTCCTTCATGACTGTGGGAAGGCTTGGACCCAGCTGGGAGCTGACAGGGTGGCTACAGCACGAAACCCTTTCCACCGAGACTGAAAGGTCTGGCAGATCCTTTCCAACCTCTTAATTTCGTAACACTTTGTCTTAAATTGCAGGGACATGACACACGGAGAGACCACAGAATGGAACCAAAGTCCCCTCGTGACTGTACACCGGCTTTGACAAAAGCACAGACATGCAGGTCTGTGCACAGGACAAGCTTCTCCGTGCATGGGATGAGCTGTGGTCTGAACCACGGACACGGGCAGAAATGCGGGTGTGCCATCTCGTGCATTTAAGACACTGCCAGGAACGGTAATCCGGCCAGAAGTTCACCTGCTGGTTCTTCACCTTTTCCTAAAGAAACGGCAAGTCGGGGCACCTGTAAGAATGAGCAGGTTAGGCGCCGGGCGAGGCGGGAGTTTTCCTCTAATGAGGCCACACGTCACCGCGGCCTCGGTCCCTCCCCGAGTGGCCAGGTCTCTGTGCTCTCTCACTTTATGGGCAAAGCCAGAGCTAATGCCAACCAGCAGGCTCGGGTTTGCAAATATTAAGAGATAAACCAACCAGCGGTTGTTTTAGCATTCATATAATGCAATGAGAGACACAGAAAAGCCAGGAAGACAGACGACCCTGAAACGTGATGTGTGAGCTGGGGCCGGGCAGGGCGGCGCCAAGGTGGGGACGTGGGGACAGCATTGCAGGTGACAGGGTGGAGACAGGACGCCAGATCCAGGGCTGGGCCGTGCTTGAGGGCCCCCCTTCACCGTGTCCAGTGTCCACTTTTCCACCACTTTGGAGCTCCTGACGGGACACTGATGACAGCTGCCCCCATCACAGTCTGCCCCCAAGACTGGACGGGCAGTTAGAGGCTGCCCAGCTCTGGTACCCGCGGCACAAAGGGAACGCACAGTCGGGGAGGTGAGAAGTCCGATGGACCAACATCCATCGCTCGAGTCAGGCAGGAAACCACGAGGGACACCAGCTTCCCCAGCAGCGCCGAGGGCACGCACCCTCCTGGGCGCCAGTCCCAGCGGGCTGGGGGATCCGAGCGACAGAAGGCAGACGCCGATTTGATGTTCTTGTGGGAAGCGAACGCCCATCCCAAGAAAAACATCAGGCAGGATTCCTGGGTTCCCTGATTCCGCTCACAGCGTCCGACAGCCCAAGGGGGAGGAGGCCAGGCTTCGTGCCAATGGCTGTGAGAGCCAGGGAATATTTCCACGGTCTTATTTTAGGATGGGTAACGCTGTAAACAACCCCAGTGCCCAGGCCACAGACGGCTCGTCTAGACCCTGATCTGAAGCAGAAGGTCACCAGGGAGGCAGACAGCCCAGATGTGCTCGGCCCATGTGACCAGGGCTGAGGCCCGGCCAGCGCTGGCTCCCGGACAGGGACACTCGCCTCACCTCCCGGGTGCTGAAGCTGGGACACCGCCGCCTGCGCCGGGGCGTGAGGTCGGGGCGCCAGCAGCTGCTGGGGAGCTGGCGAGCGGGGAGGAGACACGTGTCCCCACCAAGGGCGCCCACCCCGTGAGGTTACCAGAGAAAGAGGGTTTGCGGCTGATCGAGCCTCGAGGACATCAAAGGCAGAAAAGTCAAGGGAGTGGAGGGGAGTGATGCTCGCAGAGCTGCTTGTTGGAGACAAAGAATGCAAGGTCCCAGGAAGGGCCGAGTTTTGTGGCTAAAATCAGAGGTGCCAGATCTGGATGTCAGGTCCCCCTTCCCCCCAGGTCCCCGGCCCCTGGCTCACATCTCAGCTCCACTTCTCATACCGGGTTCCCTCCTCCCAGCTCCAACACCTACACCGGGCCCCCCAGCCTCACACACACACTGGGTTCCCCCACCAGGTACCCCCGGCCCCACCACTCACTCTGGTCACATCCTGGCTCCACCACTCACACTGGGTCACATCCCAGCTTCACCACCTACAGCTGGACCTCAGTTTCCCAAATGCAGAACAGACGTAACGTTTGCAGCTAACTCTCAGGTTTGTTTGGCGGAGTAAATGCACTCATATAAATATGACAGACACACAGACCACTCAGAACAGCATCTGGCACACAGGTCACTCAGTGAACGTGAGATGCTCTGCCGTCACCTCTGTCGGGCAGGGCATCGCTGACTCTCCCCCGAAGCCTGCAGCCCACCCGCGCCCAGGCCCTGCCAACCAGGAGTCACAGAGCTGCCAGCCCGCTCCTCTGACAAGGTGGCTCCTGGCGATCGGACCTCCGACAACTCACTGAAACTCTGCCTCAGTGTCCCCCGCCCCCCGGGGTCGGGCAGAGCAGCTGTATTATGGACACCTGGGTCTTGCTTCACAATAGAAGGTGGCTGTCACCTTTGGGGTTAAGTGAAAACTCCTCTCCCCTGAGGAGATGAGGTTCAAAGTCAGGAATGTTACAAGGACGCTCCTCCAAGCCTCCTCTGGTCCAGGTGCTCAGGGAAGCCCGGTGTTCATGGCCCCGTTTATCCAGATGAAGATGCCGGGCTCACATTTTTTCAGAGAACTAAAATTCATCTTTAGGCACCAAATGATTTGCATTATTACTTTTTAACCATTTTTATGAGACGCTTTCTATAACATATAAACAGCCTGTAACGCCCCTGATCTAGGTGGGATTTGGGCGAATACGTTAAGAGTCTCACAAAGCAACAAGTACAGAAGAAACAGGGAAAAAAAAAACCAAACCCACTGGGCCCCCCAGCCTCCCACAGGTGGCATCAACACGTCCACACCCCAGCAGCCGGGTGCACAAACTCGGGCCCGGGGGCTCACCTGCTTGGCGACGTCCTGGCGGGGAGGTAAGGAGCCGGGCGCGAGCACAGGGGGGCTCTCCGGGCCGCAGAGCTCGGGGAAGGGGTTGGGGATGGCGGGCAGGGACGAGGTCCTGAACTGCTGGTCCTCCTCCTGCAGGCGCCTGGGAGGGCAGAGACAAGGGCTCATTAAAGGCTGATGCGCTCAGGGTCCGGCAGCCCTGCTTCTGGGAAAATGAATGAAAATGAACGAAAAAACTGAAGGAGAGACTCCAAGAGATGTTTGCACACCCGTGTTCACCCTGCGCTGCTCCAAACACTCAGAAGGTGAAGCAGCCAAGTGACCACGGCTTCCCTCCTCCCAGGTCCACCTCCCACACCGGGCCCCCCAGCCTCACACACACACACACCGCGGTTCCGTGAGCCTCCACGGAGAGATACCACATTCTCCCACATGTGGTATCAACACGCAATGGGCTACACTCAGCCTGAACGAACCCTGCAGGGGACCACTTCATTGAGGCCCCCGGATGTGTCACATTCCTGGGGACAGGAAGGGGATGGAGGTTGCTGACTGGGGACCGGGCAGTTGGGGTTTAAGGGCTGCAGGGTTTCAATTCTGCAAGATGAGAGAGTCCGGGATTTGGCTGCATGACAATGTGAATGTTGTCAGTGCTAAGCAAGTGAACACTCAACATGGCCAAGACGGTCAACTTAATGCTGAGTGTACTTTACTACAACTAAAAAATAATCTTGAAAAACCCCAAAAAACCCCTGACATTCTCAGACCCAAAGGGTATATAGATTTCCAACTTCACAGGACACCCAGGGGACAGGTGGTGGCTCACGCCACAAGTGCCACTCAGCACGTGATGTGGCCTCGGCACCCCCTTCCAAGAGCTTCCTCAGTTTTGTTCAGTGAACCCCTGAAGTGGTTTTGTGCGTCAAAAGCATTTTGCACAACAACTATTTTTCAGTGACCCTGCAATGAACACTCGTCTCACCCAGCGAAAATGTTCGAAGAGGCTGTCCTCATCTGAATAGTGAGACGAACGCTTATGTGCACGCAAAGGACGTCGATGTGGAATTACTCGGACATAAACGCTTCCTGGAGCCAGCGTCTGGGCACCTCTGAAATGGCCCCCTGCACCCCGCTCACGTCCCTGAGAGCCACGTCTGAACTTGCATCAGACCGTCCCCTCTCTGGCACGTCTCCAGGGCCACCTCCTACCTCCTTCCCAGCATCAAACCTCACTGGTCATGCAAGAGGCCAGGCACACAGGATGATGGATCAGATACAGTTACGAAAACAGCAGAAAAATGAAAAAAAGCAAACAATGATGCAGAGTGCTCTGTTTCCTCTCCCCGGGGTCCTGCCCACGCGTCCAGGCTCTCCTGGGAGGGGAGCCCCTCCGGCCACCCTGGACATCACTGCCCTGGGCACAGACGCCCCGAGCTGCAGGAGTTTGGCCCCTGACCTCGCTCCGCATCCCCAGCCCTGCTCCTAACGCACCCTTCCCGAACCCCTCATGTAGCCTGCGTCTTCATACTTTGGGGACTAAATCAACGATCCACTGGCTTTCTTGGGAGGTTTGCCCCTAAAGCCACAGCGGCTGCGATTCGCCAGACAACGTGCCGGAGAGCTTGCTTTTGATGCAAACAAATCCCACCCCTTCAGTAACAGCTTCCTGGTGGCCTCCAAGGGGGTCCCTTGTCACACTCAGAGCGCCAGGGCGGGAGACGCAGCCACGCTCTGCTCTCAGGACCTCCCAGCCCAAAGCTACCGCGCACCCGGGACCCACGAAGGATGAATTTTCCTTTGCTCCGAATCACAGCACCCGAAGCTGGCTTTCTGACATCCTGCCTGTCCACGGAAGCTTCTCTCTTTAGTACGTTGTCTTGAGCCTTTTTAAAAAAAGTCCTGCGCTAAGTCACAGAGGCCAGACACAGAAGTCCACCTGTCACCCGATTCCATTTGTAGGACGCAGTCCAGCTTAGATACACCCACAGCTCGGAGGGCAGATGGCTGGCGGCCGGGGCCGTGGGGAGGGGGAGCCTGCTGAGTGGGCAGGGTGCCTCGGCCGTGATGGAGATGCTCTGGGCCCAGATGGAGGGCGTGTCCGGAGGGCGCCCAACGCCCTGGAACACACCCTTTACAGGGATTCAGTTTATGCTGCATGAATGTCACCTCAACAAGGTATTTTAAAAACGGAGGAAAAAAGTCACGTGTTCACACGTATCACCCAAAGCAAAGCTAAGGGACATGAGACAAAGCTGAACACAGTCCCGACTGAGAGGCTGGCAGTCAAAGCTCACACTGGTCCGTCCACAGTCAGAGATGTGGGGAGCGGAGCTGAGGGGCGGGGGGCGGGGTCAGGGACAAGGTCCGTCCAGGTGACAACACGACCGCTGCCCTTCCCTTCACTGCAGGCGCCCCCAACTCCTTCAGCACCGTAGCCTCCTCCAGGAAGCCCTCTCACTGCTTCCACCGTCTGCTCTGCTCCTGCCCCGTCTAACTCCCTTCAGATGTGTGACAAGCTCTGGGGCTGTCCTCTCCAGGACAGCCCCTGCTCCTTGGGCCCCTGACCTGGGTCTGTATCTGGGCTCCCCACTCACCAGGTGTGGGCCAAGGCACCTCCTCCTGAGAACTGAGGGTCACCACACCACCCACCTTGTATGGCTGCAATGACCGTCACATCGGCCAGTATATGAGGACTCAACAGAGACTTATACAAAGGAGGTGCTCAGTACACGTGGGAGGTGTTCAGCACACATGGGAGGTGCTCAGCACACATAGGAAGTGCCCTGCACATATGGGAGGTGATTGATGGGAGGTAACTGACATACACGGGACGTGCTTGGCACACATAAAAAGTGATCAGCACACACAGGAAGTGATCAACACACATGGAAGGTGCTCAGCACACATAGGAAGTGCCCTGCACACGTGGGAGGTGCTTAGCACACACAGGAAGTGCCCTGCACATATGGGAGGTGACTGATGGGAGGTAATTGACATACATGGGACATGCTCGGCACACACAGAAAGTGATCAGCACACACAGGAAGTGATCAGCACACATGGGAGGTGCTCAGCACACACAAGAACTGCCCTGCACACATGGGAGGTGGCTGACCTACATGGGACGTACTTGGCACATACAGGAAGTGATCAGCACACGTGGGAGGTGCTCAGCACACATAGAAAGTGCTCAGCACACAAGGCAGTGATCAGTATGCACAGAAGGTGCTCTGCACACACAGAAAGTGCTCAGCACACACAGAAAGTGCTCAGCAGACCTGACAGAGGCCCAAGACGTATTGCACTGCACATACTCCAGCCAGAGAACCCCGGAAGGTGGCAGATGTCAAGCTCTCAACCATCCTCACCTGAACCCACCAGAGCCCATGCAGACCTGGGAGAGGCACGGACAGTTTCTCAGCTGAGCTTCACAAACATCTCCACCCAAAGGTCTCTGATGCCACCATCACCCTCTTCACAAGCACTGCCAGCTAACTTCTCTACCTACCCGCACCCCGGGCAGAGAGGTGCCCTGGACACTGTCCCCACAATCCCCCAATCCACGTGCCAACAAATCTATCATCTCTGCTTTAAAATCCCAGGTCAGGATGCCGCTGCTCTGGGCTGGGCCCTGAAGCAGCTTCCAAATCCCACTGCCCCCTGACCCCAAGATGCCAGAGCTACTCACCAAAACCCAAATCCAACCCCCCAAGCCTGTTCAAATCCCTTCCCGGTCTCTCCCCTCGGAAGGGCTCCAGGACGTGGCCCCAGCCTGTCACGCTCTATGCTCTAACTGCCTCTGCGGAGGGACGACGGATGCACAAAAAATGTGCGTCTGTAATAAACACCCCCTGGACCAGTTTAAAGATAAGGACGCAGAGGGACCACCTCCAGTCTGCCGTAAACATGTCCACCCCTTCCACACGCCTACTCCTACCCTCTTCATGTATTATTATTATTTTTAAATTATTCTTGGTTGTTTTTTGAGGGGGGGAGGCTTATTTTTTTATTTTTTTAGAGAAGGTTCTGGGGATTGAACCCAGGACCTCCTGCATGCTGAGCATGTGCTCTGCCATTTGAGTTATACCCCCCGTATTGTTATTATTATTATTTGTGTGTGTGTGTGATCAGAACACTCCACGTACGAGCTGGCCCCTCGGCAAACTGTTCAGCACACGACACAGCACCGGTGATGGGCCCAGGACCTGCCCACCTTGTAAAACAGAAACTCTGCACCCTCTGACCCGCCCCGCCCATCCCCCTCCCCCAGACCCTGGCAACCACGCTCCACTCTCTGCGTCCACGCATTTGGCTGTTTCAGGCTCCTCGGGGACGTGGAGCCATGTGGTACTTGTCCTCCTCTGTTGGTCTGATTTACTGAGCACACTGTCCATGGGGTCCCAGGATGGATGAAGGGATGAATAAAATGTACACACATATGACAGAATATTATTCTGACACAAAAAAGGAAGAGGGTCCTGCCCATTTCGACAACAGGGATCATGTCTTTGGCTCATGAAACCTCTTCTCCCATCCCTCAGCTCCTACTCACCCTTCGGCACCCAATTCAGAGAGCCGCCACCTCCAGGGAGCCCTCCGCCCCTTCCCAGAGGCCTCCCACAGCCCCAGCATTTCCACAGAGGCTGTGTGTCCTCCACTTTATGCCCTGGGAATGTGACCACACGTCTGAGGCTGCCTGTTTCTGATCAGTCCCAGGTCCCCAAGCCCCACTCTGGGCAGCTGCCTGCCCAGCCCTGCTCTCATTTTTTCCAGAACATTCTCCTCTGCACATCCCACCAACTTGGCCCAGAGCAGGTGCTCATAAAAGTGACCTAAATCAAACCAGCTACCAGGTCCATCCTATGGCCGCTGTGCTGGACAGAGAAAAGGACTGGGTCTGGGGATGGAGAGTGGTGCTGGGACCCCGACGCGCTCCATGCTCCGGGAGGGGGTGCCCCAGGGCCCACCTGGCGGCGAGGATGTGCACGGGCTGGGAACGCTGCACCTTCTGCCGCGGGGACAGCTGCGGCTGGTTGGACCTGGCTGCGGAGGGCGGCGGCGGCCCACGGGCGTGCTGGCCGTTCTGCAGAAGAGGCGTCGTCTCCGACTGCATGCCACACGCCGAGCACAGACTCTCCAGGGACAGGCTCATGTCATTCACGAGGGCCTCCAGGTCCACGTCATCCTCTGCACATCAGAAGGCAGGAAAGGAGAAGAAAAGAAAAAAAAAGAAACCTTAGCAGCAATGAGGTCACAGAGCTGGACCCCCGCCCCAACCTCAGCTGGCGGATCACATGTGCACAATGAGCCCTGAGTGGGGCCGATCAGGGCTGCTCCCTTCCCTGAGGTTCCAGAAGACAAGCATCCAATGGGAACGGAACAGCATCGGACACCGAGAGCAGCCTGGCCTGCTAAGGCCACCAGGTGGACGGGCTCCCTGGGCGGCCACTGATGGAACATGCAGCCCCCGGCTGCCTCTCCTCCGCCCGCGACTGGCCCGAGGCTCCGAAGGGTCATTTTACACATCAGCTTGGCCGGAACACAGTACCCAGAGTCAGTCCATCTTCATTCCAGATGTTTCTGTGAAAATGTTTTTTTTTTTCTCTATTTAAATCGTGCATGCTAAACTGAGCACGCGCTCTACCACTGAGCGATTTCCCTCCCGTCTTTTTTAGCTGAGGGTAACATTTAAACCAGCAGACTGTGAGCGAGGGGAGCTGAAGGCCTTGAGAGAAGACCGAGGATCCCCGAGGAACAGGGGATTCGGCCTGCAAACTCCAACTGCGGCCCCTGCTGCGTCTCCAGCCGGCCACCTGTCCTGCGGACAGCGGATGTGCGAGCCAGCGCCTTAAAGTCACCACCCCCACGTACAGACACATGCACAGCCTGCCTGTTCCGTTTCTGGTGGTCGGTCACTTTTTAACAACATGGCAAACACAACCTAGGCTGCGTTGGTCACAAGTCACGCAATCACAGTCCCCAGCAGCCTAAGTGATGCGCATGGAACAAACAAGGGGCTTAGAGCTCACCCTACCCGAGGGGACCAGCCCCTACTGGGCAGGAAGGGAGAGTAGAGGACACCTGCTGCCCCGCCCAGGACCCCAGCCCCTGGCTCCCCGCCCCTGCCCTGTCCCAACACCATCCTGGCCACGCCCCTGTCCAGCCACGCCCCACACTATCCCCGCCCTACCATGCCCACGTCCCTGGCCTCGCCCCTGCCCCACCCCAGCCCACCCCAACCCTGCCCTGGCCACGCCCCTGCCCAGCCACGCCTCACACTATCCCCGCCCATGTCCCTGGCCATGCCCCTCCCTGTCCCCCCCCACCACACCCATGACCCACCCCAGCCCCACCCCCGTCCCAACCCCGCCCCTGGCCACACCCCCTAAGCCGTCCCCTGTCCCTGACCAAGCCCCACCATATCCGCGCTGAGCCACGCCCACACCCCAGACCACGCCCACACACAGGCCACACCCACCCTGTCCCAGCCCTTGTCCCGTCCCATCCCAGCCCCGCCCCCGCCACGCAGTCCCTGGTCCAGTGTCTCCCTCCCTCCGTGCCCGCAGCTCTCACTCGGGCTCACAGTGGTCCCCAGCCCAGTGCAGACATTCAGTCAACGTTATTTATTAGCTCTATTTCCCTCACTCCTCAGAAGACAGCAGAGTGGTGACAATTAACCCGGTTTAACAGCTGAGGAAATCCGTCTAGGGGACCCGACTCACTCGCCCCAGATCACACAAGCGGTAAGTAGGGAACCCCGAGTCCGAAAACAGGCTTTCCTGCTACCAAGGTGGCCTCAGCAGGTGTGCACGCGATGAAGGAGCTCACGGATCTTTCCAGAGCACCCTGACCCCCCTGCCTCTCCCGCTCCCCCCACAAAAATCTCTGATGCCCCTGCGTCAGCCTCCCCGCCTCCCCAGGCACAAGGAGACAGAACATGAGGGAGGACGGCGGGGTGGCCGCGGTGGGGGCCGGGGCCTCTGGTCAGGCGGGTGGGGTGGAGTTGCAGGCAGGGCAGACTGGGGGAAGCAGGGAGACCACTGACCAGCACCTCCTCCAAGGCTCCACGGCCCTCCAGGCAGCGGTGCCCAGAAGAGGGGCCTCGGGTCCAGAGGGCCTGGCCTGGGTGACGGACGCTACCAGCAGCAGGCAGGGCCCGAGGAGGGCAGACACCCGGATGGACGGGAGGCTTCTGAAAAAGCAGCGATGAGAGGCCGAGGCAGGGTGGACAGGGCTGGGGAAGAACCCGGGACAGGAGGAGGGTGCCGGCGAGTCTGGGAGGCCTGCAGACAGACCCCGGCCCCCAGGTGAGGCAGGGCCGGGGAGGCGGGGGCAGGGCCCCGGTGGGGAGAAGGGAGAAGAAAAATGTTGCTGCAGCTCAGGATCTAAGTCAGCAAATATTAATCCTGTGGCCAGATATTAAAAGGACAAGGTGCTGAATCAAGCAGTAAGAATTACCATGAAATGAATAATTAATATGTCATAAGGGAGAACGCGGGAGTCCGCAGGTAGGGCCGCGGCCCAGAGCTCAGGAGGCAGGGGTCGGGGGCAGAACATCCGGACTCCCGCAGGGCCGGTCCCCTGGTCCCCGCAGGGCCGCTGGCCTCAGACAGGTCCTCCCCTGTCTAAACAGCACACGAGAAGAGTCGTGGACAGTCGCTGCCAGAAGAGACCAGGAGACTTCTGTGTACTGGCTGAGACCTCAGGCCTTCACCTAATGAGGAAGAGTTTAAGCTGTGCCGGTGCTCACAGCCCTGGAGCGTCAGGGAAGTTCTAGAATGTGTCCCTCATGAACACCACTCATCTCCTTTACGTGGCTGATACGGAATGGTCGCTTAACTTAAACTCAGGGAGACAACAAAGGACATTGGCGTCCTTCCTCGCCTGGTAACGACTCGGTGCATTTCCATCTTAACAGACCGCTCAAGAATCAAATGGGTGAAACAGCAGGTCCACTGGCACTACTGAGCTGGCCTTGGTGTGGACAGGTGGCCTTGGTGTGGACAGGTGGCCTTGGCCATGGATAGGCAGCCTTGGGCAGGCGGCCTTGTTATAGACAAGTGACCTTGGCTGTGGACAGGCAGTCTTGGCCGTGGACAGGTGGCCTTGGCCGTGGACCGGTGGCCTCAGCCGTGGACAGGTGGCCTTGGCCGTGGACCGGTGGCCTTGTCTCCTGTGCATTTCTTTCTGCTCCTCTCCATCACCCGGGTCCTCCCTGGGTCACCCCTCTCTGCGGTCAGGCCACACTGCTTTCAGGAACTCAAAGTATTTCTCACACCACTCAAAGCAAACAGAAAGGTCAACTGGACGTGAAGCCGCAAAGGCAGAAGTCTCAGCGCGACCCACGTCGTCACCGAGCGTTAACTCCCCTCGGAGGTGGGTTAGCGATTAACCTGCTTTCAACTTTAAATACGTTTAACTGTGAATCTGTTAAAAGCCAGGCACTTCTGACAGCACTCACTTAGGGGGCTGTAATTTTCACGAATCAAATCCAGCCGCTGGCTTGGCATGTTCCGTCCACAGCCCTTAGAGCAAAAAGAAAACAGCTTAAAAGGATTTAAAATACTCTGTTCCAGGGCAACCTTGACCATTTCCTGGGAGCGGGGAGGGGGTTCGGTGAGCATTGTAGCTGTTCAGATCATGGAATCACTCAGAGGTGTCTGATTTTACTTGAACCATGTCAAGTTCTAATAAAGACCGACATTTACATCTTCCAAACTGAGGTTTTAAAGGATTGATTCTAACCGTTCAAAAATCACTGCACGCATTCTTGGAAATATTCCGTGAGCGAGTGCATCTCAGAGGGAGACTCCCTGTGTCCTCTGTGCACGTGTGGCGGCTGCACGGATCCCTGGGGTTGCCCCTCACCCGCATGTGGTAGCCCTTCTGCAGGGACCAGTGAGTGGCGGAAGCCGACGGCCAGGACGTTAGCAGAGAGGACGCTTCTGGGAATGCACGTTCCGGTTAAGTGCCTCCTACACGGCCTGACCTGTTCCTAGTGAATCGCAGAGAGTCACACCTTTTACCATTAAGCTTGGAAAAAAGTACTAGAAATGATACGTTGTCAGGTTAATTTTAGTGCATGGTAGTATCTCACGTAGGTTTTCCCTTAAGCAGTTTGATTTTCTGTCTTTGTCAAGTGGATTTATGATTCATTCCACGTTTGTTAAAGGTCTTTTTTCTGAATCATACTCTGCTGTGGAAGATAGTTTTAAGAATCACAAATGCCATGTTGGTTTTAAAATCTTAACGTAGTTGTACACGTTCTAAAAAAGAGCAGGGCCAGCAGCCAACCACCCCCCACCTCCACCCAACTACTAAATTTCCCAATTCCCGTTACATTTCTTACATTGAGTGTGTTCAGCTTGCGATGCCTTATTTTACGGAACTTTGGGAGTTCTAGTGATGATGTCATTTTAGGAAGGTACGGTTTATCATTCCGACTTAGGTTTAAATCGGGAGGGTTTAAAAAAGTTTAATTATAAAGCTTTATGGAGGGAGAATATAGATCAGGGGCAGAGCATGTGCTTAGCAGGCGTGAGGTCCTGGGTTCCATCCCCAGTCCCGCCTCTAAAAATAAATAACCTTAGTTACCCCACCCCCACACACCAAAATAAAATAATACAATAAGAAGTAAAAAGCATAAAGCTGTTTCTAAAAATTAAAAAAAAAGAAACGTTAAGTTAATAAAGCTAAATATTAAAATAACCTCCAAGAACCTTACGAAGCGGTGCCAACTTCAAAGGGGTGGCGGGGTAGGGAGGTTAAGTGCCTCTTCACTGCTAACTTGAGGCCAAAATATTTCCCCTGAGACTGTCCCTCTGAAAGGAGTAAGACACTGGAAGGGAAACGGGCATTGATTTTATACATAAACTTTCAGTCCACACAGATCTCTAAGGTTCTATTTACGGGACAAATATTTATGGGTCAAACGACACGGCCATCGATCAAGTTATTAACAGCCACATTCCTTCCTGAAATAGCCCAAACCAAAACCCGGGGCTCTGATTTTGTCCCCAACATCCGAGTAGATCCTCGGATCTCAAACTCACAACTGTATCTTGTCCCACTGCCATGCGCCAACGGCGGCAGGCGGAGTCCTAGAACGGAGACAGATTCAGGGAAACACGTCCATGTTGGGATTAATGAAGGATTCCGGTGAAGGGCTTCTAGAAACCCAGCCAGGAGGAGGCCAGGTGCTCACCAGCCAGACCGCAGGTGCGGGGGAACTCTCAGGGAGCAGGTGCCTGCGGCCCGACCCCGCTGATTCCCTGGTCCACAGCACCATCTAGCGTCACCTTCCATCCGCCACTGAAGACGCTGGTCCTGCATTACTAGATTATTCCGGTACCTTGAAGGAATGCTTCTGCCCCATGGGAGCAGGATACCTCAACTCTGTCCTTCATTCCCGACCCACGGAGCACCTGCTCACAGGCAGTGACTTCCCCGTCTCCTCCCACTGTCACCCTCGGGGGGTAAGGGACAAGGTCGGGCAGGGTGGCCGGCTTGCTTACTGTGCCCGACAGAACCCCAGAGGGTGGCAAAGTCCAAAGAGGAGAAAAAAATTGTGAGGCCGGGATAAAAACAGACGCATCCGTGTTCGTCTTCCTCCGTGGTCCCCGGCACACAGCGCCTAAAATACTCGTAATTTCTACATGATAAGAGTACAGAGGGCATCTCTGCTGTAACATTGTCTTTCTTTCTTTCTTTGGTAGTTTTTGAAAAAGCTCCAGAGCTCGGGTAAAAGCTGAAAAGAAGTGTCTTTTGTTATTCATAACAAGCCTTTTTCAATCCTTTGAGTCTGTGCTAATCAGGTGACCCCTGGGAGGCCCCCAGGTAACCACCTGATGGGGGCAGGTGGCCAGGGAAACCAGCTGCATGTGGTTAGACGGGTGGGGCCGTCAGCCCTGCCCCCGACCTGCAGGGAGGGGAGAGGGGCTCGAGCTGGCCTTAATTGCCAACAGCCAAGGATTTCCTTAACCTACGCATGCGATGAAGCCTCCAAAAAAACCCCAAAGACGTGGCCGGAGAGCTTCCCGGCTGGTGAGCAGGGGCAGATGCGGGGAGGGCGGTGACCCCAGGGGGCAGGGACCTTCACACACACCGCCCTTTGCCCCTGTTCATCGGGCCCTGCCTGGGTTGGACCCTCCGTAGCAAACTCGTCACCGAGTTACCAGACCATCAGCTCTGCGGGTTGCTCTAAAAAAATCATCTGGAGAACCACCTGGAGTCCTCGGGTGGGAAAGCACCCCGGTGAGAGCAGGAAAGAAAAAGGTCGTTTTTCTTGGCAGCACCGTCCGAACCTGGAAGTTCCCAGGCGGGAGTGCAAAGGCCAAAACTGTCACACATTTCCACCTGGCCGAGCACTGTCACAGGTCCAGCCCGCAGAAGCACTTCAAACCGAAACCGTGTTCCCTGGGCAAGCTATTTTTGGTGACCCACAAGCTCACATGAATTTAATTTTTGCTGCGTAGCGTTGCTGGGACATAAGCGAGCAGAGTTAGGAACATCAGGTGTCACCCCGTTGAGAGTATTCGGCCCTGTTGACTCATGATATTTAAAGATACTCAGCAAATAGAAGAGCCGACCTGTTGACCACAACTCCAAATAAAAACACGAATGCAGCTCCCAAATTCCGTCACTTAAAAACAAATTTTTTTTTTAAAGGAACCAATGCTCCCTTTCAGTGGTAAGGACGAGCAGGCAGGAGTGAAACCCCGTTTAGAGTTAGTCTGGCCACCAGGTACAAGGAATACACACAGGGCATTGGAGCGATTCGCAACTCCTGGTTGTTTCTGTGTTTTTACAAGAGAAACTTGCGACATCCTCTCGTCTCTCCACCCTACAGACAACAGTAACCACACACTCAGTGTGTGTTCATTGAGAAACACACTGTCAACACACTGATTAATTCAATAACCTGTAAGAATCTGTGGGCGGGTTTTTTTTCCACTAAGACCATAGACTTTTGAAAAAGCCCTGCCCTCCCTTTGGGGGGAGTTGTGGGGCCCCTCACCTCCCCACCCGCTCCCAGGACCCACTGGCCATCACCCAGCGCACGGTCGGGGTCCGCCGGCCACATGAAACGGGACAAAAATCCACACGCATCCTGGGACCAGTACAGCCAGACGGAGGGCAAGTTAACACAGTCCTCTCGGCTCTGCTGACGCCAGGACAACGGGCTCCTCGCTCTGCATCACCGATTATTTTTCTTGCAAAGCCTTTCCTTTCGCTAATCCAAAAGCAGGACTGCGCACGGCGGCCTCAGTCCTGTGTCCAGTTCCTTGGGAGCTCTGGCATTTTCTTCTGTTATTTTCGAACTCCATCCGGACCCGAGAGCACCCCACGGTCAGCGGCAGAGCCAGGATCCTGCCAGGCAGCTCTGTCGGCCCAAAGCACTGGGATCCGGGATCCCCTGCTTCCACGAAGTCTGGAACCTGCTTTCCTTCAACCCTCGTCGACGTCCACGCGGTCTGTGGATCTAAGCACCACCCCTTACGGTGACTTAAGTGTCTACAGCTTCTAGAACCACTTCGCTGTACGTGGGGAATGAATACAATACTGCACACCAACTCTATTTCAATTGAAAAAAAAAAAGAGTTCTGACTTCTAGAGCAATTGAGAAGTGATTTAGAATCAAACCCTTGTCTACCACCATGAGAAAGGCCGCAGGTGACTGTTCACCGGTTGGTGACTGTGCCGGGGGCCAGGGGACAGAAGGGTGGAGAGGACTGGCCGGTCCTAGGAGCCTCTAACTCCCCTACGCCAGGGAGCCTGGGCTCCAGCCCTGCCCGGGGCTACGGATTCAGACCTCCTTTTGCTCCTGACTTCTGAGGGGTGATGCCCAGACCCCTTCAGCTTTGATTCCCTGAATGCACGAGTGGGTAGAGACGAATCAACTATCCCAGGAACGCATGGCTAAAATCCCATCTCATCCAGGAGAACCTGAAACCGGAAACCCCGGAGTTACTGACTGAACCCCAGGTTTATGGTCCCCATCCTCCGCCTGCACGCGGCCCGCCACACAGCAGTACAGCGCCTGTCTGCGCAGTGGAGCGGAGCCAGGTCCACGGGGCTCTCTCGACCCCTGACAGCACACACTGGACACACGTGGTGCGGGTCCTCTGTGCCAGAGATGAGGGTTTGTGATACCCTGGGAAATCATCCCGCACCGGCCTCCTGTCCCCGCACCCAGGAGAGTGCAGTGCGGTCCCGAGTGAGGCAGGAAGGCACCTAGGGTCTGCGAGCTCTCACGGTGGCCCCCAACCCCCAGACGAAGCAACACACATTTAATAACGGAAAGGACTCTTCCAGATTAGCAGGTGCAAACGCCACATCTGACCATTAGGGAAAGTGAGGTCCACAGCAGCAGAGACGCAGCGTGCCACACAGTGACCTGGTGGCCTGGCCGAGCCGAGGGCCTGACATCTGAGCTGTGTGTCCAAGGGCAAGGTGGGAGCCACCAGGAGCAGCCCTGCCTGTGCGCTCGCCACGGGCCCCTACGTTTGACATCGCTGATACGTGTACCCCTCCAGATCAAAAGTGTAATGGCAGCTCTTAATCGCTTCTCGATGCCTCAGCCCCAGGAGGGCCCGTCCTGGACGGGAAGGGGACGCCGCCCAGGGCAGGGCCGCCGGGGTGACTCCAGCTAAAGACAGCAGAGCCCCTTCCCGCCACATGACCCGGACGCTGCTCGGACACATTCCGGACCCACCAGCTGGGAGCCAGGGAGCTCCCCAGCCCAGCACCCGACCAGCCTGGCCGTTTCGGACTCACAATCAAATACACTCAGTGGCAACATTCAGGGCAGTGGTTTTTTAATTTAATCTAATTTTTTATTGACGTGTAGCTGATTCGCAACGTGTCAGGTGCACAGCAAAGCGATTCTGTGACACGTCTACATACACATCTATTTCCTTTCCAGATTGTTCTCTATTACTTGTTATTAAGAGAAAGCGATTATAGTTCCCTGCGCTGTCCAGGAGGTCCTGAGGGTGGCGGTTTTTAAACATTTTGGGGGGTCAGAGTTCCCTTTTATAACTGGTTTTCCTCCCCCCATTTCAGTTCACACTTTGAAAATTTTCAGTAGGGCACAGAACATTCCGTTAAATCAGAAATGGAGAATTTACACTTGAAAACAGATCTGAATCTGAGAGGCAGGGTGGCCCACGGAACTGCAGCAGGATTTCAGGACAGAAAACGCTTTTTGTTCATCAGCCCACGAATCGCCCAGTTTCCAGCCCGAGGAGAAAGGCGTGAACCCCAATCAGGTGGCACCCCGTGCTCATCGGACACCACGGCGATGAAAACTTTGGGTTTATTAATACTCAGTTGTTAGGTATCTCCGATAATCAGAGCGAAGAATTAAGACGATCTGTTTTTTCTTTCTCTGAGACATTTTTAAAAAGAACAAGTGTATAAACCCTGCACCTGCACCTCTCCCCGTGCCCCCCAAAGTCCGCAAAAAACTGAAAGCCAGGACTCAAGAGGCGTTTTGCGCGCCCGAGCTCACAGCAGCAGTAGTCACAACAGCCAGGGGGTGACGGCACGCTAGAATCCGTCAGTGGGCGTGTGGATAAACAGAGTGCTTGCTACGTGCAAGGCAACAGTCCCCGTTACTGAAGGAAGAGGCAATTCGGACTCACATGGGATAGACCAACACTGCATGCTGCCATCTACCCGAGGCCCCTGGAGCAAACTCCTAGAGGCAGAGAGGCGAAGGGTGGGTGCCGGCGGCTGGGGGCGGGTGAGCCGGCGGGCTGGTTTCGCGGCTGTAGACTTTCCCTTTTGCCGATGACGACAGCTCTGTGGGCGGGTGGATGGTGGTGACAGGCTGCAGGACAGTGTGAACTCACGCAAGGCCACTGAACGGCCCACCTAAAACTGGTGAAGACGGTGCATTTTATGGCAGGCGTGTTTTACCACAATTAAAAATAATAATGCGTTAGTAAAACGCATTTAAAAGGTGGAATGTTCAATATCCTCCAATGTGGACACTTGAAGCCGTTTTCTGGCTAATCTACTCGGGCACCTTTAAGAAGCCCTTGGGCCTAAACCCAATGCCACTGGCTGGGGCTTCAGGGGCACGGGGTCCTGGGCAGCCCCGCCCCCCGGAGACCCCGCCCACCGCTAGTGCACCTGCCGCAAGCCCCGCCCCTCGGGGGGGGACAGACTCGCCCTCCCCGACTCCGCGCACTTGTCCTCCCTCCTGCCCCGCGCGAGGCCACCCCGCCTGCTCGCCTCGTCCCCTGGGCCCAGCGCACCTGCTCACAGGCGGCTTCCTCCCCCACCAGAACCGAGGACACGGTGCGATGTCGCTCCCGATGGCCATCACAGGGCTGGGCTCCTGGGGGCCAGCGCAGGTGGCCCAGGGTGACCGATGGGGACAATGGTTTAGTGATGAAGAGTCCAGGGCCCCTCCCAGAAGAGAACCACTGCGTCTCAGAGGCCCGGCCAGGAGGTCGAACAAGATGCGGGCAGCGCCCAGGTCCGGGAGGCTGAGGCGGTGGGTGGACCCCTGGGGCTGGCTTCTCGGGTGACCCGCCAGGTAACCTGGGGCACGCTGGCTCGTGGAGCCCCAGGACCAAGGTGCTTGCTTCCTCAGTGACGCCAAACACGAATTCCTTTTCCCACCCAACAGTGATTCTGTGGACCGCGACAGGTGGGTATTCGAACCTACCTGTGTTCATAAGGTGTTCATGTCTCCATGGCTCCTGCAAAGCCCCGCCAGACGGAGGCTGCGAGAGCAGAGCCTGGAGAGATGCAGTCTGCATCCTCGTGCACACAGCTGTGCCCTCGGCTCTTCCCCGTCTCGCCGAGCTGGCCAGAAGGGGCCCGGGATGCTGGCTGCAGCTACTCTCAAGGTGGGGGGCTGGGTTACGTCCCCCCATCCTGACAAACCCCTCCTTCTCAGTGCCAGGTCTGTGACAGCCCGGGAGGCTGCCGTGAACGGAGGGGAGGACGTGTCACAACGCCCGGGAAGATCTCAGAATCACATGTCCATATGGTGGCAGCCCGACGGGAAAAAAGGAACTTAATGATTAACCACTCTGGACTCTGATCCCAGGGTCACTGACGTTTTTAATCGAAGCTTTAGAGCATTGTGGAATTATCCTATCCGAAAAAGAAAGAAAAGAAAAGAAGAAAAAGAAAAGGAAAGAAAGGAAGGGAAGGGAAGGAGAGGGAAGGAAAAAGAAAAAGAAAAAGAAAAGGAAAAAGAAAAAGAAAAAGAAAAAGAAAAAGAAAGGAAGGAAGAAGGAAGGAAAAAGAAAGGAAGAAAGGAAGAAAAAAAGAAAGGAAGAAACAAAGGCAGGCCAGCAAGCTACCTTATTCCATACAATGATTCGTTCCATTCACTGAAATCCAAAAGCCGGAACCTGATGGTCAGTGAACATGGCCGAGAAAAGAGTGGACATTTTCCCTCTTTTTTGGATTTTCTCCTGTCTCATCATCGCAAGGAAGGACCTGAGTTTCTTTCAGGTCTTTGAAGACTGATCTGTACCATGAAGCACATGGCAACACAGGAAAGGAATTTTCCACGACCTGCCAAGCAAGGACCCAGGACCAGGGCTACAAATTGCAGAAAAAAGTACGGATTCGCTTGTGACATTAAGATCCCTACTTGTACCATTAAAGGACAGTGGGGGGCGGGGGGACAGAAACATGCTCACAAAATATCACTCAAAAGGGTCGGAGATTACTGGCATCTTTGTCGCATGTTCCTTAATGATTTAATCTGTTTCTTCTCAACCTTCGAATTTTGCTTCCTAACTCTTCGATGACATCATGCATCAGGCAGGAGCCTGGGTGCAAGAAACTGCAGATGACTTGTCATCCTGGAAGGTTCTCAACTTTCTACGAATCCTAAAAATATTAATCCGAGAACACTGGACTCGCACAGGGAAAACCCAGGGCAGCGTCCCAGAGTCTTGTCACTCGCCCGCCCCACACTCTCAAAAAGGCAATTTTTTTTTAAAGGTAAATAAATTAAGACGCGGGGACGTCTCTGTTACTCCATTAACATGAAAACTCTCTGATTCTGTGACTCTACCTCCATCAGTGGAAAATTCATCCCTGTTAACTCCCATTTTTTCTTCATTCGTCAAATATTTACCGAGCACCAGCTCCACCCCTGACATCACTGCAGGGACTGGAAATACAGACGTTAAGAAAACAGAGGAGAACCCCGCCGCCTGAATGTAGCGAAGTCCTAACCGACAAGCTCTGGAAAAGGTGCGAAATATAGTCAGGAAGGAGGTGAAACTTTTTTACTGCCTCTGAAAAACATAATTCTCTCTGTAAAGAAGCAGAAACGTGCTCCGCTTAGCAGACACCCTGAAGACGGCAGGGGCCCCGTGGAAAGGGGCCACCTCAAGCCCACGGGGGGAACCCCAAGTGAGCATCGTGCAAGAGAGGCCGGGGACCTGCAGGTGGCAGAAAAGAGGGCAGTCTGTGTCCTCAGACCAGAACAGCCTCGGTAAAAGTTAACAAAGTGCTCGAAACCAGGGAAGTATCCCAGAGGCCAGGAACTCCCCCGGGACGGCCGCGCCCCACTGCTTGGCAGGAGGGGAGAGTTTTAACATCAAATCTGTTTACATAAGGCATTAGAGGACAGTCAAGTAGAGGGCACTGAGCTCTAGGAAGAGCCCGGTTTCTCAGGCATCAGGATGGGGAAAGATCTTCCACGAGGACGAACCAGGCGATTCCAAGAAATGGCACGTCTCCCAGAACGCGATGCCCGGGAGAGAGGAGCCGTCTTTCTGGGATGTGGGTGGAAACAGGGTTTAACTGGAAAGCTGGGACGTTCGGGACAGGGCTGGTGGGGCCCGGATGGTCTATGTTTGGGTCTCTGGAATCTGTCTGATGAGCCAGACCACCTGGAGAGCTTCTGTGTGTGCACACAGGTTCCCGGGACGCACCTGGATTCATTCTGCATCCGAATCAGGGGTTTTTACTCAAGATAATTTGTCGCCAAGAGAAATAACAGCTCACATACAAGGGGCACCCTCTGAGCAATGGCCCAGGAGGAGGAGAACTCAAGGCGGTCCGTCTGGGAACTCGGGCTGTCACTGATGGCCAGGAATTCTGGTGGAGCCAGCACCGAGGGAGAGGCTGCACATACTGGACCCACGGGAGAGGGGAGGATGCACATTTTGATTTTTTATTATCTCTCCACGCATATAAGATTGCACGCATTAGGGGGAGGGTGTAGCTCAGTGGTAGAGTGTGTGCTTAGCATGCACGAGGTCCTGGGTTCCATCCCCAGTCACTCCATTAAATAAACTAATAAATAAAAAAGATTGCATGTATCTAATGATGATGATAAACACCACCAGTTTTCTGAGCTCCTACAAAGTGCCAGCTTTTATGCCGGGCGCATCTTCCAACCAAAGCAGCCAAGGAGGCATCTTTAAGATTTCAGATAAAGACAGGGAGGCGTGGGGTCACTCAGCCGCCAAGACCATGACAGAGCGTCAAATACAGCTCCCAGGTGAACACACTGCTTCCCTGGTACGTTGTCATTTTAATTTTCTTCCTTTTTTTCCTTGCTAAACTTCGAGTTTTAGTTTAATTCTTTAGTTCTCCATCACTAACCTTGAGTTTCTCCAGGCTGGATGGACTGTGTCGTCTTTGGCCCTTGCGTCCCTACCTGATTCCCCACCTGGCCCGCAGCCGGTGTCGGGAAATGAGCGCAGAATGCGTGGGAAATGGACTCACCAGCCTCCATCAATCAAGCCGTAGAATTTTCCAGAAGGTCAGACTGCCAGGCAGGGTTCCCAAACTCTGCTGAGTCCCCAGCCCTTTAGCTCCTGGGGGAAAAGGCCCAGCGGGGAGGTCACACACAGGCCACCAGCTGAGTAACTGCCGGGCAGGGGTGGGGGGCTGGGGGACGAGGCCCGGGGACCTCTTTGCAGGAAGCATCACCCAGCGGGCGGGACCTGCGCCCACGGGAGCCTGCCTGCCCCGTCGGGTCTACCTGGCGGTCCCCGAGGTCGCAGGAGTGACAGAAGGCTCCGATTCTGTCCGTTTTCAGGACGCGGAGCCAAGAGCACGCGCCCTGATGGGAAACCTCCCTCCCTCGGTGCACACGCACGTCCCCGCACGGCCGCACCGCCCCGGAGAGAGGACCGTCTTCCCACCCATCGCTGCCTCCTCCTTCCCTCCGGCTCCGCGCCCGCACAATGAAACGTCTGCGTCCTGCTAGGGGACAGCTGCTTAACGCCATGTGGGGTCAACCTCTCTCCAAACCAGTGCCTTTAATCACCAGCTCTGCCAGCAGAGACCGCGCAGGGACACGAGGAGCTGTGATGGTGGGATGCTGGGCGCTGCACCCAGAAAGTTCCAGAGTGCAGCTTGGCAGAAGGGCATCCTATATTCACTGCCCCTGGCTCCAAGGTCACCCTCGGCGAAGCTTTAATCAGGATTCCACAGCAAGGATCCCCCGACTGCTACACCCAACGCCCCATGCACTGGTCAAACACAGAAATCCAGAAAGGGAGGCGGCGAGGGGGGGCAGCCCTGGAACTTTCCCACGTGGCATCTTCCTCAATCCCACACCCATGAGGCAAGAGCCACCAGGCTCACCTCCAGCTTAGGCAGCCAAGGCTCAGAGAGGTTAACAGCCACAGCCAACGCCACACAGCTATTAGTGGGGTCTCAATCCTCACCTTGGCTTGGCTAAAAAACCCAGCAGCCTTTTAGTTTCCCCCAAAGATTAAAAACCAAAACAAGATTCCTTGGTCTCAAGGAAACTAGAAATGAAATGGGAAGCCAGGCGCACATGCGGCATCCTATAAGACAAGGCAAAGTGTGGGAAGTTTGGGGGAGACGTTAGAAGTCACAGGAGAAGACCCTCGAGGAAGCAGCTGATTTAAAGGGCGGGAGACAGAGAGGCGGGGATCCAGGAAGGCGGCCGCGGCGGCCGGGTCAGGACCAAAGGAAGCAGGAGGTTGTAAAGCTGGAGAGGAGGTGATCGGAGTTACCAGTTGCCCCCCGACTGAGGTAGGGGAGGACAGAATTGGACAGCAGGTCCCATAAGAACAGTCTGTGCAGCTGGTGCCCAGGGGACGCGTGCAGAGGGAGCTGTCACCACCCGGGTCCCTGAATCCTGCAGCATCTCCTCTGCGCCCTGACCGCCCAGGAGGAGGTCAGGACTGTCATTAAAGTCTCTCTCGGTCAGAATTAAGCCCAGAGTCGAGTAGGTGTCGGTTACGAGTCCCTGGCGCCTCCTAAGGGAGGAGCGGAGGGCGCTCCGGGCCACCCGGGAGGTCCTGGCTCCCGCGCTGGCACCCAGGTATCTAATTCCACTGAGACACCCGCTCCTCCGAGGGTCCCTGGAAGGATGCGCTAGACACGTGACGACAGGGTCTGCCCACAGGCCGGGGGCTGAGGTCTTTGGGAAGCTTCTTGGCAGTGGGGCTAATTCACCGAAGACCAGAGAGTGACTTTTCCTTACTGAAAATCTCCAGCTCGAGACCTTCCTCGGGGGATCGAGTTTAAAATTATATAAGGAAACTAACTCGCTCCGAAAATTATTTAGCCGGTATGGCTGGTTAACTGTGGTTAAAAAAAAAATTAGTTTAGGTATAATATAATGGAAAAAATATATTAGATTTTAGGAGATAGGAGAGTCTTGTTCTAAAAGCAGCTGAAAGGTGTTCATGCATCACAGATTTTAATAATGAAGGAATCGTATCTAAGTTGTGCCCGGCTGCTTCTAAAAGGGATTTATACTTTCTGGGGTGAAGAAGTCCATATTTGGGGGGTGGAGGGTGTAGCTCAGTGGTAGAGTGTGTGCTTGGCATGTATGAGAGGTCCTGGGTTCAATCCCCAGTCCCTCCATGAAAGAAAGAAGAGAGAGAGAAAGAGAAAGAAGGAAAGAAAAAGGGAGGGAGGGAAGGAAGGAAGGGAGGGAGGAAGGGAGGGAGGGAGGGAAAGAGGGAGGAAGGGAGGGAGGGAAAGAGGGAGGAAGGGAGGGAGGGAGGGAGGGAGGGAGGGAGGGAGGAATCTCATGAGAAAGGGGAAAAACACAACACACAAAGTCACACTGACAAGCCAGCTCACGCACGTAGGTGCGTGCAGGCGTTTTCCCTAAATTACCCAAAAATGCGAAGGTGGACAGACTTGGCTTTGACCCCCTGACCCCCATCTCACCACTGCGTGACCTCCCTCTGATTCCGGAGCAAGGACTGAACCTCCCCGCCTCGGTTCGCCTTTCTGCAGCTTTGGTGACTGAATGAATGAAAGCACGACATACGGGAGGCTGTTTAGGACAGGATTCCAAGTTACCACCACCACCATCACGACTATTAATTTTCACATAATTGTGTGAGCTGAGTGTCCAGAAAGGAATAAACCAAACTGCAAAGGGGACAGAAAAAGAAAAAGAGTAGCAGATCTAGGAAACCAGCTACGGCTACCAGGGGAAAAGGGGTGGGAAGAGATAAATTGGGAGCTTCAGATTTGCAAATATTAATTACTATATATAAAACAGATTTTAAAAAACCAGATTCCTTCTGCACAGCACAGGGAACTATATTCACTATTTCGTAGTGGCCTATAACGAAAAAGTATGAAAAGAAATACTTGTATGTACATGCATGACTGGGACACTGTGCTGTGCACCGAAAAGTGACACATTGTAACTGACTCTACTTCAATTAAAACCTGCAAAGCGGTTACGGACTTGCCCACAGGGCAAGATGGCACAGGACGCAAAACAACAGACAGCCCCGAACCTGGGCGCCCCAACACCTGATGGCATTCAGAAGGGCTCCCTGAAGGGGAGGGACCAGAACAAGCTTATCTTCTGAGATCGATTTTATGGCCTCTAGTAAATGACATTCTTTTCTACTTTGCGGTCTTTTGTTTGCAAACAGACGGTCCTCGGAGACCAGGGCTGGAAGACACCCCTTGGCTCAACGATCTGCACCTGAGCTAGTGGACGGACCACGTGTCCGGGATTCACAACTCCAGGGACCACGGGCGGTAACACTTTGAAGGCATCTCAGGAGGCCTCCTCTCCCGTGGTCCCCACGCAGGCGCCGTGACTTTCCCGCCTGGGTTTTAAGCCTCTCAGCTCCCGGGGCATCTCTGCTCAATGGTGCTCTGGGGGGACACAGGGCTGGACAGCCCAGCCTCAGTGGTGAGCACAAAAAACGATCAGACACGACTGCTTTGAAACGAGAGGACGCCCGGCTTGCAAAACCCACAATTCGCTGAAAGCTCACATCTGAAACATCTCGTCAAGAAAAAGCCAAATACAGAATTTTTACATCGTGAAGCAATTCCACTCCCAAGTATCGACCCAAAGGGACTAGAAGCGGGGACTCCCACAGATCTCTGCGGCCCCTCGTCCCCTGCAGCGTGAGTCCCAAGGGCCAAACGGTGGATGCGACCCGAGGGTGGGCTGACGGATGGGGTGATACCCAGATGTAGTCTTTGCAGCAAAGAGCATCACTCAGCTATGAAAGGAGTGAGATTCTGACACACGCCACGACGAAGACTAACCTTGAAAACGTGATGCTACGTGAAATAAGCCAGAGGCGAAAGGATGAGTGTTGTGTGAGTCTGCTTGCCTGAGGTGCCCCAAAAAGGCAAGCTCCCAGAGACACGGAATAGAAGAGAGGTTACCAGGAGCCGGGGGGCAATTATTGCTGAGCAGGTGCAGAGTTTCTGTTCGGGATGATGCAATTTTTTTTTTTTTTTAAATAGACAGTGGTGAGAATTGCACAACACGGTGGATGCACTGAACGCCACTGAAACGTACACTCAAAACCGGGTGGAATAGTAAATTTCACGTTACGTCTATTTAAAAGTATATATTAAAAAATATATACTTTTAAATGCCGTCAAGCATAATTCCAGCTGTTACAAAACAGCCCGCTTTCCAAGGAAAACGCACCCCTCCCACAGCGGGCTGCTAAGAAACGCAGGAGGCATTTTTTAGCCACTGTCACACAGAAATAAGCGGCTTACGTCTGGAATGAGCTCATGAAAACAAGAGCGTTAAATCCTCTTTGCCAGGGAGAAGGAACAGGTCGAGGAAGGTCGCAGCAAAGCTTTTATTCCGAGCACCAGGGCCCTTGCGAGGAAGCAGCCGACTCCAGATCAAAGACTTTCACAGGTCTGGATTCGGAGCCCCTGAAGGTTTGTCACCGAGCAGGACTCTGTTGTCACTGGTGACATGTGGTATTTGCAAGTGCTTAACTGTGTAGTCGTTTAAAGGGTTTTTCTCACGCCTTTGCTGACCAGGATTGGGCTGGAGAGCAGAGGGAGAACTCGGGGGATCAGCCTATCCCCCTGGCTTTGCTCCCGACACCCCGGAGAAGCAGCTGGGGAGTTCTGTGAATCTCGTTCATAACTCACCCCAGACGCGCACGTCTGCAGTAAGTTTCAGCCCCTTGGGGTTTCTTTGTATCCTGTTGTCCCCACCTGTGCAGACCCTGCCTCAGCCCGTCTAAAAGGGCTGAAGCTTGTCGGCCTGACTTTCAACGGCACACGTTTTTCTCTAGCGCGCTTGTCCCCAGACCCCCTTCCTAAGCACCTGTGTTTCAGACACAAGAACATTAGAAGGGTCCCAAAGCCGGAGGCCAACATCGTACCCGGCGGAAGCAAGGGGACCATTGCATCTGCAAAATTAAGAACAATCTTGCAATAATTTGTTACTTTGCATGTGATTTCTATGGAAACCAGCTCCGCCCCTTGAACTCTCATGGCAAAACCCCCACCTTCTCTCCCCGGCAGGCTCACAGTCTAGGAGGCATCGGCCCACTGTACCTCCTTTGCCTGCAAAGAAATACAGCTGCCTTTTCTACCTTATCCAAAACCCTGCCTTCGAGTCTCAGTTCGGTAAGTGGGGTGTGGAGGCTGAGTTTTGGCAACAGGTGAAGGAAAGAGGAAAGAACTTGGGTCTTTGTCAGATGCTGTCCTGTGTTCCGAGGAGGCTGCACGTGGAGCCTCCGGGGCGGGGATGGGAAGGACGGGCAGGGTGAGCCGCCGGGTCCTGTGAGCCGTGCACACCCCAGCCCTGGAGAGGGCAAGCACCCCACCCGGGAGGGCACAGGCCTTTGTGCGGCACTGCCAGACACAGACACGGGGGCCACGAGGACACCAAAGGGGAGATGACCCCCTTGAAAGAGACCCGTCCTTTCTGGCCCACATCCCAGATCCCCAATCTCCAGCTCAGGCGGCCTCCCGGTTTTTCACGGGAAGCGAGTGTCCAGCATCAGACGCAAACCCGCATGCCAACTGCCGGATGCCTTTTGCCCACTTTTCTCTGATTGTTTCTCTTACACAGAGGATTTTGAAAAATAAACTAATACTTCACGTGTTACGTGCCCTGCAAACATTTTCCCCAGGCTGAGGTGCACCTTTGAGCACTTTGTATGCTGTTACGTTTGCATGGCAATTTTTACGTAAGGCGCTCAAACATCATTCTTCCTTGAGGGTTGTGCGAAGTCTTATTTAGGAAATCCTTTCTCAGCCTGAAGGTACAGAGATTCTCACTATTCATTAATTCTTATTAGCAGAAAAATTTTTTTAAAAAATGTTATGTTTCGCTTTTAGCGAGTAATTGACTTGAAACTGATGAGGGTGGACTGTAGGCAGTGGGGCTGCAGTCACGGGCCCTCTGCCCTCGACGCTCAGCCGGGACGTCTCTGTGCTGTGCTGAGTCTCTGCAAATGTGTGCGTCTCCTGATTCGATGTCAATTTGTCTGTCCTTGAACCAGTACCATGCTTCTCCAGCAGTGATGCCTCGCCAGAAGCCCTGCTGTCCGACAGTGCGATTCACCCCCACCCTCTCCATGCCCCTCATTCATCTCCCAGTTTGTCTTGGCTGTTAGTGAGGTTTGCTCATCCTTAGAAGACTTAAGAGCCAAATTTTCAACCCCTTTGAGCAGACACCAAGAAGCGTGACTGTCTCACACAGTAAGAGGACGTTTAGTTTTGTTTTAAGAACCTATCAAACCGCCTCCTGAAGCGGCTGCACCGTTTTGCAGTTCCCACCAGCAGTCAGCGAGAGTTCCTGCTGCTCCGTGCGCCCTCCAGCATTTAGTGGTACAAATCTGCCTCTATATTGTTGCAATACAGTAATGATCCATTTCCCTCACATCTTTACATTTATTGGCATGACGCTGTTCGTGCTTGTTGCATTTTATTTTTTTAATTCTCTGAACACGGACTTGACGTGGTTCTCCCGCACATTTTCCCTCCTCCCGGGAGTCTGTGATTTGGGTAGATTTTAGAAGACACCTGGCTTTTGATTCTGTTCCCATTTATCGATACGTCATCATTTCAGTAATTTGTGATCTTAACTTTTGTAATGACTTCCTTCCAGATTCCTTACTCAATTTTCATCCTTCCAATCTGAATGCTTCCTCCTTTGAAAGATTAGAAGTTGAGGCTTGAAAACCATTTCAGCAGCATTGTATAACTTCCCAGGTGTAGTTTGCGCCTTTTTCAATCCGTCCCGAACAACCAATACTCCCCTGTGATTTAACCAGGAGTGAGTAAGGTTACTCATGTGCTTACACGTTTCGCTTTGAGTTTGCCGTTGACCTCTGACTTAATGACACTGGGTCAAACACCACGGCATGCATGCCACAGATTACTTAAAATTTAGCTCAAGTTTCCATACATGGTCAACTTTTAAAAAACTTACATAGATTTCAGAGAAGAATCAAGAGTCTCTCTGCTGGGTGCAGGATTCTGTATTTCTACTAATTTGAACCTGTTAAAACTATTACGACCGTCCTTGCAATCACTCCTGGTATTTCATATTTTCTCTGACATCCTTTTTTTTTTTTTCTTTGTTTATTGTTTCCTTGCTTTTGAGGTGGACGTGGGCTGTTTTTATGAAACACAGATTCCTTTGCATTTTGTTTCTGCTAGGCTGGAGCCGTCAATGACACACACATTCTTTTAGCAATTACGGTCAATTTCTTAGTTGCACCTAATATTTCAAAACACATATATTTAAATATTTAAAATATGTAACTAAGTAGGCTTTTTCCTAATGTATTTCACGTAGTTTACACTCCTCTCATTCTAAGGTCTTATTATGATTTAATCACACATTTAATGCACATTCTCAATTTCTCATTATCCAAAGTCTGGGTTTTAACCTTGTTGTAACAATTCGTATGGAATGAAACTTATGACACAGTCTCCTTTCTCCGCCCGTTAACGTGTCTCATTCCTCGTTCCTCCCTCGCCACCCACATCTTCTTCTGGAAATACGGTGTCTAGTAATTCTCCAAGTGAGAATTGCCAGTAAGAAACTGTCTCGGTCTCCATCTGAAAGCTTTATTTTGCTTTCATGAGATGTTGGTGAAAATTTTTATTCATTATATTTGTTTTTAATTGCTTTTTAAAATTGCTATTCTTTTTCTTAATGGTTTTTTATTGGGGGGAGGCATTTGGTTTATTTATTGTTTTAATGGCGGTACGGGGGCTTGAACCCAGGACCTCGTGCATGCTAAGCATGCGCTGTACCCCTAAGCTACACCCTCCCCCCAGGTTTATTCTGGGCTTGGCTGTCTCTTTTGGAACCGCGCCCCCAACTCCATAGGAGATGAGTTTTAAAATTAAGAGCTTGCTTTCTTTCTTTTTCTTTCCTTTCTTCCTTCCTCCCTCCCTCCCTTCCTTTCTTAAAGCTCTTACAGTGTAACTTTTTTCTAACTTTCTGGTTGATTTTTGTATGAACATTAATCCCCAGACTTCAATGCTTTCAGTTAGAATGAGACCACTGTTTAATATAATAAATTAAAACGTCCGAAGTTTCAAAGCCAAGATGATCAAACTGGTACCCCTCGCGTGAAGGCGTTCTAAAAGATGACCCCAATATTACGCTCGACCCAGAAATCCTGGCTGCTTTTACAAATCCTCTAATGCTTGAGGAAACAGCCCTTCGACTTCATGGTCTGAGCCCAGACTTTATTTTTTCACATCCTTTCATCCTTTTTCTCCTGAGGCAATTAAGAAAATCTGATTATGCTAATTCCCACGGGCTCTCCACCCTGCAATTTCTGATATGTAAACTCTCCAATAACCCCAACCACCAGCCATGCATTACTCCTCTCATAGGAGACCAGCTGCCTTCGGGGCCCCCATCCTCCAGCAGAGGAAGCTCGTGTTTGTCACGTGGGTCACCCTCCGTTGTCCCCACGTCCCGCACTCCCTTCCCTCCCGTGCTGACCCCTCGGAAATTCACCAGGAGGAGAGGGAGCGATCGTGGGAAGGTCAATGCGCTTAAGTGCAAATACGAACACACCCAGATCAAAAGGCTTCCATCCCCAGGACCTCCAAAAAATAAATAGGCCTACTTCCCTCCCCCACCAAAAAAATTAAATTAAATTAAATTAAATAAGTAAAAATTTAATAAGAGGCTCCCAGCGTGGAGGAGCCCTCAAGACGCCCTCAGGTTGACTCCTGGGTAATTCACATGAATCCCGTTTGAAGCTTTGCTCACAGAAGCTGGTTCACGGACAGAAAACATATGAAGATGTCACAACCAAGTGTTTCTCTTTCATCCCATTTGTAAAGGGGAAAAGAGGCGCCGAGGTCAGAATCTTCTTTCCTTAGTGCCCTCGAGACTCCGTCCTTACCTTGGTGGTTGGCGAGCCGCTCGGACTGCGCCGGGAAGGCCGGTCCTGCCAGACCCTGCGGCGGGTGAGGGGATGTCTGCTCCGCCTGGTCCTGGAAAAGGGCAGGAGTAGACGGGCTCTGTCAGAAGCAGGAGTTCACATCTGTCACAGCCACCAGCCCCCAGCCTCCTTTCTTCCCCGGTGTCCTAACTTCTTCTCGTTTATTTAACTTTTCAGTTTCAGATGACAGTTATTTAAAATATGCTATAAAAGGGAAGTTAATCTTGAAAAGGTATAACCTTTGTTGTTTATCTGTTTTATATACATATGTTAGTTAATATCTGCCAATCCCGAACTCCCAATTTATCCCTTCTCACTCTCTTTCTCCCCTGGTACCTGTAACTTTGTTTTCTACATCTATGTTTACTGTACAGCACAGGGAACTATATTCAATACCCCGTGACAGCCTATAATGAAAAAGAGTATGAAAAGGAAAAAAAAATATATATATATATATATAACTGAATCACAATGCTATACACCAGAAACTAACACAACACTGTAAATCAATTACACTTCAATAAAAAAAGAAAAAACAGGGACCTCGGAGAAAAGTTACTCCTGTTTTGTTTTTTGGGTTTTTTTTAGCTTAAGTTGCTTTCCCTGAATGGCAATTCAAAATGAGTTATCGTCAAGTGCAGGATTAAAGCAATGAGTACAAGTAATGAGCCTTTGCCGGGAGCACCTGCCTTTTCTGTGACAATGACTGGGAATCACGCCCGAGGCGGTCTGCTACCTGGTAGGAAACACCTAGAGAATATTTCATAGTCGGGTCCCCCCACAAAGCGTTGGGAGCTCAGTGACGTTTTTTTAGACCTCAGGGTAAGGAGAAAAATTTGAGGCAGAAGTTAAAACAGTAATATTGCAGCCAAGCGCACAACTCCAGAAAACCACCTTCGTGGGTTTATAGTCAAGCCCATGAAAAATGTATTAAAATATGGGAGAAGACAGACATGACAAGCCAACAGCTAACATCGCACTCAATGGTGAAAAGCTGAAAGAAAGCCTTTCCTCCTAGATCAGGAACAAGACAAGGGTATCCTCTCTCGCTTTTGTTCAACACAGTATTGGAAGCACTAGCCAGAGCAATTAGGCAAGAAAAAGAAAAGACATCCACATTGGAAAGCAAAACGTAAAACTCACTGTCTGTAGATGATGTGGAATTATATACAGGAAACCCTGCAGACGCCATCTAAAAACTGTCAGAACTAAGAAATGAATTCAGTAAAGTTGCAGGTACAAAATCAGTGGTATTTCTATACACTAAAAATGAACTATTAGAGAAATAAAGAACATAATATCATTTACAATTGCATCAAAAAGAATAAATTACTGAGGGATAAATGTAACCAAGGAGATGGAAGGCCAGTGTACCAAGAACAGTAAGACATCACTGAAAGAAACGGAAGGTGCAAATAAACGGAAGATATCCCGTGCTCATGGATTAGAAGAATCAATATTGTTACAATGTCCATATTACCCAAAGCAATCTACAGGCTCAACGCAATCCCTATCAAAGTTCCCATGCCATTTTTCAAAGGAATTGAGCAAATAATCCTAAAATTTGTGTATGGAACCATGAAAACCCTGAAGAGCCAAAGCAATCCTGAGAAGGAAGAACCAAGCTAAAGTTATCACGTTTCCTGGTTTCCAAATGCAGTGGCTTCCATGTCCGTGGGTTCTGCGTCCAATCATTCAACAACTCTGGATCGAAAATATTTGAATAAAAAAAATTCCAAAAAGCAAAGGAATCACCACACACCACCAGGGTAACACATTTCTGCTGTATTTCCAACTGCTTGGATACTGTTTATATTATAGTAGATATTACGAGTAATCTAGAGATGATTCAAAGTATATGGAAGGATGTATGTAGATTATATGCAAATGTTCCGCTGTTTTACATAAGGGACTGGAGCATGTGCAGATTTTGGTATCTAATGGGGGTTCTGAACCCGTTTCTCCCTGGATGCCGACGGATAACGGTATATTATAAAGCCACAGAAATTAAAATAGAGTGGTATTGGTATAAAAACAGACACAGATTACTGGAACAAAACAAAAAAACCCACACACATTTGGTCAATTATTTACAACAAAGGAGTCAAGAATATGGGATGGGGAAGACGGTCTCTTCAATAAATGATATTGGGGGAAACCAGACAGCTACGTGCAAAGGAACGAAACTCAACCACCACTTACATCACATGCAAAAAAAATGAACTCAACATGGATTAAAGACTTGAACATAAGACCTGAAATCATAAAACTCCTCGAGGAAACCACAGGTGGTATGCTCCTCAACACAGGTCTCGGTGATGCTTTTTGGAATCTGAAGTCGAAAGCAAAAATCAACAAGTTGGAATACGTTATCCTAAAAAGCTTTTGCACAGCAAAGGAAACTGTCAACAAAATGAAAAGGTACTTACTGAATGGAATAAAATAAAATACCTGAAAATCGTGTATCTGATAAGGGGCCAATACCCAAACTTATATATAAAGAACTTAATGCAACTCAAAAAAAAAAAAATCCTGTAAAAACTGAGCGGGTAACCTGAATAGACATTTTTCCTAAGAAAACATACAGATGGCCACCAGGTAAACGGAAGGATATTCAACGTCACTAACAAGCAGGGAAATAAATGCAAATCAGAACAATGAGGTGTCACCTCACACCTATGAGGATGACCTGTCATAAGAACAGGAAGTGAACAAGGGTTGGCGAGGACGTGCAGAACAGAAGCCCTTGTGCACCGTGCATTGGTGGGAATGCAAGCTGGTGCTGCCACTATGGGAAACAGGATGGAGGTGCCTCAGAAAATTAAAAACAAGAGTTACCCTATGACCCAGCAATCCCACTCCTGGGCATCTCAAAAAAATGAGAATACTAATTTGAAATGATACACCCACCCCCATGTTCATTGCAGCATTAGTCACAAAAGCCAAGATATGGGAGCAACCTATGGGGTCCCTCTGCCACCAGTCCTGCAAAGTCCTCAAACATCAGAGACCCTGATAAATTTTGCAAGCCCAGGACTCCACAGTTCGCCTGCTGCGAGGTCTGCAAAATGCGCCCCCCGCCCCAAATGGAAATACACCCACTGCAAATGACCTAGATCCACTTTGTGCCCCCAATATGACAGTCTACTAGTTTATTCTATTCAAGGACGCAGAGAACAAGGGGTAAGCATCAAACTGACCCTAAAAGCAAACCACAAACCAGGCTTCCCCTGGGTCCAAGAACCTCCCCCTGAGCGTGTTGACGAAAAAATTAATCAGTAGTCGATCTGAGAGAGAAATGGACACTTTTATTCGAGCCAATGTGAGGATGATAAGAACCCAGGAGACAGTCTTTCAGAAAGTCCTGAGGACTGTTCCACCGGTCAGAGATCCCGGCATGGTTCTATAAGGCTGTGAGACGAAAGAGTTGTACGTCCAGTGATGGATTCCCGACAGTCATGCGGTCCAAATCTACACGTACAAACTGAGCGCTGGGTCACGGCTCATCACGGCCCCTCCCGAGATCAAGAAGGAAGGTTATCTCCTAAGAAGGTCTGGTTGGAACAGAAACAAGACACACAGTACTGGGGAGGGAGGGGGCCCCAAAGGGGCAAAGAAAATTATGTTTAAGCTTGTCTTGCCCTAAAATATGAATTTTATTTCATCCAGAGGAAGGAAAAACTCACCATGCCCGCCCCCCACTGAACCAAAGGCTGAGAGTAATACTTTCCACTTCCAGACTCCTTCCTGATAGCCAACACGGGAATATCTGGGCCATTTGGTCAGAGGAAGTACCAAAGAAACTTTCCTCCAAAAAAGTCAGATGCCGCCCAGCCACGCCCTTCCTCCTCATCCGCACAGGGGTTCTGCGTGCCTGACTCGACCCTGCCCCAGACCTGCCCATCTCTCCAGCCCCCGGAGGGAAACATCAACTCTTTCTGTGTTTGAGGGTGTCTAACCAGACCCTGGTCCTTAACTACAGGTGTACATCAGAACTAAATAAACCCGGGAGAGGGCACACCCTGACCAGGTCTCCCAGCCAGGTCTGGACGAGGGACCGCAAAGACCAGGTTTTGCCGTTGGTCAGAGGGACAGTGAATGGGAACCGCCCCCCTCCACCGGTCTGTGTCTTAGCAGCCAGGGGAAGGTGGGGGAATTCCTCCAAAGACGATTTCCGTGTCTGAGAAAAGGAACAGAACCGCTCAAGTCTGTGCAGTCGTAACGGACACGACACGTGACACCACGAGCATCCTTCTTCATGGGCACAGGGTTCCCCGTGCCCTGGACTTGACCATCCGTTCCTGCCTCCCGAGGAGGTGGAAGGAGTCCCAGAGTCATTACCTTGTTGACTTTAAGCCCAACTGCTGGTAAAAAGCAGTCATCAAGTTGGCATGAGTGTCCCGGTCGCCCTCTGGGGGCCACCGAGCTGTCTGGACATGGCCGGGGAGCCCCAGGTCACCGGTTTGCACCAAAGCACAGGGGTTGGCCCGGATCGGGGCAGAGTTGCGGGGGTGATCAGTGTGGCAGGGACTCCTCCCTCCCCTCCTGGGAGACACCTGGTGAGTCAGAGCCAGGCAGCCCCTTCTCAAGGACTGGGTTACACGGCTGTGGATGTGGGTGTGCGACACCAGACACCCTGCCCCTGCCCGGGGGACACATGACATCACGGCCCGTTTAAATGATGACTGGCCAGGAGGGGCTGCTGGGAGCTTGACTGAGCAGCAGAAGCAGGACAGGACAGCAGCCCTTCGGACGGGAGGGCCCACGTGTCCCACCACCCACCCGGCTGGCCCTCCCTTGTGAAAAGAAGACGAACAGAGACCCTATAGCCACGTGTGCTAACGCCGATACGTGGCAGGACCCTGCGGGGTGCTCCCTGGTGCAAACTTTTCTGTTTTCCCCCCATTTCCTGTTTGTAGGAAACGGGCTTCATGCAGCCGCCCTGAGTCCCAAAGGGCAGATTCAAACAGCTGTTCACCAGGGAAGGGAGGGGGTGCAGAGACAAGGGGGGCACAGTCAGCGCAGACTCGGGGGGGCCTGGTTACCAAGGCTGTCATCGCCCCCAGGACCATACATGCCCCCGCGCCTCCCTCAAACAGAAATTGAATATTACTCTGATCTGAGCCTCAGGAGGCGGCTGCAGAGAAGAAACAAGAGCTGGTTAGAACCAGCGGAGCCCAAGATGGTGCTCAAGCCTCATTATCCGCTCACTGTAACCTGTTAGCTGCTAAGTGGCATGCCCACCCCCACCCCCAGCGCCGTGAAAGCCACCTACGAGGATGGAGAAAAGGGCGGTTGGCCCCAGCACCGCCCAGAGCAAGGACTTGACGGCAGGAGCCGCCCATCAAAGTCCACGTGGCGTGAGCCACGGCCGGTGCTGTCCCCACCGGCCACCTCGGCCAGCGGCTCCCCGCTCGGGCATCCTGCCTCCCTCCTCCCCGCTGCAGGGCTGTCTTCCCTCTCCCTCCTCTGAACAATAAAGCGGCTGTTCATTTGTCCCTCTGCCTCCGCTGGGAACGCATTTTTTCACAGCTGATGGCAAGGACCTGCACATGGGTGGCTTCCAAATTTACAGGGTCCCCCTATCCATCAATGATACGACATCCATTTGTGAGAGCGGCCAGCAGGTAGGACCTGAATCCACCTTGGGCTCCCCAGCAACTCCGTCTGGGATGTGAGCCCACAGGACTCCCTGTTCCCATCCTGGTCCCTTGTCCCTCCTCCATCACAGAAGCTGACCCCCCACACACCCCCACACACACACTGAGCTTCAGGGAGCCTCAGAGGACCAGGGCCAAATGCCACCCACAGGATGAATTCCTCCAGGGGTCAGAGGGAACCGGGCCACAGCTACACAAGGATCTGGAATTCACGGGTGCCGTCATTACGTGCTGGGCGACAAGGAGGCTGATGAGAGCCCGGCCTTGAAGTTGGGGAGACCTGGGTCAAAATCCCTGGGACTGAGCCGGGCCACAGCCACTCACACCACCAAGCTTCAGCTCCTCATATGTGGAGGGGATCCAATCCTGAGACCCCCCTCAGGGGGCGCGCAGAGCACCAGACACCCGGCTTCCTCAGCCCGAAGCTCCCCGCCTTCTCTCTCGGCACGCCTTGCTCTGCCACACCGTCTACACTCAAACCCGGGCACCACACCACCTGCCGAGAGGCTGGAAGGATGACCGGGTCAAGGTGCTCCCCCCAGCAGAGTGCCCGGCACACAGCAGGCCCCCGGTCCCCCCACACTCCCTGCCCCTGATCAACAGAACCAGGAGATGCGTCTCCGCCTGGAACTTTCCCGACAACAATCTTGGAATCTGGGAAGGTTTCTCACTGCCCTGGCTGACCAGGAAAAGGCCCCAGGGTTTCATATGATGTAAGCCTCAGTGGTGACCCTTACCCGTCTCTGTGTCCCTCTGGCACATGCAGGGCAGAAGGCCGGTGTGACGGCAGCCCCGGGCAAGAAAGTGGAGGCGGACTGAGAGCACTGGGTCCCCACTGCATCCCACGTGGGTTCCCACACCACACCTGGACCAGGTGTGACGGCTCCCCTGATGGCAGGTGTGACTGCAGAGCTGGGTGGGGCAGAGAGAAGCTTCCAGAAGCAAGGTGAAGGGCATTGCGGACAGGCCAGGTCATGCTCCCTTGAGGTGGATCTTCCAGGGGGCTTTGTGCAAAGCAAGTGGCCAAGACAAATGTGAGGGAGCAACACTGTTGGTTGGGATGTAAACGGTGTGGCCACCATGGAGAACAGCACAGAGGTTCCTCAAAAAACTAAAAATAGAACCACCATATGATCCAGCAATCCCACTCCTGGGCATATATCCAGAGGGAACCCTAATTCAAAAAGACACCTGCACCCCAGTGTTCATAGCAGCACTATTTACAACATTCAAGACGTGGAAACAGCCTAAATGTCCATCAACAGATGACTGGATAAAGAAGATGTGGTATATTTGTACAATGGAATACTACTCAGCCATCAAAAAGGATTAAATAATGCCATTTGCAGCATTTCATGACGGCAGGGACAGCGTGGACACGTGGGCACTTGCAGAAGGTGACGTGGGGTCCTGGGGGGCCCAGGACCTCACCCACCACCTGCCTGGGGGACACAGCTCTGATTGGGTGGGGTGGGCCCTCCTGTGACATGAGAAATGAGGGAACTTCTTGGTTCAGAGCTCTGGGGGTTTTACAGCTGCAGACAGTGGGTCGTAGGCCTCAATTTATAAGACCCCAAAGACTTCTCATTCTTGGATGACTTAAACCCCCTACCCTCATGCCTGGCTCTTTGGGCCAGACATTCTGGCCTCTGGTCCCCAAAAGAGCACCATCCCCAGGCCTGCCTGGGCGCCACCCCAAGCTCTGGGCACTTCCCTGGGGAGGCCCCTGGCCCCCGGCCCCTCTCCCGCTGTCTTATTTGCTTCAGAATCATTGTTGTTACTCACGACTTTTATTTGCCACCTTTCCCACGTCCACCAGGCCCACTGTCAGCACCGACACCGCACGTGGCATCCGGATGGTGTTCCGTCAGCATCCAAGGAATTAAAGCCCACGGCTCTGGACCGGACTTCCTCCAGCCCCCACACCCCGGACACCACGATCCCCCTTCCAGCAGGGAAACCGAAACACTATGTGACTTCCCGCAGGGCCGCAGGACGACAACTGCACAGTTTAAAGGAGGAACCTCAAACAGCGACGCCCCCCACCCCTGCCCCCGAGCCCGCCCCCACGCCAATCTGCTGCTCGGATGTCATCACTGAAGCCGAAAGCCGGGGATACAGAAGCCCCCGGGCTCTCAGGTGCCTGTGCGTGCAGGAAAAACCCCGACTTCGCAGGGAACTCACGCACTGAGCCCCGCATCTGATCCAACCCACAGTCTTTAGCGAGCGGCTAGAAGGGGAAAATGATCCGTTCGTGGAAGATCTTAAGAAGAAATTCTCCCCCTATAAAAAGTGGGGAGGTTTATCTAATTGGCTGTAACCACCGGTTACTCAAGAGTGAACTCATTGTAAATCATCGGCTCTTCTGAGAAATTCTGGAACGCGCGTCTGATTTTCCAGGAACAGAGGATGAGCGCTGCCAAGTCAAGTGCTGGATTCTTCCGAGAGCACGACACGGCCCTCGGAAGCCACTGAAGATGACACAGCGCTTCCTCCCGGGGTGACGGGAACAGTGGCGGCCGTGCCCAGGCCGGGCCGCCGCTCCCTGGCTCCGGCAGAGGGGCCTCGGGCCGCGGGCCCGCACGCAGCTACCATGGCCTGGAAGCCAGGTGCCGCCTGCAGCTGGCTCTTCTGCCGTCTGTCTGGCCCGGAGGAAGTCGAGGATGCCGGTGGGATGAGCTCAAAGGGCCACTTTAGTGCTGGGACCTGCCCAACGTCCCGCGGCCCTTCAGGTCTGCTCTGTACCAGGGAAGCGGGCACTGACATACGTCCCCGGGGCGCGTCTCCCTGGCCGGTCACTGAAGCCGTCCCCTTGGGACTAACGGTGCGAAGTGCGAGGAGGCTGGGGGCTGGGGTGAGGGGTGCGTTCTGGGCCCAGAGAACCGGCCAAAGCCCACTAGGCCACGTGGGAGTTGAGCCCACAACCCGTGGACACAACACGGAGCTTTAACCCACAAGATGAGGCAACCACGGCCTCTTTGAGAAGCAGAGAACGGTCACGCGAGAGGCAGAGGGCAAGGCCTGGAGCAGAGCCCACCCACTGGACAGGCTTGTGGTCACCCCGGCTCCGCTAAGGTTGTAACCCTCTTTTCTCACCGCAAAGTGATTCTGGCTTTGTCTCAAATCCCGTGATCACGGGGAACGGTGTTCCTAACCTTCACTCTCTCTCCGACAATCTGTTTCTCTCTGACACCCCCAAACAATGACAAAGACATCTGTCAGCAGCCATGACGCTACGGGCCAATTGTCATCCTTGGAGCTAAAAAGAGACTCCACAGGCGAAGGGAGAGAAACAAGGTCAGGGACAACGAAACTCGGATGGAGGGTGGACAGCACCCAAAACGTAGGGTTCCCACTGGGAGAACGGAGAGCGAGATGGGTACCAGTCTTTGAAAGGCTGAACGATGGATCGGAATCAACGCAGACTCCCTCGCCAAATCCAGAGAGCTGAGGATGAACGGCTCCCTCTACGTCCTAAAGTGCAAGTTCAAATGCAAGTCGGCTTCAGCGGAGGAAGGAAACTGACAGGTGGAACCTGCCCAGCAGCCCGTGCCGAGGGGCTAGGGGAGCCCGCTCCCCCACAGAGCCCCGCCGTGGTGTCAGGACGCCATCAGGGAAGGGTCCCCAGCCGCGCCCTGTGAACTCACTCATCCCAACACCCGCCACAGTCCCCACCCGCCTTCTGGAGATGTTGGGGTGCCCAGCAGGGGACAACCAAGTGCCCGCGTCATCGCAGGCAAGTCTGCGCTGCAACGAACACCTTTTAGAAAAGGATGCCATGGTCAAGGGGGACCCAGTGACAAGCTCTCCCAGGGCAAAGCAAAGAAGACCGCACAATGGTGCCTGGTGGACGGTCCCCCGGCTTGGGCATCTCCTTGTCAGCCCGGCAGCGACGGAGTGGGACAGGTTAGCAAATGCACCTGTGCCGGGGCCCTCGGCCAACACCAGCGCGGGGACCTGACATCCACGCTCAGCCGTACCTGGTAGTAAGGATGGTGCAAGAAGGAGTCTGGACAGCCAGCTACAGCCATAGGATCTTCCTTGTCTCCAAATGACACGGACCGCGTCACGGCACCTGGAATAAGGACAGACCATGAGACACCAAGGCGGAAAGTCCGCAACTCACCCCCGGGTCACGAGCATTTGTGAAAATGATGTGTTTCCCACGGGTAACTGAGAAACAGTTTCCTAACCAGGAAGGCATTGCAACTTTGTATCTGTGATGACAAAAGGCATTCTCATTCATCGTTTGTAGAACCACCAAAAAATTGTACCAATAATTTGTCTTTTTTTATTCGTTTGGTTAAAGGGGGTTTAGTGGCAAATTCAGCTTGCTGCCTTCTTCCCGGGGGGTCCTTGTAATTCTGACGCTTAAATCTTCCTTGGCAAGAATTCCACTGTAAATAATGGACTGGAGTCTGTCCATTTTCACTGAGTTTTGAACCTGGGATAAAAATTTAAGTGATCTTCCTCGTGAAAGTTCACACTCTCTTCCTCCTTGGACTGCAGTTCAGGAAAACAGTCCGGGCAAAGTCAAAAGTTTGCCGATTCGAGAGTCAACAGTTTTCTTCGCAATGTCAATATTGACACTTCTGGACCCAGCTGCTGAATACGGACTTGGCTTTTTTCTTTTCAATTCTTTTTTTTTTTTCTTTCCCCATCTTCAGGGCGACTTGTACCAGACAAAAATGATGCAATTGTCAGGAACTTGAAAACTGGGGCACTCAGCAGCACTTTTTGGGAAAAGCGTGCTGGGTTCCTACCCGAAACCCCGGGGACTTTGGCCGACCGCGACCTGTCTTCCATCATAACCGATGACAGATGACATCTGAGGTGGATTTAGCCTCTGCAGTGTTCCCTGTGCCACCACGATGGCTCTGACACTCGAAAGACAACCAGGATGCAGGGACATCACTGAAGGATCCTTGCCCCCTCCCCTGCCCCCCGCCCCACCCGGGCTCAGCGAGCACTAAGGCTCCACGCAGCCCCCTCTGGTCCTCCCTCTTCTGCTCCGTCTTCCTCATTACAGATGCTGCTCACGACTGATTTGATTTCAAGGCACAGCGATGCGCTGAAACCCACAATTTGAAAATAGGGTCAGGGCTGGGTCTGTGGTCACCGTCCCGCCTCCAAGCTCACCCACCGGCTGTCCTCTGAGCACACGCCCACCTGCAGTGCGGAGGCCCCTGCCCAGGGGCCGGCCGCCCCTTCACCCCGCACCTGTCCACACACCTCTCCCTCCGGGCTCAGGGTCAGCGACCCACCCGCTCTCAGACTGTTCCCCGGTGCCCACCTGCAGCTCTGGCCCGCTCCTGGGGAAACACGCTCCCAGGACCCCTGAATCACAGACTGAGTGATTGCACCCTTTCTAATTTTATGTAACCACAGATTCAAAAGGTGCATTTAAGACTGCTGGGAAAGTCTGCCACAGCTGCTTGGGAACTCGGCTTTGTACTCTTGACAGTGTCCCCTCCTTTCTCTTCTCTCCCCCGTCACCAAGGCTGTCCCCTCACCCCCCCACAGGACCCTCAGGGGACAGCCAGCATGCCAGCCTCTGCCAACCCGACAAGCTCATCACCCGGTCACCCCTGCACCCGGCATCAGTCCTCGTCCACTTGAAGGCAGTTAGCAAATCCCTCCTTGTTCAAACACTCAGCCTTGCTCCCTGCGACACCTGGACAGCAGGCAGGAGGGACACCCAGGGAGGAGGACTGGATAGACTCATAGTATGATGTATAATTTATAAAGCTAAGTAGCATAATTGTGGCTGGACAGGTTAAATAATAAAATTTGGTTTATAAATTCAATGTTCTGGTAATCGTTTCAGAACAAATTTAAGTCAAACCATTCTGCTGTACATCGTAAACTGATACAGGGCTGAATGTCAACTCTATCTCAGTAAGACTGGGAAAAGTATTTATCATTTTTTAAAAAGAAAACAAAATAGACATATCATATAATTCATCAATCCCACTCCTGGGCATGTATCTAGAGGGAATTCTAATTTGAAAAGACACCTGCACCCCAATGTTCATAGCAGCACTATTTACAATAGCCAAGACATGGAAGCAGCCTAAATGTCCATCGACAGATGACTGGATAAAGAAGCTGTGGTATATTTATACAATGGAATACTACGCAGCCATGAAAAGGGATAAAATCATGCCATTTGCAGCAACAAATGGATGGACCTGGAGATCGTCATACTAAGTGAACTAAGTCAGCCAGAGAAAGACAAATACCATGTGATATCATCCATCTGTGGAATCTTAAAAAAATGGCACAAATGAATTTATTTACAAAACAGAAAGAGACTCACAGACATAGAAAACAAACTTACAGTTACCAGGGGGGAAACGGTGGGGAGGCAAGGACAACTTAGGGAGTCTGGGATTTGCAGATACAAACTACTATTTTTAAAACAGACAAACAACAAGGCCCCGCTGTACAGCACAGGGAACTATATTCAGTATCTTGTAATAACATCTAATGATAAAGAATCTGAAAAAAGAATATATATGTGTGTAATTGAATCACTATGCTTTACAGCAGAAACTAACACATTGCAAATTAATCGTACTTCAATTTAAAAAAAAAAAGAAAAACACACAAAATTAAAATCAAAGAAGAGAAGTTTCAAATCTTAAAATAAATCACTGCAGGACTTTTTCAAAAGAAAGCTGCACCTTTCATAAGGCCAGAAGACCCTGCCCTTTACGAGGAGAAGTATAATTGAGCAACGTTCATGATACATTAAAGCAGTCACTTATAGCACTGAAAGCAGAATATTCGCATTTTAAATCATCATAAGAGGATAAAAAGAAATGAGAAATACTTTAAACATCAAAGGGAGATGAAGAAGCATCCAAAGCAGAAACAATTGATTCAGAAGACGGATGACCGGGAGCAGGAATGTCAACCATCCCATTCCTTTCTTTTCAAAATAATACTCAAAAATATTCTGATGTTAAAAAAAAAAAAAGGCAATTGAAATAGACAAACTTTAAAAAGTAATCTAGAAAAGGGAGCGCCACAGAGCAAGCAAATAGATCCAAGACCAAAAGCCAAACTCAAACACACAACAGCCAGGGCAGCAATGAGACGCGTGTGTGTGCAAACACAACATGCACGCACCTACAGAGGGCACCCTGGGAGGATTCCCACTGTTTACAAGAGGACAATGAAGTGTGAGGGTCAAGGTCGCAGTGATGGGAAGGCCTGAAGGAGGTCAGAGAGCTCAGGCCAGAAGTCCACGCTCTTAACCAGAGGCCTACTGTCCTGGGGTTTTCAGTAAATTGCAGGCGGACAGCCCAGGCATCACTTGGGAATGTGGAAACGTGCAAATTCTGCAGCCCAGATGCAAACCGACTAAATCAGAAAATCTGGGGCTGGGCCCTGCAAGGCACTGCAGTGCTCACTGCACACTGGCTGAGCTCGCCCCCACCGCTGGTCCCCACCCGCATCCAATCCATTTGCGGCAGTTTTTAAAACCCCAGGTAACCTGTGAAAATAAAACCTTGAAGCCTTGCATTGCTTTAAGTGGTGCGGGTGTTTCTGACGTTAAGGGCCACCCTTCTCATCTCTTTCCTTTACAATTATTAGTCCTTGTTTTATGATGTTTGCAAGGAAAAAAAAAAATCGGGAGAAAATTGCAAGAAAGCTTTGAAGAATCACACCTCACTTTGTGGGGGCTGGGGACCTCCCGCCACGGAGCCGTTTGAACTGAAAACACCATCATTTACTCAAAATGCTGTAACAGAATCCCAACTGGAAGCTTGTGCTTCGTACGTTTTTGCCTTTTTAAAAATCCATTATTTTTTCCCATGCAATTTTTTTTTAAGATTTTTAACTTTTTTTTTTTTGTAAAAAACATATATTTGTGTGTGTGTGTGTGGTGGGGTAATTAGGTTTATTTGTTTATTTACTTTTTTTAGAGGAGATGCTGGGGATGGAACCCAGGACCTCTTGCATGCTAAGCATGCACTCCAGCCCTTCGAGCTATACCCTCCCCCTCCTATGCAAATATAAAGAATCCTTAATTTCAGCCTTTTCTCCTGCAGGCATCCGTGGGAGGGGGCTGAATGACCATCACGATTACCTGCTGCAAAGAATGACAACATCGTTTCAAACGATGTGTCATTAAGCACGAGGGTGTAAATCTGCCCAAGTGTGTGACAATGACCCACGATTTCCCGTTCTCCACCCTTTGAAAGGGACTCCTGTGAAATGGGCTCTGCGAGTTTCAACAGGACGTCACCCCAGCCGGGCAGCCAGTCCTCCCGCTGTCCTCTGCCCAAATCCAGGGCCCGGGGCTAGGAGGCAGACTCCCCAGGAACGGGGACTCCCTCTCAGTCATTCCTCTCTTAGCTTTGCCGTCTGTGTGCAGCCGTCTGCACAAACCTTAATAAAGGATCTTCTAAACCCACTGCCTCCACCCCTCAAAGCCGTGCACTGACTGCCTGAGAAGCCCCACGCTCTCCGGTGAAACTGTCTCAGCTGCCCTGAACCCCACTCATCTCGGGGCTCCTCCTGGGCTCCTGGGCTCCACACAAAGTCCTCCTGCCCGTCACACGGAGGTGCTCCTGGAGGCCGTCTGGTCCCCACGCCAGTCTGCACACAGCTCCATCTTCCAAGTGACCTCACTCACCCCCGCGGCGTCCACCTCCGTCTCAGCAGAGAAGTGGTCCCATCCTGCCCTCTGGTCACCACGCTGCCAGTAGCCCACACACCCCAGCGCCACCCCTGCCTGGTAAAGGACACCAGCTCCCACCTGTGGGCAACCCACCCTGGTTAATGGGGCCCAGCCCACAGACCTGCACATCCCCCAGTCCATCTGGGAGCATTTGGGGACCAGGCCAGGACTCAGGGTGCAGCCACGCAAGAGGACAAACTGGCTTTAGAAAGCCAAAGACTTTCCACCTTGGCTCCTCCCCGGAGAAGCGCATCACTGAGAGCTGTGACACAGGGAACAAACGGGCACCCACGCCCCCTGCCCTGCCCCTCCAGGGCCTCGGGAGCTCCAGGCGCCAGCCCAGCCATGGGAGCCCCCCTCGGGCTGGAGGAGAGGGCATCGGAGCGAGCACCGCGGTCAAGGAAGGGGTGTGCAGCTTGGAACTTTTGGGGGATTCCCCCCAGAGCAATCTTGGGGTCACACTCAGTGGTCCCTCTGAGAGTGCAGCTCCATCCAAGCAGGGCGGGACCCCCACGGACACAGCTTCCCACGCTGCGCCTCCTGCGTCACGGGACCCCACTGCAAAAGCCGCCACTGATAATTCGATTTCAAGCCCCAAACGGAGGGATTAACTGTGAAGCGAGGCTGCGCTTCCACACTGTGTCCCCGCCCAGAGGTGCCTGATCGGGCTCCCGCCTTGGGAGGGGGGCTGCCTTCGGCTGGGACCAGCAGGAGGAGTGACACGAGGTGTAGGCTGGTCAGATGGCCCGAGAAGACGGGGCTTGGGGCGCTCAGGGACGTTCCCTGCTTTTTTCAGGTGGGTCAGTGCCGTGAAGGCTGGTCAGAACCCAGGCCCCGGCCTCCAGGCATGTCAGCACCACTCGTAAGGGCTCTGGTGTCAGGTGAAGGACCAGCGTGGGCGCATCACCCAGACCCCGGATGGCCAGGATCCTCCGTGGGCCCGCGCTGCCCGCAGAGTGAAGACAAGGTCCCAGATGCCCAGGCCCCGTGCCCTGAGCCTCGGACACCAGAGAAGGCTGCTAAACTCAGCCACGGAGCACACGTACGAGGGCTGTGGAAGTTCGAGAAGTTCACGGTCCATGGAAGCAAGGGTGGGGGCTGGAGATACTACGGCTCCTCTAACCCCGTGGGGGCCTCGTCCCTGTCTTCACGGACCCCCTCTATTTCTTCATCCATGCCGACTCACCACCCTAGGAAAAATCGGCTGTCACGTCTGTTTCCAGAGAAACACAAAAACTTCACACGTGTGCTTCTGGAACTTGGAACAGGACATGCGAAATGGCACTTGGCACCCGGGGTAAGGCTGAGCCTTGGGAAGCACCTGCTGAGTGGTCCCAAAGCGTTAAACACCCTTCCGTTCTGCGCTGTGGGCAGTAAACGCCAGGGGAGCAAGAGGTCGGGAAGGGAGGTGATGAAAAGGAGGGGAAATGAGGTGGGAAAGGGAGGGGGGCAAGACGGAGACACCCCACAACCCCCGTACCAAGGACTGTGGACCCCAACTCCCCAGCCCCCCTTCAGCCCCTTGGCCCGGGGGTCCCTCTGTTAGGGGCTTGTTCAAACATCGCCACGTTGAAGCCCTCACCCGCGGGCCTCAGGATGTGACTGTACTTGGTGACAGCACCTTGAAAGATGTAACGAAGGTAAAATGACGTCTTTACAGGGGCCCTAATCCCATATACGACTGGTGTCCTTCTAAGAGGAGGGGACAGGAACAGATCACAAGACGAGACAGAGACACATCCTGAGAGGACACAGGGAGGAGACGGCTGTCTACACACCAAGAGATGCCGCTGAAGAAACCAGCCCTGCCGACAGCTTGATGTCAGACTTCTGCCCCCCCCCAGGATTGGGAAGGAAATCCACATCTGTTGTCAAGCTGCCCAGAAGGTGCTATTTCTTACAGGGCAGCGCTGACTGATACACTCTCCAGTACCCGCCATCCGCCCTGGGGTGAAGGATCCAGCAGGTGCGTTGGCTGGAAGACGACTCCAGCCTCAACCCTCTAAGGAAGACCTGGGACCCACTGACAGCATGGTAAGAACCCCACACCCGGGCTGGCGCATTTCCACAATGCCCACCGCAGGTGAAGCCCTGCCCCGGACCAGCGTGAGACGTGTGTCCCCATCGCCGAGCTACGGGGGCGGCCCCTGGGGATCCCCCAGCCCCACCAGCTCAGCTCAGAGAGCAAAGAAGAGAGCAAAGACAGGGCGGGGAGGGGAGGCAACAGAGCAGGAGGGGGCTCCCCGCAGAAACCCTGGAAGAAACGGCCTATTGTGACCCGACGCCTTTACTGACCTCCCCTTAATCAGTAGTTAACAGACCAGACGGGTCTCCTGCAAAGAAAAGCCCCGGCCACCGGTGGAGGTCACACAAGGCTTACCGGCTGGAGGCTCGCCCAGGCTCTGCGTGTCTGGCGGCCGCCCGGCTGGACTGGGAGGACCCAGGTGAGGAGCAGCGGCTGGTCACGGACAAGGTCACGGGCCCGCCGCTCCCCGCAGCCCCGTCCTCGGGCTCAGCATGGCGTGCAAGTCCAAGGCTGGAAAGGCAAAGAAAGAGGCCGTCACTGAACGCACTGAACTCGCACCGACATCGACTTCACACTCTGCACCCTGGGAGAACGTTTTTTAAGAGACACACAGAATATTGTTTTTCAAGGAGATCCTTTCAAAGATGAGACCCTGGAAGAAGTCCACAAGAGGCATGTCTGGAGTCACCACGTCACCTGACCGCAGGGACAAACACCTGCGGACACCAGAGGAGCCCTGGGAAGTCACGGGCTCCCAGCTCACTGCCCGTCGGCTTCCCGCCCGGGGCGGGTAAGGAACAGGCCTCTTCAAGGCCAAGGTCACCCACAAGGCAGGCTGCGAGCGCTGATCAACGCCCACGTTCCTCCCAGGGTCCTGCCTGGCCGCCGCCCTCAGCCCAGCCCACGGGGACCACCGCCATCCCGCATCCCAGACCGGGTTCCGGTGTCCGGTGCCCCGTGCCGCGGGCTCCTCCACGTGGCCCCTGCGTGTCCCCTGGGAGGGAGGGAGAGCAGGTGACCTGCCCGTCGAATCCCGGCCACTGCCTTTGGCTCATTTATCCAGCTCCCATTCCTGAGGGCCGAGGCGCTGTGTGAGGCGTGGAGGACAGGGTGGGGACCGAGACAAACACCGGCCCTGCCGGAGTGAGTGTTGAGTCCCCCAGACAACTGTGTCCCTCACCCTGGCCCCTCCGCAACGCAGGGGACAGAAAGCCCGCCTCCCTGAGGATTTTAACACACGGCACTGGAACGCCACGGGATCTTCCTCCGTCTAAATGAGATGCACTCGGGCCAGGACTCGGCGGGGAGGTCAGCCCAGACCAGCGACGAGCATCTTTATCAGCCTGTGTCCCCAGCTCCGAAATCGGCACGAAGCTACACCTCCCTCCGGGACGTCTGTGAGGATGCAGTGAGCTAATGCAGGGACAGACTCGGCGTCCCACCCAGGAAATGATCGACAAGTATACAGTTATCCCCAACTACGGCACGCCCAACAGCTCTCCGACCGTTGGACGCTGAACGCGTCGGCCGCCCGCAAGCTGTGACGCCTGCGATGCGTGGAGGGCACGCTGGTCTTTTGGGATCAAAAGGGAGACACCTGGCGTGTGATCAGCTGTCTGCTCAAGGCTGAGCATGAGCTGCACGCATGCAGGCGTTTTATTAAAAGTGCCTGCTCTCACCCTCAAAGGTTTGTAAGTCTGGGAAGCATGATAAGGTATATGTCGAGTGGAGTATCTCTGAATTCTGGTTAAAAAAAAAGTTAAAAAACTCAAGGTAAAAAAAAAAAAAAAAGGTGACCCAAATAATGGGCTGGAATGTCACGTCAGGAAGTGAACCTGGGGTCACGGGATGGCAGCTGAAGCCTGTGGGTCACCTGTAACCCTCAGACGCTAAGACGTGTCCCCTCTTCCCCGGAGAACTTCATCTTCTCCTGGATTCCAATCCAAACGCCCCAGGACCACTTCTAAATACATTGTTCATGCAACTGCCTTCAAATTTCCAACACGTGCCTGGCAGATTGGCATTTTTTTTTTGCAATGGGCAAAATAAATTTACCTATAATGAAGCAAAGACGACCTAAGAATTACCTGTCAGACTGCTCACCGCTTCAACCATTCTGGACTATTTTTTAAGAAAGTGGATGCTGAATTTCACATCGACATAACACTGATAAAACAGAGATCCTAAGATTTTTGAACTTGAACTGATGAACTGAAATGTTCCCAAGACCCAGGATCTCCAGGACCGACCAACAGACACGAGGCAGACAAACCTCTAGGCTCTGTTTCCAGGGGCCCCACCCAGAGCCCCCATCCCCACCTCCCTGGATCCCGGCGACGCCCCACAGGCTCCCCGCGCCGACCTGGCCGGCGGCGCGCACGCCCACAGGGGAAACGGCGCCCTCTCGTCCCCAGTCGCCCATCCGGCAAAGTCACACTCCTCACCCAGCTTCACGGCCAGACACGACACACACGTCAAATCTTAAAGAATATACGAACTTGGGCAAAAAAATAAATAAATAAATGCCTTAACTTACTTCCAAAGGGTTCCAGAAACAAAGAAACTCTTGGTTGCGCTTTTTCGTCTCTGGTATCTTCCAGAAATTCCTGAGTTAATGTCAAGTTTTCCTTCAGCCCAACTTTCCCCAACCAAATATTTAGAGTCATAACAGTGACAATTTAGACCCTCAACAAACCGGAGCGCTCGTGAGGGGAACGTCCAGCCCATTTGGAATGAGGTCTGGGGCTTCTTAAAAGAGGACAGAATATCCTTAATCCAAAAAAAAAATTTTTTTTTAATTAAGTTTTGTGAGAAGGTGCTTGTGAAGACGAAGTGAGAAATACACGAATGAAACGGGATGGAAGACGAGGCCAAGCTTTTTAAGCGATTTTAACACTTCTGAATGCTGCTGCTGGCGCCGGCCGACAGCTTAAAGGAGAAGGGACAGTGGACGCCATAGCGTCACCCGCCCCTCGCTGCCCTCGCGTGCACCCGGACGGGGCCACGGAGGCTTGCGTGGTCGAGACGGCAGAACTGAGAACCAAGGACGCCGGAACAGGAGGAAGTTACAACGGGGACATTCCCACCCAAACGCCAACACCAGGAAGGGCCCTCCGTGGGGGCCTGTCCACCAGGCGACACTCGGGGCTCCACCCACAGGGATGGAGGGCGCGGCCCAGGACAGGGCACTCACGTCTCAGGAAGAGTGTCCCACCTGTGGGCCGTCACGGAAACCGGTAAAACGTAACCAGAACGTGTGAACGAGCCCAGAGCACACCTGGGTCTCATTTTCAGGGGCAACCAGGTGTCCCTGCCAGTCCTCACCACGGGGCTTCCGGGCGACACCAAGCCAGCCTGAGCAAAAGCGGGTTGTCCAAAGGACGCCTGTGCAAGACCATACGGACGGCCACACGGTGAGACGGAAGCGCATCCTCTTCCAAAGGGGCAGAACGCTTCCCTCCAAATCTAGCCCAGAATCTGCAGAGCAGAGGGACAGGACACCTGCAGACACACAGACGCGGTAACTGACCAGAAAACGGGCGGAGAGCGCCCTCTCTCCAGAGCGGACACCCATACATGCACAGTGTTAGTTCAGTCCTAAGAACAGCCCTAAAAGATCCATGATTTGAGAGAGAGAAATTATTTGGGAGAGATTAAACACCTGGATGGATGGAAATATGCTAAGTTCCTGGGCGGGGGAGGGTGTAGCTCAGGAGCGCATGCCTAGCGTGCACAAGGTCCTGGGTTCAATCCCCAGTCCCTCCATTAAATAAAAAAAAATAATAATTATTATAAATAAGTAAATAAACCCAATGACCTCCCCCCCACCAAAAAAAAAGAAATATGCCAAGTTCCTAAATGGGAAGATCAACCAGCACAAAGATGTCAATTCTCTTATAAAAGCAATTCATTTACAAATTAAAATTGGTTTTGCAAACGAAATGCACGACCGACCTGGATTCCTTAAAACTGACAGAAAAAGCGGGAAGACTTGTCGATCCGAGAGCGTCACGGGAGAATTACTCACTTCACGTCGTAAGACATACAGCAAAAGCGATTCAGACAGTGCGGTAACGGCCAGGGATACAGGCTAGCGTTCAGCAGGAAGAGCGGGGTCTGCAAATGTGAATGTGAGTGTCTCACGGTAGCACCATGTGTTACACGGACTATCCTAGCAGGAGTGTGTCTGCATCTTCAAACGCCTGCAACCTGGCACAACCAGGGTCCGTGGGACTGGAATCCCTGGGCACCCCCCCCCCTTTCTTGACTCTCCCACCAATGCCACCCAAGATGAAGGTGGCAACTGCGGCAAAGACCGGATGGCAAAGACCATCACCCTTCCCTCACCTCTTAGACGTCAGACATCCCACCAAATGCTCTCTGCCGGAGGCTGTCGGAGGTTGAAAGCAGTAAAGGCATGTGAGAGACAAACCAAGACACAAACATCAGTGGTTCTTGATGAAGAATAACTAAATACAGTCAATTCTTGAGGGAGAATCATGGTCCCATTTTACAGATGGAAAAACCAAGGCCGGGAAACGGAAAAGCACCTGCTTAGGTCACTCAGCTTTTCTGTTTTTTTTCAATCACACTGTTTGGAACACGGTTTATCTTTCTCTTTTAGGAGAGAAAAAGAGCCAAAATAAAGAGCCTGAAATTCAAAGCAAAAAAAGATCGAGGGAGGATTCCCGCTTGCAGAAATTCAGATTTCAGCGTGGGGTCTTAAATAAGGAACCGTCTTCACCTGGTAACTGGCACCTGTCAGACACCTCCCGCAGGAGGAAGACGCACCAGAAACCTCCCCGTTAAATGAGGGCCAGGCAGCCCGCGATTACACGGTTAGCCACAACTGTTTTGAGAGCCTAGACAACACGGTGGGACAAGGAACAGAAACGAAGTGTAAATGTTGACCAGGAAAAGATCAGCCGGCGTTATGCGCAGACGGGTGGAGCTCCCAGAGTCCGCACGTCTCAGCCCTTCGGTATGTGGGCTCCAAGCCTGCAGAACAAACCTGCCTCCACGCTGGGTCTGTTTCTTTTACTTTAACCTTTGTATCTATTGTTTTCCCTACAAGTTAAGAATGTTGCCTCGAGCCTGAAATAGACAGGAGAGCCCATTCTCCAGGCTCTGACCTTTAAGGGTGTAACGCTTTCCCATTCATTAAAAGATAACAAGTTGCAGAATAGAAAATGACATTTGTTTTGTTGGAGGTTTGCAGGGGCACCATGACCTGACCCCTGGGGACAGCTGCAGGAACAAAGGATTCCTGCACCGAGAGGTTTGCAACAGCCAACCACACCCCGTCTCCTTTTAATATAAAAGGAGCCTGAATTCTAACCTGGGGAAGATGGTTCTCTGGGACACTGGTCCACCATCTTCTTGGTCTGCTGGCTTTCTGAATAAAGTCACTATTCTCTGTCCCAACACCTTGTCTCTCGATTTATTGGGGAAAACAAAACTTTTGGTGAGGAACCTGAAAGAAACTGGCAGGAGGCGTGAAGAGGGAACCAAGCCCTTCCCTCCCGTCAGTGAGCGGTGAGGCCGCTACCACCCCAATGAATAGCCCAGTCTTCCAGGGTCTCCGTCTGCAGGTCCCCAGACAGCAAGCAGACACGGAGGCCTGGAGAGCCCATCTGGACGAAGCAAATGACAATGTAAGGATGAGAAATAAGACCAAGGATTCCTAGCTATTGTTGCTCAGTTAGACTCAGGCAAGTCCTGCTCCTGATGGATATAAATACGCCATAAACATGACTAAACGCCCTAAGATGAACTATGGAAAAAGAGGACGGTCTTCCTAAGCAAGATTCTTAACCCAGAGGCCTAGGGAGGAAAAATCAACTCCTTTACAGCAGAAAGGCCCTCTGAATAAAATCAAAAGACACGCCGACAGCCTTGGGAGCAACTGCTCTCAGCACAGGCAGCAAAATGCATTCAGTAAATCTCTTGTTTATTAAAACAAGAAAGGATGAGTGGCCCGGCGTAAAAACAGCGAAAAGACGGAAGCAAACAATTGGCCAAACACACGTGCGAAACCCACTCAACTTCACAGGTAACCACGGGAACACAAACTACAACGGCCACAAGTGAGCCATACATTTTGACTCATCAGACTGCCGACAATTTTAAAAACCAGGATGGGCCCCGAGGGCTCGGCATGGCCTGCGAGGCAGGGCTCCCCTAAGCTGGCGGCGGGGTACCCTGAACTGCACTCTGGGCGGCCATCTGGGCAAGCACGTCCCACACTTCATCCTTCGGGGCAGGAATCCCACGTCTCGTAACTCATGCTCGTGCACCAGGCGACTATTGCCACGATCTGCAGCCCAGGAAAGCTGGAGGTGACCCAAATCCACCTGCCTGACACTATCGGCTCACAGCAGCGGCCCCCAGCAGGTACGCATGGGAGGACCCAGGGGTCCGGCTCCAGCCCCCGTTTCTCTCACCCCTCCCTCCCGTGCAACCCACCAGGCCAGTCAAGTTTGGCTGCAGAAGTATGTGCAACCATCCACTATTTCCATCTCAGCTGCCAACACCAGGCCACCACTCTCATCTGCCCCGGGACCATCTCCCACCACCTGTACCCTCTCCCCTTCTCAGGCCAGCAGTGGGTTTCCGATGCACCCCAGTGCCCACCCACAGCCACCAGTCCCTATCCAGGGGATCCTGTCCCTACCTCGGGCTCCCAGGGAGCGGCTGACCCAAGACCGATCCTGCCTGCTGGCCTCCTCCAAGTCCTGACGCTCCCCACCCTGGTGGCCTTTGCATGTTCCATGTCCTCTCTCAGGGACGCCCCCACCTTTCTTCCTCCTCCCCTTGCAACCGAGTCCCCCTAAAGCCGAGTTCCCCAGCCGAGTTTATCATTAACCTCTCCATCCAAAACCTTATTTCCTTTCTTACCCTGAACCTGTTCCCCTCAAAATTGAGGAATATCAAAGAAAAAGGGGGGAATGAAACCGAGCAGGACCCTCTGGGGCCTTCCCGGGTACAAAAGCCCCTCTGTGTCCCCATCTCTTGTTTGTACAGAAAGGCTTTAGTCTCCTAGGCCTTTTCTGAGTTCCCAAGGGCAGGCTCAAGCTCGTACTAATTGGGGAAGTGAGGGAACACAGAGACAGAGCAGAAGCAGTTGAGCAAGAAAAGTAATGAAAGCTCAAACAAGTCAACAGTATGACAGAGTCCCAGTTCCTCTGTGGACAAGGGACATACATGGCAATCAGGTGCATATCTCTGAGTGGTTCTGCAGGAACTGAGACCCCCACCCAGGTGAAGGAGGGTTTCAATCAGATGTGTATCCCTGAGTGGTTCTGCAGGAACTGAGACCCCCAACCAGGTGAAGGAGGGTGACCATAAGTACAGGGACCCCAGACTGATTGGAACCCAAAGGCTGATGATGAAAATCCGTTACCTCACCACCAGCCAATCAGAAGAACGTCCACGAGCTGCAACCCTCCCCCCAGATGCTGCCTTTAAATCCCCTTCCCTGAGAGCCATCTGGGAGCTCCGGTCTTTTGAGCCTGAGCTGCCCACTCTCCTTGCCGGGCGCCTGCAATAAACACTGTGCTCTCCTTCACCACAACCCGGAGTCAGCAGATCAGCTTTGCTGTGCACGGGCACGAGTTCAGTTCAGCAACAGCCTCCTGACATTCCATCCACCCTGTCCGGGCCCCGAGCAGCAGCCCCTCCAGCCTGCACCGCCCCCCATAAGCCTGGTCTTACAGTGCAAGGATTCTCGGGGCTGGCAGGCGGCCGGCAGGAAGAGGCCCCGTGGACGTGCATCTGTGGGAGGCAGCCGCGGACACGCCGGCCTGGCTCAGCCCCAGGGAGCTGCCGGCCTCCACTTCTCAACTGTGAACCAGAATGAAACAGTCCCTGGCCTCACGCAAGGACTGTGTGGTGCAGGTCCCACAAAGGGCCTCCCCCAGAACTGGCGGGAGGCGGCACCTGACCAGCGCGGGCAAGTAAGATAAGAGAGCTGAGGACCAAGGCCACGCTCAGTGTGAAAGAGGGTGCGTGAGAAACGAGCACTGTGTGCACCTCCGTGATGGGGCAGGACCCTTATGAGAGGCCAGGTGTAATGCACAATGTGATTAATGCGTGCAAAGTTGCTTATGTCATATATGAAAGTTGCTGAGAGTAAATCCTAAGAGTTCTCGACATAAGGAAAAATATTTCTCTTTTGCCTTTAAAATTCTGCATCTATAGGACATGTGGATGTTCACTAAACACACTGTAGGCATCATTTCATGATGGACGTAAGTCAAATTATTATGCCGAACACCTTAAAGGGACACAGAGCTGTATGTCTGTTATATCTCAATAAAACTGGAAGGGGGAAAATAAATAAAAGACCAGAGAGCTAGCGTGTACTCCGTATGCACCACGGGTGGACACAGGGAGAAGGTGGTGTGTGCAAAGCAAGAGGTGCCCTCGCCAGACATCGAATCTGCCAGGACTTGACCTTGGGCGTCCCGGATCCGGCAGCGTGGGAAGTGAGTCAGAGCAGCCCCGGCAGATTCGACCAGGGTGGACGCTCTGACTGTGCCCCGCAGCGGGAGCCGCTCAGGAAGGGAGAGGAAGACCCATGTGCTGGTCCCTACCCTGCAGATGTGAACGACCCGCACCCTGGCACCGGCCCCCCCCCCGGTCCCTGCTCCTCGACGGACAGGCTCTCCTCTGGGCTCCGGGTCACTCAAGAGGGACATCCAGGCTCTGGGGCCTCTTCCCAGAAATCAGAATGTTCTGGGCTGGCACACGAGCTGGTCTTTGGTCCTCGTGGTCCATGTCCACTCGTCCCACCGAGAGTCACAGAGTTTCCCTCACGCTGGCCCTGCCAGTCAGCGTACGCCCTGAAGTGTCCCCTGGGGCTGAGGAATGCTTCTTCCACGGTCCTATCAAGGTACATCTCAATCCCACCCACCAGCGAGCCCCCCACGACGGGGCCTGACCCGCCGGCTCCGGACCCCTCGCCTCCGTGGTCACAACGTGACCCTGGGCAGGGCGGAACCCCGACACCCACTGCACCTCTCTGTCCTCCCGCAGCCACTGTTCAGCTCCCCGGTCCCACCCCACCCGATGTCCCTGACCACCTGCCCGGGACTCGGGACACGGGCCAAGTGAGCAGCAGAAACCCCGGGGCACCCTCTGCACCTCGGGTTCCTCCTCTGTGCAAGGAGAGCCCCAGCCTCCCTGCTTCCCAGGTCAGGGTGCGGAGTGGGAGCTCATTTGGGTAAAAAAAATTCACACCCGGCATCTCATTCTCCATCTCCCTGTGATGCGCGCGATTAAAGCTATCACAACGGGCTAACTTCACACAGTCTCTGGGAAAGGTTCCTAAAGTTCATCTCCATCTTTTTAGAATCCTATTGTAATGCACAGCCGTGATGCAAAGCGCTCAGGAAAGGTCAGAGCCATCACTCCGCACGGAGCCTTCACGGTGGGGGAAGGCGGTGTCCAGATCTGAGCGGGAATCTTTCCTTTCAACCCAAACCGCCCGCTTGAGCAACCGGAACAGTTCTCTCTGCAGATGGACACCATGTAGTCCTCACGCCCTCGCCCTCCCCTCCACACCTCCCTCGCTCACTGGTTCTCGACACCCCCTGGGTCTACCCTAAGGCTTGCGTGCTTCACCTGGATGGGATAACAATTAAAAATAAAGATCTGGTCCTGTCCCAGGTCCTGGGGCACAGCTCCTAAACCTCTCAGGTTCTCCAGATAGAGTACCTTTTGTATGTTAATGAGGTGACAGGGGGCAGGGGGCTGGTCACCAGAAAGGCCAAGACCGAATTACAGGGCTGGAACTTGCAGCCTCATCCATGACCTCCAGGGAGGGGAAGGGGGCTGGAGACTGAGTTCAGCACCAATGGCCAGTAATTCATCCATCATACCTGCCTGATGGGACCACCATAAAACCCCCTAAAGGGCAGGGCTCAGAGAGCGTCCAGGTCGGTGCACACTGTGGGGTGCTGCGAGGGGGTGCACCCAGAGGGGACACGGAGGTTCCAGGCACCCTCCACCCCAGACGTTCCCCTGCACGTCTCTAATCTGGCTGTTCCTGAGTTGGGTCCCTTATGATCCTTTGTGGCCATCTCAAGTCCTTTAACCAGACAGAGTGTCACGACTGAGCTGAATTGTAGACACCCAGCTGGTGTCCAAAGAGTTGGAGAACTGGGGTCAGGAGGCAAAAAAAACCCCATTCCTTTGATGTCAGAAGTATGGTGGGTAAAAATGGCTTAACCCAGGGCCGTCTCACCCTCCAGTGTTAGTCCGTCCTCCCCCGAGGTGAGGTCCTGGCCAGCAGAGCGCAGCGCCTACCCCCATCCTCTGCTGGTTCTGTGGTCACGCAGGGGCCCTTCGCGCCCTCGGGGGGCTTCTGACCTGCCGGCAGGGGCAGGGGCAGGGGCAGGGGCAGGGGGGAGAGGACACAGGACCCCTGGCTCACCCATCACCGTGCACCTTTCCCGCATCAGATCAGAAGCGCCACCTCGTCTACCTTCCTGTCTGTGCTGCTTAATCCTCCCTAGTTCCAACGCGCTCTTGGGAGGCACTCAGAGTGATGCTTCCCAGACCCGTCACATCCCCCACCAGTTAACGATGACCTGAGGACCAGGCGGCCCACACCGGGCAGGACGCGTAGCACACGCTCAGGGGACGCGCTGGACCAGCGGCTGGAAACGGCCTTCGCATCGCGGCCCCGCACTAGTGCCCGGCTTCCCACCGCCCGGTGGAGGCCGCAGCCCCCCGCCGGCGCCCCAGACTCACAGCCGACCGGCTCCTGTCACCCAGCCCATCACGTCAAGGTGGCATCAGCATTTCCGCTTAGCACCCACATTGTAACCCCCCAAAATGCCTGACTGTGCCGTCAAACCCAAGACCTAGGCTCCCCCTGTATTTGGCCGCAGTGACTCTGGACCTGGAGTCTTCAGGGCCTCTCTGAGCCCTGGGTGAGGCGACTGAGACAAGGGACCAACCAAAGGGACGGCTGGTGCCCCTGCCCAGTGCTCCCCTCCCTACCTTCCCCGGGGGGAGCAGGGATAGGGACCCCAGCATTCCCAGCGCCTGCTCCAAAACCACCCCCAAGACACCAAGGTGTGACCTGCCCTGTCCCCTCCATCTCTCCCGACTGCATCCTGCAGGTTCCTGGAGGCCGGGTGGCCTGTGACTGATGCGGCACAGAGCCCAGGACCCCGGCAACTTCCCTTAAGCCATATGCTACAGGGATTTACAAAAGGTAAAATGCTGGTGGCTCTCATTCAGCGTCTTTTATTTGAAAAATACGGGCTTTTTTTTTTTTTTTTCCCATTAAAGATGTTGCTTCAGTTTACAAATGACGGGTTTATTATTATTCTATTATTATTTCTGTCTTCATTTCTAAAATGACAAAGTCACAGGGCCACGTGGCCACAAGCTCTCCATGGGCTTCTGGCACTTGTAACAGCATCCTTCATAAAGGCAAAGGTGGGAGAAAAGGGGGCAGCAGGCGCTAGGCACCTGTGGACAGAAAGCCTCGGGTCTTGGGAAAGGAACCAGTCAGAGACTTCTTCTTTCAGAGATTTTCTCAGAAATGATACTGAATTCCAGAACTCCTCAGAGAGGTGACCCTCTGTACGGTGTCCCTGGCCAGAGCCCACGTGGAGGGCGCTCCCCTCAGGGGACAGGAGGGGACCCACGCTGGGCGGACCCCTTTGACCATGGCTCAGCTGCGCTCCCCGAAGGCTGGTCCCGGGCTGATCCGGGCCAGACGCACAGCTCTGAGTCACTCCCAACCGTCTTTCCTGCCCCCGTCCCCCGTGAGCCACCAAACAGGCAGCATCAGGGGGAAAATGTCACATGTCCAGTATTTCCAGTTTTCAAGCAGAGTTCCGGGACAGCCGCAGGACGGGGAGGCGGGCTCCTCCTCTTCCTCGGGGAGCGGACGCAGACCCACCGCGCAAGGTAGCCTTCCGGGCGATGCGCGCATGATGCGCGCACGATGCGCGCGGGATGCGCGGGATGCGCACGTGTTCCCATCACTGCCGGAGCCAGGATCGGCTCCGACCCTGATCCGGATCTGCCTTCCGATTCCAGAGGCACTGTCCCTCCGTGGACTTGCGAGCCCCGAGCGCGCAGCCCTCGGGCACCGCGGTGTCTCCCCGCCTCCTCCGGGCTCGGACCTCCCCGCACTCCCCGCACCCCCCGCGGCGGGATTACCACGCCAGGGCCTCCAAGCGCGCTTAAGGAGGGGAAAGAGGATCTATTCCTGACCTGCGGACGTGGGATTGACTCTTCTAAATAGGGCAAGGGCCTGGTAATGCCTGTTATCTCTACCCCGAGGAGCCGGCCCTGCAAGGAGGGCGGAGAGAAGCAGTGCCGGAGCGCACGTCCTCATCGGCCGGCAGCCCAGGGTCACCCTGAGAGGCTTTTCAAAAGTCAGATGAACTCAGATGGCACACGGATGCCCCGAAAGCCGGCACTGACCTACCAGAGCCTACGTGACTCGCCTCGGGGATGGAGGTCAATTCAGGTGGCCCCTCCCTGCATCTCTGGAACCACCCACAACGATCTCACTAAATAAGAAAAGGACAAAACTGTGAAGAGTTCCTGGTGCAGGAGCAGGTCCCTGCCTCCAAAAGGCAAGTCAAAACCCAGGCCCTTCTGGGCAACACGCGGAACTACAGAGCGGCCACTTCTGTCTGATGGTACATCCCCAGGCAGGGCAAAATATACCTCTGTTTCCGAACTTACCAGCTTCCAGAACATTCTGAACCCCAGAGTCCCAGGACTGTGGAGAACGTAGCATTCTTCCTGCAAAACTCCCCCAGGGAGCAGGAAATGTATGCTTGTTGAAGCCCTACTGTGTGCCGGGCACTGTGCAATGTATTGACTGACACTTCCCTTTGATATTTACAAACCCTGAAAGAATCAGCACCCTGGGCGGGGTCTGTGATCTCATGACACATGTCCCCGGGCATTCGAGTCGCTGGAAACACATCACCCGTCCTTTCCCTCTTCCTCCTTCCACGGTGGCATTCACAGGGGTCCGAAGACCTGGAAGTGCAATTCCAACTCTTCCACTAACACCCACTGGACCCCGAACCAGGCACCTATCTGACTGTGAGGGGCGCCCATTTCCACGTCTATGTAGAAGGAAGTCTCTCCCTCTCCCCCTTGCAGGTTTGTCCTGAGGACCCAATGCAACTCACAGCCTTGCAGAGTAAGGAATTCACCACCCCCTGGTCATGTTGTTCTGTTCCTTCCCAAACAGCAGCACAGCACCCTGTCCCAGCAGGGCTGGAGCTCCCTGGGAAAACACACACCTCGCCGTGATCCCATCCCAGCAACGGCAAGGATGTGGTACCAAAGGCCCACAGCAGCCGATTCAGGTTTCGGCGTTTTGTAAAATGATCTTCTAAACTCGGTAATTTACTCGGTAACTGCTCACATCTTAGCAGCCTTTCTCCCAGCATAAGGATAGATCTAAGGAGAAAGGAATGTAGAGAAATGAAGAATAAAAAGCTATAAGATACGCACACGCCAAAAATGAGCAAAAATGTCAGACGTTCCTCGTTATCCGTTATCACTTTAAACGTAAATAGATTAAATCCTTCAATCAAAAGCAGATACTGGCAGAATGGAGGGAACACACACAGACACACACACAAAACCCAACCATCGCTGTCTATAGAAGGCTCCCTTGAGGTCCAAAGACACAATCAGGTTGAAAGGGAAAAGATGGGAAAAGATACTTCACATTAAGATTAACAAAAGGAGACCTGAAGTCACTATATAGGAACGTCAGCCAACATATACCTTAAGTCAAGACTGTTACAAAAGACAAAGGACATCAGATATTGAGGAGACCCACCCCAAAATATATGAAGGGAGAAAGAGACAGACATACAACACTAGTTGGAGATTTTAACACCCCTCTTTCAGTAATGGGTGGAGCCACCAGACAGAAGATGAGTGAGGAACAGAGGACCTGAACGCACCATAAACCAACTGGATGTCACAGATGTGACGTGCGTTGAACACTCCCCTCAACCACAGGAGAACAGTCTTCTTAACGGCATGCGGGACTTTCTCAAGGATGACAGGACACAAAAAAGGTTTTCCATATATGAAAAAAACCTACAGCTATCATCATGCTCGATGGTGAAAGCTTCTCTCTAAGATCGGGAACAAGTCAAGGACGCCCATTTCCAACACTTCTATTTAACACAGTATCGGAAGTTGTAGCCAAAGCAATCAGGCAAGAAAAATAAATCAAAGGTACGCAAAACAGAAAGGAAGAACTAAAATCACCTCTGTTTGCAGATGGCATAATCTTATATGCAGAAAATCTTAAAAATCACACACACACACACAAGAAATTATTAGAGTTACTCAATGTACCAAAGCCACAGGATGTATCAACATGCAAAAATCAGTTGTGTGTTGACACACTAACAATGGCCAATCTGAAAAGGAAACTGAGAAAACAAGTCCATTTAAAATAACACCAAGAATAATAAAATAATTAAGAATAAATTCAAACCAAGAGGCCAAGACTTGTACCCTGAAAATGACAAAACGTTCCCATATGAATATGAATAAGACGTAAATGAGAAGAGACATCTTGTGGTCACGGATTGGAAAACTTATTGTCAAGTCAGAATAATCTTCAGACTCAACGCCCTCCTATCAAAATCTCACTGGCATCTTTACAGAAATAGAATTCATATGGATTCCCAAGGGACCCCGAATAGCCCAAACCATCTTGGAAAAGAAGAATAAAGTTGGGAAAGTCACATTTCCGGAGTTCAACACTCCCTACAAAGCTACAAGTAGGCAAAACCGCAGCCTTGGCCTGAGAACAGACGCAGACTTAACAGAACAGAACCGAGAGCCCATAAATGAGCCCTCACGTACGTGGTGGGTTAAACTTTCAACAAGGATGCCAAACCATTCAGTGGGGGGAAGGGAGTCTTTTCAACAAATGATTCTGGGGAAACTGGACTTCCACTTGCAACAGAATGACGTGAACGCTTACCTTACCCCAGAAACACAAATTAGCTCAACGTGGATCAAAGATCTAAACACAGGAGCTGAAACCAGCTCTTAGCACACACAGGGGAGTATCTTTGTGACAGTGGATTGAGAAATGACTTCGTGCGGACGGCACCCGAACAATAAAACAGATCCACTGAACTTCATCAAAATTTAAGACTTGCATGTATCACAGGACAAGAGCGTGGAAAAGACCGGCCACAGAAAGGGACCAAACAGTTACCAATCGCGCAAATGCTAAGGGATTAATATTCAAAATATATAAAGATCTCCTGCAAATCAACAACAAAATGCAGATCAAGATCACAATGAGGTACCACCTGCTGCCTATGAGGACGGCTGCTATTTAAAAAAAAGGGGATAAAAGAGATAAATGACAAGGTCCTACTATACGGCACCGGGAACTTTATTCAATACCGTGTAACAGTCTATAATGAAAAAAAAATCTGAAAAGGAATATACGTATGTGTGTGAGTAACCGAGTCACTACACTGTACTCCAAAAATTAACACGGCATTGTAAACCGACTATACTAGAATTAAATATAAGTAAATAAATAAAAATAAATTTAAAAAAATTTTAAATGGGGGGAGGGAGGGAGGACGGGGAAGGAAGGAAAAATTGGAAAATACTGAACTAGTGAGGATGTGGAGAAATTTAAACAGTTGTGCACGGCTAATGGGAATGCAAAACGGTGCAGCCACTGTGTTAACTGTCTGGGGGGTGTGGCCGTGAATATTAGTTCCTGTGACATCGCTGAACCTTCGAGAAGCACCGAGTTGTGCACCAGCAGCACACGTCTAGGGAGATGCTTGATAAAAGATGACAAAGGAACGGAGTCCAAAGCCCCTCGCGGTCTGTCCATGCACGTGTTGGACATCTAGGGTGGGCAAGAAACCCCAAATTCCCCAGGGGTGGAGACTGCTTCCAGCAAACACCGCTGAGGGCGCAGGAGCAGAGATGCCAGCGGTCTGAAGGTGGTGCTTGGAACCCAGGGTCACTTTTAACGGCACCTGAAGCCCCGCATCCTGGGGCACAGGCACCATGCCTGCCGCTGGTCACCGGTCCCTTCATCCTCACAGAGCCGAGACGGGGAGGGCGCCCACGTCCTCCTCCCTCGGCTGGCAGTGAGACAGCAGCCTCCAGGGACAACAGCTCCCTCGGCGTGGCGCCTCCAGCAGGTCCTCTGTCAACACCCTGGGGGGGACTTCAGCCGCCAGTGACAAATGTCAGTTGACCAAAGAGATGATCGGTGTGTGAACAGGTGATCCTGTTTTTCTGAAGACGGCGGGTCCTGTGTGCAGAGCAGTCAGTCCAGCCCCATCCAGAGGGCGAGCGCTCCCCGGCTTCAGCATCTCTGCCCTGGAGCCGTCCGACAGGCTCCCCCCAGGAAGGCGCAGGCTCGGGACAAAGATGCTGTGGGACAAGATGTGTGTATCCGAGGCTCTGACACAAGACTAGACATGTCAACGAGGCTTTGAAGGAGTCCACCAGGCCTTGGTCTTCTGTTTTCAGCAGAGAAAAAGGTCCAGTTCCCCCAGGAGCCCCCATCTCCCCATGTCCACAGCCAGCTCCTGCACCCACTGCCCATCACTGGGCTAAGAGCGAGCGGACGCGTTTATCTGGGTACCGTTGTTACTTGTTACATATTAAAAAATTATGATTAGAAACGGTGACACACCGCCATCCCATGGCCAACACCCAGAGGCTGCGGGATCCTGGACTCCGGCTGGATGGCCCGAGAGCAGTCAGGGAGCCTGTCTCCAAGAACACGCGCACCTCAGAGCCCCTAGCCACCAAAAGCCACGGCGAGAACAGTGTCCTACTGACCGCCACAGCCCTTCCAGGTGGCCCAGGGCGGCCCTTCCGGGCCAGCGCGTGGATCAGAACCGAGCCATGATGTGAGCTGGACCCCAGCGCATCCTGGTGCCAGCCGGCCACACGGGATCGCTGGGCGCCTGGCCACCAGGGCTCGGGCACCAGGGCGCAGGGCGCAGTGCAGGAATCGGAGGCTGGTCCCCAGGCCTTGAACCTGAAACAGGAGGGCCAAGCAGAGTGGGTCAGACACCACCTTGTCAGCCTGACCCGTCTGGGCCTCTGCCTGGCCGCGCTGGGACGAGCACAGGGGCACGGGCCTGACAAGGCCCAAGGCCAATGATGGCCTGCCCACGTGGCCTGCACCTGGCAGCCACAGGCTCGTGCCCAGGGGTCCAGGCGGTGGGATGGCCACGGCACCAACTAGAAGCTAACCCTCTGCCCCCTGTCCCTCCGCCGGGTCCATCGGGAGACACACACAATGGAACCACCAGCTTCTCTCAGTTGCTCAGGCCTGGGCACCAGCCTCCTGGCCCTCCCTCCCAGAACATCCAAATAAAACATGTGCATAAGTTCGAGCCCCGCCACTGGCTCTGCTCTGGGCAGGCCAGAACCAAATGTGGAAAAAAAGGAATAAGGCAAAAATTGGAGCAAAGAAACCACGTAAGGAACAAGGGGGAAAAAATTTAACTAATATGGATACATTATATATACACGATTTTTAAAAATATTATCTATGAAACAAGAATATTATGACAGTAAAATAAGAGTAATAATTTGGGGGTAATGATGGCGTGCTGTAGGTTCCTCAATTGTAACAAATGTTCCACTTTGGGGGAGATGTTGGGGGTGGTGGTAGATAGGAAATCTCTGTATTTTCTGCTGAATTTCGCAATATATCTAAAACTGCTCCAAAAAATAAAGTCTACTTAAATAATAACCAAAAAAGACAGATAGAGGTCCTTAGAAAATAAACTCAAAAAACGGAAGTTTAAAATCCAGTAGAAAGGTTGAAACGTCACGTTGCTGCACTCCACCACCTAGAGGAACTCAGCAGATTCAGATGGGAGCTAAAAAAAGTAATGGCAAAACCAGCCCAGGCAGCTAACAGCCAAATAAAAGCTATTCTGTGGGTGGGGGGCGGTAATTAGGTTTATTTATTTTTTAGGGGAGGGACTGGGGATTGAACCCAGGACCTCGTGCATGCTAAGCATGCGCTCTACCACTTGTGCTACACCCTCCCCCAATAAAAGCTACTCTGGAAAGAAAGAGGAGGAAGGTGGGGAAAAAAAAGGAAAAAAAGAAATTGGGGAACTAATTCAAAAACATGTCCCAGCCCCAAGGATCTGAGTTTCCAGCTTGAAGATGCCCTTGACGTAACCCACACTGTCGATGTAGAACCACAAGGCGTACCTTCAAGGGATTTCTGAATAAAGACACAAAGAGAACGTCCTGCAAGCTTCCAGACACGGAAAAACAAAAACAAAGGGGGAAAAAAAACAGTGAAACGTGGAGAGAACCGTTAAGAATGTCTTTATACCTGCACAGTCCCCCAAAAATGTGCATGCACGTCTTTTGGGGGGGAAGCTAGCGTGAACTGTTCTCCATCAAACTGTGGGGGGAAAAGGAAAGAGGAGTCATGGAACCGAAGAGAAAAACTGAGGGCAACCCCAGGATGGTGGAGAAGGAAGCGGAGGCAGGGAGCTGCCGAAAGGCACACGAGTCATTGCTTCCAGAAAGATAAGGCTGGCTGGACACCGGGGGCGTCTGCAAGAATATTTGCACACCTGTGGCGGTTTGCGGCGGGGGTGGGGGCGGGAGAGGTGCGTAAACTCCAAAGCAAACGCAAACACAACTCCAGAAGGAAACAAGATGTCCCACGAGGCAGAGGACGTTATCAATCGCAGAACATACAGCGCGTGGCTCGACCCTGAGCACCAGCGCCAGGCGGTGCGCGCGGGTCCAGCCGGCGTCACCACGGAGACGGGGGGAGGCGGAGCACAGGTGCGGGATGCCGATGGGACAGCGGTCCAGCGCCTCGCCGGCCACGCAGGGAGGGCACAGGATCCTGCGTGAAGCTGCGGCCTGCGGGGATGGAGGGGAGGCAGGCAGGGGCGAGGAACCGGAATACGTTAGGCGGATGCCTGCTTACAGACGCGGCGGGAAACACAGAAGAGGTCGGCTGCGGGTTGTTGCGGCATCGAATCTTCCAACTGTGTCCAGCTCTAAAAACCAAGTTTCAAAGTCTGCCCTGGGTGTTGAGGGGTTAAAAAGCCCACTCGAAGGGACAGAGCTTGGTCAGGCCAGGCTGGGAGAGCACAGCCAGGGGACAGCAGGACACGGTGGGGGCTGCCGGTGTCCCACGCTGTGACAGGGTGACACTGCTCCCAGGGTGGGGAGACGGGCCAGGCGGGCATGTGGTTAAGCAGTGACCCAGCTGAGCAAGGGACCCATCCGGACTCACCCCTCCCCACCAGGCAGATGTCACAGACATCATCAACATTCCAGAAAAAGCAACCTGGAGGCCCCCTGGGAAACCCCCCCACACCCCCGTGCAGGACACCTGGAGGGCCGTGGACAGCCCTCAGCTCCACCGCTCGGCCCACGGGAAGATCTCCAAGCCGGGTCCCAGATTTGGAGCAAGGCGCCGTCCTTAGGCCAGGGGCGACCTCCTGCCTGCACGACACTTCTGCACGGACGTCCGAATTTAAAACGTTCCCTCAGATCAGAGTGGCTTTTTGGTCATTATGAGTTTCTTGGAGCAGGGAATCCTAAAATTATCACTGCCATTACACACAGGGTATGGGAAAAGCTTTTATATTACAGGCAGTTCTCAACTCATCAAAGGCTGGAAGCAGACACTCCCAAGGGATGCAAGTTTAAAAAAAATATTAAATAGGTAAGTGCACCAAAGAGGAGTGAGTACGTGCCACGCGGATTTCAAGAAGCATCTCAAGTGTGATCCAGGCAGCTGGAGGTTCCTTCGTGTTGGCACCCATGTGACAGGATGAGACAGAAGGTCCCCAGGGGGTCACCATTTCCCCTTCACGGTTCTCTCTTGCAGAGGGCCCCCCGGGAGACACCGGATGGCTCGCAGGCAGGGCCAGACAGATGGGCCCCCTGGGCAGTCCCTCGTGCAGTGAAACACCACCTTAGGACCCCAGCTGCCAACCCTGCTTTCAGTCGTGGTGACAATGACACAGTGAAGAGGGCCAAAACACAGCAACGACTTTCCACGCCAAGTGCACAATGAGCCGATGTCCCCAGGCAGGATTCCTGCTGCTGGTCCCCAGGCCCGCTGTCCTGGCTCAAAGAAGCAGCCAGGACTCGAGGGGATTCCGCCCACGGGCACAGCCCTCGGAAAGCGTGTGACAGCCACTCCCCAGGGGCCCAGCCAGCCCGTCGGGACCAGCCATCCACTGCTCACTGAGGTCCCAGCTGGGACAAGTGTCTCTGCAGACTCGAGACACCAATCAACCTGGGGATCCTGAAGACAGATGGCCCCCGGTCCCACATGCCTGCACCCGGAGGTCTCTCTGCACCCACCTCTGCCCTTAGCATCCTACCCATGGGAAGTTCAAACTGCTGCTCATAGGCCAGAAAAGGGTCCTTACTCGAAGGGACTGGTGCTCAAAGCAGGTTACGGTCAATTCAACAGGGTTTTGTCCAGGAGAGAGCACTGGGAGACAGAAATGCAATACGCAGAGCCTCCTTTGCAGTGAATTGAAGGACCTTGCAAATTAAGAGCACGCGGCATCGCCAAGCTCTGACACGTGCCAAGGTTTACACACCCCGGACGGCACCCTACCTTCCCCACTGCCCTCCGAGGTGAGCAACCCTGTGACTCTCACTTTACTGATGACCTTAGTCAACCTGCCCACCTGCCTAGTAAAAGGAAGAACCACGAGTCCAACTGAGGTCTCGTGGGGTCACCAGGATTGGTGCCCATCCTGGGGGAAGCCAAAGGGGGCAAGATGGCGGCACTCACGCCCCCCGGAGATGCTACGACGCACAGGCCACCGTGGCCGGTCAAGCCCAAATAAGGTCCTCAAATTAAGGGTCTGAACAATCGAGGAAAACCCTCCCCCAATTCCATACGCAACTTCAATGGCTGAAAAATAACATTCCAGTGTCCCAGTGGCATCCAGTCACGTGCAAACCAGCACTTGGGCGAGCCAGGCGTGGCTCACCCCACGCCCATCCCTTCCACCGCACGAACCAAAAGGGATCTCTCTCCTTGGAGCTGGTGTATCCCCAAAGCAGAAAGTCGCAAGCGCTCATTTCTTCCTCTGAGACTCTTTTCGTCCTCAGGGACATGGCTTTTTTTTTGTTGTTGCCACCTCTCAAAGCGGTCACACCACTATTCCTTGCACTATTGAAGGAAAGCTGTTGGTCCTCCCACGACTCAGCAAGGGAAGTCAGCGACAGAGTGGTCCCCGCTGGACGGAGAAGGTTAGGGAAGCAGAGACATGCTTCCCAGAAGCATGTGTCTAAAAATGCTCAGAAGGATGCTGGCCAGGGCTTGAATGGACCCTATCAGTTACACACCCATCAGCACACAGACCCCGCGAAAGGTTCCCAGATTCCCAAAGCCTTGCCTTCCAAGTAGCCTGTCTGTCCTAACATCTTCCATAATCCCCCATCCTTGAGCAAAAAAATAAATTAAGACAGGGGAAATCCCTTCTCCACTGGCAGAGTTTTATTTAAATTTTGAACCGATGGCTGATTGTTTACAGGAAAGACAAAACAGCCACGTCTTCCTTATGAGCCCCATGCGATTCCATCTTGATTTAAGAGACTGAGAAACAGACCCGGAGATCGTGCCCCAAACTGCAAAGGCGCAGTTGCTTCCCATGACACAGGACAGAAAAACTCTCCGCACCCAGTCTCAGAGTCCCGGCAGGCGGGCCAGCCAACCGAGCCAGCAGCTCACATAACAGCATCCTACCAGTGTGCCCGTTTCTCTCCCCCTGCAGTTAAGACTTGGACAGCATTCCAGGCAAGTTAAGTTCCTTAAATTATGCCACCTTTATATCATTAGGTTTGATCAACTATGCCAACCTAGGATTGCCAAAGCTCTGGGAGGAAAATGAAGGCCCAACCTCTGCTCAAGGAGCAGACTGGTGTCTGCAGGTTAGACCTGGTCCCCGTCTAGTGCTGTCCCTGAAGCAGTGCAGACAACAGGCAACAAGCCAGAGATGACTTTCGGGACACACAGGTTTTAATAAAACCCTGTTTTAATTACAGGAAACCTGGTTACCGTATCAGATTCATGACTGCGTGAGTAACAAAGTTTTCTCCCAAAATAAGTATGTATTTAGGTACAACAAGTGAGTGGACGAAGGACAGCACTGATCATGGCCTGGTGACACGGCAGGCATCTGGAAGACGGGGAGCCTCAGAAATGGGAACAGAGCTTCCTGTTTCTGCAGGTGGGTGACTGGCAGGGGAGAGCTGTTAGGACCATGTCTCCGTCCGAGGCAGGTGTTCCGGGACAGAAGCATGAACCACACAGGACGTAAAAAAAAAAACCAAAAACCAAAAAACAAAAAACCCAAAGCTTAGGCTCTGGTGATACTGTTGTTGGCTGGCCACGAGACCCCAGGCACGGCAGTTAAGCCCTGGGGCCTCAGTTTCCATACCTGTAAAATGGGGTCAGTGGGCTGTAGAGGATTAAAAGCAGCTTTGAGGCTTTGAACACGTCCCCTAAACAGTGACATGCTACAGAAGCCTCGGTCGCCACACTTCTCGGGCACGCAGGCAGCTTGCTGAGTTTGTGACTCTGCCTGTCCTCAGGTTCCCTCCCTGTAATCTGGGGATTGGCCCCCGTGGCCCTTTTCTGCCAGGCGCTCCCAGTAACACTCAGATATTGTGTGCACGCCTCCCAGGGTTCTGGTCTTTAACAGAAAAGCCTCGTCATCTCGAATCATTCCTGGAAACACTTTGTTTTCAGAGCCCTTCCCCAATAAAGTACTACCCTAGCAGACACTTCAGCGTAGCCAAGAGCTGGAATTTCTTTTGCCAGAGAAACCTAGATCCCACCTGTTTTTGCCTCCTGGAAAGAACGCGGGGGGGGTGGGGGGTGGGGGATGGGGGGGCATGGGACTCGAGGTCACCTCTCGCGGAAAATTCGCAGCTCAGGGCTGTAAACCCCAGCCAACGCCTGTTATTGTGCTAACAACATGTGTTCTTAGTAAAACCGAGCCAAACGTTAAATACAGCCCCGTGTCTGGAACCCGGGACCTCCAAACGGCTGAATCAGCATTTTCGGAAACAAAGTGTTCTGGGCAGGGCCTGGTAAACAGCGGCGGAGAGAAAGTTGTGCAATAAGGCGTATTTACTCACGAGCGCTACTTCTCTGAGTCTCTGCCTTTGCATCCCCTTGAATGAAGCCGGGTGCAACCGTTTGCAAAAAAAAAAAGCTTGCTGGCGAACGCAGCGCGAAAGATCCAGGCCCGGGCAGGGTCACCTGTGGCTCCCCTTCGGGGACCCAGGGTTTCGCCAAAGCCAACGCCAAAAAGTTGGCCTTTCTTGCAGTCCCAAGAGCAGAGGAACACAATAAAAAGTGAATACCCTCCTTTCCGTACCGCCCGGCGCACACGCTCCAGGGCCGCGGCCAGGCAGGCGTTCCGAGCGGCGCTCGGCAAGGCGGGGAGTTGCATCAGAATTGCCTCCTGCGACCCGCGCGGCTCTTATCGCATTTCCACGGCTGGCGGCCGGCTGCTCCGGGACCGGGGAGGGGGTGGGGGGGGGGTAGGCCCCGCCGGCGGCGGCGGCGGCGGCGGCGCGGAGCGGGGTACCGGCACCGGCCGAGGACGGGATTCCGAGGCCCGGCCGCGCTCCAGCTCGGGAGCGCCCGGGGGCGCCCACCCTCCGGGCGGCCCGGGAGCGCGGCCTCGGCGCCGCACAGGACGGTCCCCGCGCGCGCCGCGCCCGGGTCCCCGCCCGCGCGCACCGCAGCCCCCCGGCCCCGGGGCGACGCCCTTCCGCCCGCCGCGCCCCCGCGGCGCCCGGCGTCCCCGGCCCCCGGGCGGCCGGCGCAGACAATGCCGGCGCGGGACCGCCCGGCCGCGAAGTAACTTGGCGCCGCGCTCGCCGCCCAACTCCGTACCTGCCGCGGCGCCGCTCCCGGCCGCCTCCGCGTGGCCGCCGGCGACCCTCGGCGCGGCCGGGGCGGGCGCGGGTCCCGCGGGGCGAGGGCGGCGCGCAGGGCGGTCCCGGTCCCCCGCGCGCCGCCGCCGCCTCCTCCGGGCTGCGCGGAAACTTCGGGCTCCGCGCGGACGTCCGCGGCCTCCGAGCGCCCGGCCCGGTCCCCTTCCTGCCTCCTCCCGGCCTCCCCACCCCCTCGATGGGCTTTAAACCCGCCCGGCCCCGCCCGCCGCCGCCGCCGCCGCCGCCGCCACCTCCGCCTCCGCCGCCTCCGCCTCCTCCCCCGGTCGCTTTTCCTGCTCCTCCTCCCGCCGCCGCCGCCGCCGCCGCCGCCCGGACCGCTCGGGGCCGCCAGCGCGGGCGGAGCCGCGGCCTGGGCGCAGGGCGTGGCGCGCGGGGGGCGCGCGGGGCGCGCGGGGCCGGAGTCCCCGGAGGCCGCCGCCCGGGACCGGCAGGCGGGCGGGGGGCGCGCGGACGCCCGGTCCCGCGCCCGCCCCAGGCTCGGACTCGGGCTCCCGCCCCGCCAAGACCCCTCGGACCTCTCCCGAAGGGCGATCTGCGAGCGAATTCTTGGAAACTCCAGCAGGAGCCGCGCCGCCAGATCCTTTATCCCGGGCGCAGCGGCAGGACGGGACCGGGAGAGGGGAACCCGGGCGCGCGGCGGCCGCAGCCCGCCAGGTCTGGAGCCTCGCCTCTCCCAACCTCAGTTTCCCCGTCTGCCTTGAGCCCCGGCGTGGGCGTGCGGGTGGCGTGGGGAGGTCCTGCAGCTTTTCTTAACGCCGCCCAGCCTCAAGCCCGTATCTCTGAAATGGGCTGATAAGCCAGCCTCAGCCTGGGGGTTAAATAAGGTATAACTTCTCGTGCCCTAAAGCGAAAGGCAGGAAGGAACCCCTGCATGAATGGAACCCTTTCGTGAACACGATGATGAATGTCTCCATCGAATCAAGATTATAATACAAACAGGGTAATAACAATAATTATGCCTTTTTTCTCTGGGTTTTCCTGTTATAAAAACAGCTGTGATAAGGTACCTTTGCTGAGCACGTGGGCTGTGCCAGTCATTAATCCTGTAATTTCACAGCCCCCTGCCCCCTCCCTGGCCCCCTGAGGTTGTCACTAGGAGAGGCCCACGGCACACACTGGGAAACCGAGTCTCCCCGAGGTTGAATACGTTGCCAGAGGTCAAGGAGCTGGTAAGCGCAGAATAAGGATTATGCCAAAACCCTTTAGGACACTTTTATAGCTCTTTTTTTACCCCCTTTGGCTGGATGCATGGATGAATGAAAGGTCATCCTTTCCTGTAACTGAATAAGCCTCCGGGAGGTACCTACCCGTGGCTGAGTCCAGAAAACCCCAAGCTGAAAGGCAAGGATGCAAGAGAGCTTAGGTTCCCAGAAGAAGGGAACAAACACAGAGACTCCCCGTGTAGACAGAGGATTCAGAGCGGAGTAAAGAAGAGAAAGCAGGTTTGGGGTCATCTTCTGGGAAGTCATACGCGCTGAATCTTACATCATGGCTGAAGGCACGGGTCAGAGCACCAGCCCGCACTAGCCAGGAAGCCTGGTGGGCGATGTTTGAAAAGCACCCAATACGTAGGTCTTTTTTTTTTCCCCCTGGATCGTTTGTAGGTAAGTTCTGTACCCCATCGCCCCTTCTTTCGTAAGAGTAGAGATATTATACGTAACCACAGTGCACTCACCAAATTTGTACATTGATACAAAATATGTGTGTCTCCTCTTGGTCAGTATTCCATCCCTGCCAGTTGATCTGACCATGTCCTTTATTGCATTTCTTTCCCCACCATCACAAGATCCCCCCAGGGTCAGGTTAGGGGTCTCAGAACATCCGGGTATTCAAACATTACCCTTCAGTGAGAAGGGATGAAAATAAACGTCCGCTAGTGTCATGCCGACATGGATCCGAGAATTCCTCGGCCAGGCCCTCATTCCCCACATTTCCCGGCTCTGCCGAGACACCCGTGCAGGCCTGTCTCCCTTCTGGGCAGGGGCCACCCAGCACCATGTGATCCAAGGTCACGGACGTGTCACTCTGCTGGTGGCTGTGGCTACAGCTGTGCCCTGTGCCGTGATCCGAGCCAGACAGTCCTGTGGGCGGACTGCACCTTGGAGCCATCGCCAGCTGCAGGTTCCAAATGTCCCCTGGCCACGTGCTCCCACCCACGGGGTTGGAAGCCGCTGTGCAGGGCCACCACGCAGTGTGTGGGTGGCCCTGGAGAAGCAGCCCCCTTACCAGGGGCAAGGCTGTGTGCCTTGGTGCTCAAAAGCTTCACCAAGGGAAATGCACTGTTTACCCTGAGCGGTCAGGACCAAAAGGAAGATTTCGCGATAGTGAGGAATTCAGGGACCCAAATACGAGCAAGAAGGTCCTTTCATCTGACCGTAGAGAATCTGCTAGACTCTAAAGACGATTAGTAACGACTGACTGTCACCACGTGCTCCTCACGGGTGTCATCACAGCAGGGGGAGTGCCTGGCGCCGAGTGAGCGGGCACTCCGTGAGATCAGCCAGGCCTGGGAAGTCGTATCACGCCAATGAGTTTATCAGCAGAGCAAGTGAACGGAGGATGTGAATGATGGGCCCTGGGGCCCCGGCTCTGTCTCAGACCTTATAACACCCTCGATGAAGGAGAAGGGAGAAGGCGAAGGGGTCCCCGGACAGCCTGAACCCGCTCCGGCGGGTGAGGCCAGGCCTGCAGCCCCGCCGTGCACAGGAGGGCATGCCTGGAAGGCAGCGGTGAGCAGCACTAGGGGCGGGGATTGATCTGCGGTCCTAACACAATCTCAAGATGCCCTGGGCCTACCCTGCCGCCCTCCGGAGTTCATGCCTCCGGGCTCAATCTGCATTTTTTAAGATGCACCCCGACGATTCCCATGTGCACCGGTATTCCAAACGGGGTGATTCTTTGAGTCTCCTAAACAGGGAAGTACGGGCTGCCCCCGGCATACAGAGGTGGGGAGACTGGCGGCATTCCGGGAGGGCCTCCTGGTGGCAGCAACACCTCAGCGGGGTCCTGGAGTATCCAGGGTGGTCAGTTCCACCAAGAGGGGGCCAAAGAAGGCCTGACAGATTGAGAGAGACTTCAGGGCTCACCGAAGCCAAGAAAGAATTTACCACACTGGCTATAGTTCATCGTAGCATGCTGGGGCCGGAGGACAGGGCGGGGGCTCAGAAGGCTTGATAAAAGGCCAGGATGGAACCATAGAAGGGACTTCTCTCACGTTCAGGCATTTCTACATTATCCCAAGGGAGATGGGGAGGTCCGATCTGTCGGTCATGGGGCCTACGGACACGATTTACACCCCGCCGAGAGGCGTTGCCCGTGGTCCTCCAAGATCCCCGTGTTGCCTTGGTCCCCACACAGCAGTTGATTTGCTGGGGGATGACCCCTGGCCAAGGTGCAGTGCGTTTGCCAGAGGGCGGAAGGATGGGCCAGTCAGACGCCGGCACCTGGGCTGGGGAGAGGGTCTGGACAAGGAGGCCAGGCGAGGCCCAGCATGAGAGCAAAAGTCAGCCCCAGACGGGTGCCCTCCATCCCGTGTCTCCGTGAGCCTGGGTTACACAGTCCGTTTCCAGTTTCCACCGAAATCCATTTCTCTTACGATGTCTTCCCATAAACTTGCCTTTTCCCGAGGAAGCTGGAATCAGAATGGCTTCACCGCCAGGAGCTCACTGGGGGACCCTTTTTCTGTCTGGTTTACGGAGGTCAGGAAAATTCACCTTGTGTGGCGGTTGGTGAAGGTGTGCAGCTGCGTTGCCAGGACATCGGCTGAGGATGGGGAAGACTCCCCTCTTCCGGAAAGGTTCCCTGAGGCCCCCTCCCCACCCCCAGCAGCCGCTGCCGGGTTTTCTGTCCCAGTGATTTGCCTTTTCGAGGTGATGGCGCGAATGGAACCGCAAAACGTGGGGCACTTTCTGTCCGACCTCTTACACTTGGCGTAACGCATTCGAGGTTCACCCATGTTGTTCCCTGAATCGGTGGCTTGTCCCTTTTTCATGCTGCTGACCTCAATTTGTACATCCATGCACTGGCTGATGGAAATTCGGGCCAGCCCCAGTTTGAGACAATTATGAATAAAAGAGCTTCACAGATTTTTTTTTTTTCCTGGGAACATAAGTGTTCATTCGTCCTGGGTAAGTTCACGAGGAGTGAGATGGACGGTCAGGTCGTCATTCAAAATGTGTTTCGCTTTGTTAGAAATTCGCCAGACCTGTACCAGTCCCATCTGCACCAAAAACGGACTCGGGTTCCAGTTCTGCGTCTTGATCGACACTTGGTGTTGTCAGATTTACTAATTTTAGCCGACCTGGCTGGTGCGTCATGATGTCTCATTCTGATTTTAATGTGCCTTTCCGTCATGGCAAGTTACACAGAGCGCTTTTTCTCACGTGCTCACTTGCTATATGTATACGTTCTTTTCTGAAGTCTACATCTTTAGCCCTTTTTTTTTTCTTTCATTTTTACACTGTTTTCTTAGCACTGACTTGTGAGAATTCTGTCTATATACTGCATACCTGTACTTTAGGAGACACGTGTTTTGCAAATATATCTTTCCCTTTTTTGTGTTACTTTTTTTGTTCTTTTGGGGGGAGGGGAGGTAATTAGGTTTATTTATTTATTTATCTTAATGGAGGTCCTGAGGATTGAACCCAGGACCTCATGCATGCTAAGCACAGTGGTCTACCACTGAGCTACACCCTCCCCTAGAAGTTTTCTAGTTTTAAGTTCCTGCGTTTAGCTCTGCAATCCAACGTGAGTTAGTTTCCGTAGAAGACGTGAGGTGAGGGTCAAGGTGCTGTTTTGTGTTGCGCAGCAGGTGTCCCCTGTCCCACTGGGTGACCTGAAGGAGTTGGAACAGCCCAGGTGTGTTACAGAAAACTCGACCTGGCTTCACCGTGGAGCCAGGCGACCGGCTGGGGACTTCTGCTGGTGGGGACAACGGTGGGTTGCAAGGGAGAGAATGGAAGAGGTTCTAAATTATTGGAGGCAGGCATCTGCGGGCCATGGGTGGGACTGGAGATTCTTGGCAGAGCGGAAGAGGGGCTGGGGGATTGGAGAGGAGGGGCCCCCCAGTCCTCCCCACTGCCCCCATGGAAACACAGGAAACTCCAACGGGCAGCCTGTGTACAAGCAGACACATTTTTTTGTTAGTTCGTAGAGAACAGAGGTGGTCAATACTATGCTTGCAATTTTTAGAAAATGGTTAAAAGTCTGAATCTTTTGCATAAAAATCAGTCTTAGCTTCCACCAAAAAATCAGTGCGTTTAGCACAAGGGGCCCCCGTTCTCAGGAGGCAGCAGGCCTCTGGGGCCGCACAGCTGAAGAGATTTCTTCTCATGTGGCCTGAGGATGGTCTCAGGCCCCTGCCCTCGCAGTAAAAAGTGTGACGGTGAGCACCAGGCACTTTTAACCTCTATGTTGGGGGGCGGTTTCTAACAGCAAAAAGGAAGGCCTGGGGAAGGTGGCTGCTAATTGGACAGCTGACCATCTCTGGACCAAAGGACATGATCCTAGTAGCAGGGGAAAGCCAAGACCCCCACCTCCTGCAGAAGCTTCCTGGGGATCAGGATCTGGGTGCGGAGACACAATTCTGAATCCTTAAGTATCCAAACCTATTTATGCCTCTCCATCACGAGGTCCTTTTCAACCACTTAAAAAAAAAAAAAAAGCCAAGGCAGCCCCTTAGCTCAGTTCAGAGTTAATTAAACACTAACATCGTACAAACTTTGCATAATGAAATATTCTTCCAGCCCAGGACACTTTATGGTTTTAATCCCCAAAGCTGCAGAGCTAATAGGAGAATCTAAAATAGGAACAAAATTATTTAACTGATTCACAGCCACCGAGGATTCCGTGAGTGGCGCAACTTGCGTGATGTGTGACGAGCTCAGTCAGTGGAGGTCTTCCAGGCAGCCTCTCAACGTCGGTGTTTAAATTGCTAAAACCAGAACCTGCTTCAGTTCACCAGCCCACGTTCTTTAAGAGGATTACTCTGCCTGCAAGTGGTGTGAGACCACGCAGAGAGCAGACCAGCTGGTCCTGGACAACTTGAGGAAGATCTCGCAGCCAGCCCTTGTGGTGACCGGAAGCCCAGTCCAGGTAAGCGGTGATCAGGGGCATCTTAGGCTTCCATCCTGGGGCCACGCTGCTGCTGGACGAATGTGAAAGAATAGTGTCATTATGATCGTGTGCAAAGCCTTTCTGGTTTGTTCCACCATCAGCGTCACCCAGGGTTTAGAAGTCACAAGATTTTTTTTTTTTTGGAAGGACAGTCAGTTTACAGTGTTGTGTCAATTTCTGGTGCACAGTGCCATGTTTTAGTCACACATTTACATTCATATATTCATTTTCATATTCTTTTTCACCGTAAGTTACTGTAAGATATTGAATAGAGTTCCCTGTGCTCTACAGGAGAAACTTGTTTATCTATTTTACATGTAGTAGTCAGTATCTGCAAATCTTGAACTCCCAATTTATCCCTTCCCACCCAATTTCCCCCTTAGTAGCCATAAGTTTGTTCTCTATGTCTGTGAGTCTGTTTCTGTCTTTCTGTCTTGTAAATAAGTTCATTTGTGTTTGTTTTTTTTTTAAATTCCACATATGAGTGATCTCATATGGTATTTTTCTCTTTTTTCCTGGCTGACTTCACTTAGTATGACGATCTCTAGGTCCATCCATGTAGCTGTAAATGGCGTTATTTTATTCTTTTTCATGGCTGCATAGTATTCCATTGTATAAATACACCACAGCTTCTTTATCCACTCATCTGTTGATGGGCATTTAGGCTGGCTCCATATCTTGGTTATTGTAAATAGTGCTGCTATGAACATTGGGGTGCAGGTGTCATTTTGAAGTAGGGTTCCTTCTGGATATATGCCCAGGAGCGGGATTCCTGGGTCATACGGTAAGTCTATTCCTAGTCTTTTGAGGAATCTCCATACTGTTTTCCACAATGGCTGCACCAAACTGCATTCCCACCAGCAGTGAAGGAGGGTTCCCTTTTCTCCACAGCCTCTCCAGCATTTGTCATTCATGGACTTTTGAATGACGGCCATTCTGACTGGTGTGAGGTGACACCTCATTGCACTTTTGATTTGCATTTCTCTGATAATTAGTGATACTGTGGAACCCACAAGATTGAAAGATCAGGTGACTATATGACTGATTTTTCCAGAAAAACTCAGTATTCCCTCTTTTCCTTCTTCCCCTGAATTTTTATTTTGTCTCCTCCTCTTTTATTTTCCGTGCAGCGAGCCCCATTTCTGAAGCAGCTCATTCATCATAGACGGGCCGTAGCTGTGTGATGCAGACCTCACGTGACAACCATGCCAGGCACTTCGTGTATATGCACATCCTCCAGTGAACCCGAGCAACGCGTTTTCAGATAAATATTATCATCCCAGTCTTACAGTGCAGAGAGTGACCTCAGGGGAGCTAGGGGACTTCTCAAGGTCACTTGGCCAGTAAGTGACGGGGCTGAGGTTTGCAGCCACATCTGTCTGACCCAAGACCATTGTCTTCCACCTTCCCCAGGTGCCTCTGCCGTCATTTCTTGTCATATTATGATTTCCCATGTAACCGGTGATTTAAATGTGTGACCTACTGGGATTTCTATGTGCAAAATTCTGCAATTAGATTTCACTATGGTGAACTTCTCGCCCTTCAGGAAAGGGGCTCTCATTTTTGGGGGGGATCATAAAATGTAATCTTGTGGTGGGAATAGCTCAGTGGTAGAGCACGTGCTTAGCATGCATGAGGTCCTGGGTTCAATCCCCAGTGCCTCCAAAAAAGAAAAAAGAAAAATGTGATCTCGCTTCCCCGTGGCTTTGAGTCCAGCGTGAAGGACGGTATTACATCCTTTGTTTATTCAAGATAGGAATTTTGACCTGCAACCTTGCCCCCACCTCCGCCGGCTTTTAGGGAGCTTGAGGACTTGGTTAGGATGCTAGCTTGGGAATCCAGACCGTCTGAGGCCAGGGACACCCACAGGATGGGCAGACCCAGAACAGGCAGTGGGAGGAGCTGTTCCTAGAGAGCAAATGCAGGCGGGCAGTGTATCCACAAAGCCCACGAGTGGGGGACCCTCCTGACGGTGAGATGCCCGGTGGCATCTGAACGTCCGTCGTGGGGCAAGTGGATGGAGGTGGCTTCACGGTGCGGTCAGGGGCAGATGTCCACGGCAGGTCCTCGGTGCCCAGGCAAGGACCATACCCGGCTGCTGTCCAGCAGGGAGTGCGTCAGAGGTCAAGAGCTGTGGACAGGACCATGTGGATGCCCCACAGCCAGGACGGGGACACAAGTCTACGCGGGACCTGCCCCCTGAGCACCTCTGTGAGGCCCCTTCAGGTGTCCCTTAGGACAAGCCCCACGAGGCTCAGCTTCGGCAGGGGTCTTCACGGGACGGGAGGTGGAGTCCGGGAAGCAGCTCTAAAATCCCGGACTGCGAGCCTCAGGGCCAGTGGCTTTGGACTATGTTTTAAGCATGTAAACACGACGTGCACTTAACCGACGCCGATGAAGACATGACTCTCATGGGGATGTTGTAGCTCGGTGGTAGACCGTGTGCTTAGCATGTACAAGGTCCTGGGTTCAATCCCCAGTCCCTCCACCAAAAACATAAAAAAATAAATTAAAAAAGAGAGTTGATTCCCCGCAAACACCATGAGAAATGCAAGGAACTGGAAAGGTGGTTCAGGTGATGATGCCATGGGCCATCTCAGAGGCTTCCTTAGCGTGGGGGGTGGAATGGAGGCCAGTGGGATGCCCAGAGCAGAGATGTCCATCCCAGGAGCACCCCTCACAGCAAGGCCACGCGAGCTACCAAGCTGCCCGGGGACCCCAAGGTTCCAGGGAGACCTGAGGCTCCCTCCCTGCCCATCACACCGACTGCTGAGGACTTTCCGGGGAGTCATCCCGTCACCTGCAGAGTCTGCTGTCACAGTGCCCCGGGTGGGCGCAGCAGAGGGACAACTAACACTGAGCAGGACCCCGGGGGACCCTCCTGGGTCAGACCCCTCCCTGTGTCCTCCCCTGCAGCTCCTCTCTGAAGGGCCCAGCTCATAGCATCTCACGTATATTTCCTGAGTGTTTCAGATGCTCAAAACCACCACCAAAGGGAAGAAATTAACTACTTGATGATGGAGAGCATGTGGCCCCTGGACCTTCTGGTGCCTGGGGGGTTGATGGTGTTGACCGCCCTGTTACCCCAACATCAGCCAGTCAGAGGCTTGTGCACGAGCTCATCACGTACCCTGAGACCCCTGTCCCTCAGCTGACCTTTAAATATGCTTTGCTGAAACCCTTTGCAGAGTTCGGGGTTTTGGGGGGCAGAAGCCTCCTCGCTCAGCCCTGCAATAAAACTTTCGCTGCTCCAACCTCCTACATTTCGGTTTGTTTGGCGTCTCTGTGTGCGTCGGGCACACGAACTTGCCTTCAGTCACACTTGTGCTTTGGAGTCAGACAGACCTGGGTTCTGGTTTGAATTCCACTTCCCAGTTGTGTAATTTTGGACAAAGGACACCGCCTTTCGAAGCTCAATTTCCTCAGCTGTAAAACCAGCCCCCTCGTCCCTTCCCTGATGGCTCAGTGGATTTCTATAGTTTACTGAATTTTGTCCATCACGTTTCAATACTCTGTTGCCACACAGTAAACCACTCCACACCTAGTGGGGGAACAAACCCGCTGTGTTACGTTTGCAGACCTGCAGGTTCGTAATTCTGACCTGGTTCAGCAGGCCTGCCTGTCCCCTGCCATGTCTGGTCCTCGGAATAACCCCCACCCCTGTCCGAGTGATACTGTGCTCACTTAAGGAGTGGCCGTGGGAACCAGCTCAGACCAAAGATGACCGAGCGGAGGGAGGCTCACTGGAGGGTCTAGAAAAGGAGGATCCTGTCCCCGTGGGACACGCACTGTGAACAGGAGGGCAGGGAGCCCCCGTGACACTGGCCACCCCCGCCCTAGCTCCAGGGCGTGGGCTGAGGAGGACCCTGGCCATCCCCAGGGGACAGCAGACGGAATGAAGCCTCTGATGTCCTCTCAGACCACCCAGCCCTGGGCGTCCAGTGCCAAAGCCAGGCCATGTCCTCACTGTGGAGTTTTCTGTCTGTCATTCCTGGCAGCTTAAAGCACCATCTCTGATGCAAATGTTCACTCACATAGAACACATCCATTAAAAGACTGGCATCGCAGGGGCAGCTTTCTGTCCTTGCAGCCCGAGTCACTCCGGATCTCCAGCATAAGGCAGAGCATCACGCAGCCAACCCTCACCTGTGCAGCGCGCTCGCGCCCGGGGAGGGTGCCAGGAGCCTGCAAACGCTGCCTGGGCTGAAAAAGGCACCAGTCCGCTGCGAAACCTCGGAGCCACCACCGTATCCTCCAGCCCCTGCCTGAAAACTCTGGCTGTAGCAGAGCCCGGGTGATTCTGGAAGATGCTTTTGGCATCCCGCTGGGCTCAGTCTGCATCTGAAAAAGATCCGCAGGACGCGCTATAGCCGTTTGCTTTGGGGAACTTTCTAGGGAATAATTCACATTTACTGCTGGCACTCGAACGAAATGACTCAGAGCATCTCTCCGGCAGTGGTTGCCAGACGCCTTCAGCCAACTGCAGAGGACGCCCCCTTGGGGGCCCCACCCAACCCAAGAGCTGGAGCTGACACTGAAGGCCTGGGGGTAGGGTCTTTCGAGGATGCTGTGTGCCCGTTCCGGCAACGATCCTTCCAGAAAAGCCACTGAGAACTTCCGTCATTGTGAAGAGCGCAGATTTCACTTGACTTGGGACCTTGGGCGGTTCACCCAAACACCCCGAGCCTCAGGGTCCTCAGACACCATGGAGGAACCCCTAAGAGGGGTGAAACTGACCCGAGGAAGCACCTAGAATCCCCAGCCTGGGTCCCAACCCAGGGCGCATGCCAGGCCAGTGGGTTTATTAAGACTGAACCTGCAAGGAACTGGGTCGGTCTCAGACCCTAGGAATAGCACCCATGCCATGCGGTGATGTGGGGACCACCATCAGTCAGTGTTGGGGGCTCCACCTCCAAGGCAGCCGTCGGTAAACGCTGGGCGCCCCCCCCAGCCCCCTTGGGCTGTTAGTCTTCCTGTTCTTGCCAGAAGGCTGGCCGGACCTGGTGAGACCCTGGGTGCACTCCTCCTAGAGAAGGAAGACTTTGGAACCACACTCAGTGCATCCGAGGACAGTGTCCAATGAACGCACGTCTCCAGCTCCCGTCCGGGGACGGGTCCTTACTTTGACGGGTCCTCCGACGCGCTGCTCAGGGCTGTCTGCACAGTGAGCTTTGAGCCGGGCCGTCTGATCCCCCTTCCCAGACAGGCTGCTCGCCCCGAGCTGGAGACGGCCAGCCGTCCAGGCAGACGGGGTGCAGGGAGTCGCTGGGAGGGAAACGCTGAAGAAAGAGAACGAGAAAGTGATGGTGGCCGCCCTGAGCTCTCCTTTGACAGCCGCCTGCGAAAGAAGGCCTTTCCCGTTTCACTTACTTCATTTATGTTTCCCTGGCTTTCCCAGGTTTACAGGGACAGTTAAAAATACGTAAAATGTCAACTGTTAACGTAACCTTTTGCCTTTCCCCAGAGTCACGATGGGCGTGCTTCCATCTCCGAGTGTCCGGAGGGAGTTTTGCATTGTTTTCATCTGCGCTGCCTGCAGCCCCTCCCAGGTTCATCCTGTGGGGCAATTGTCCCCATTTTCGATTTTTTTTCCCCTGGCTGCTATGAATAGCTGTGTAATAAAAACCTTCGGGCAAGCTGCTTTTAAAGAAATGTTCCTTTGTGTATCTGATTAGAACGCTGCTGTTGGCTTTTCGTTAGTGTCGAGGAAGGGGATTCGCTCGGGGTCACCCTGGGGAGGGCTGCAGGGGACATGTGCTCCGGGGCAGGAGGCAGAGGCCCTCCGGTCCTCCCGGCTTCCCCCGCCCCTCGCCATGTGACCGGCATCCTTCAGGGTGTGTGCCTCCATCAGCACCGGCCAGCCAGTCACCCTGCATTCCCCGTTTCCACTGCCGGTGGCTCCGTCTGAGATACCCCAGTGGATGTTCCATCTCGTTAGTCCAACTTGAATTTCACAGGAGGCCGGAGGTCATAGGTCAGGCGTCTTGACAGGGCGGGTGGACCATTAAGGGCACCAAGTTTAGTTTAATTTTATCTGCAAAAAAGAATTTCACAGGCCACTCACAAAGCTTAGCGTCCAGAAAGCACCACCGTATTCTTGGGTCAGCAGAGGGAAGGAAGGAGGGGGAGGGAGTGGGGAGAGAGGGAGGGAGGAGAGACAGAGGAGGGAGGAGGGGGGAGAACCCGAGAATGAGGCTGTCTGGTCCTCCTGGCATCCATCCTGCTTTTCGCACCAGGTCCCTCATCCAGAGCCCCCGTTCGCCTCTACTACACCCTTTTCCACGGACTCTGATGACTGCGGGTCAGCACAGTCCTCAGCTGACTCACTTTCTCAACCCAACAGACATTCCCAGACAGACGTGTCTCGGCGTGTCCTGGGTGGACTCGCCGTTTCCAGTCAGGGGACTT